>NC_056667.1:53105416-53430000 GCF_018350195.1 Panthera tigris | reverse complement strand
ATTTAGAACCCATATTTGCTGACTTTAAAGCCTTTGCAGATCCCACTGGGCCAGAGTTTCTCAAACTTTAGCATAAATCAAAATTACTGCAAGCCTTGTTAAAACAGATCTCTAGGGGTGCCTGGGTGGCTCAGTTGGTTAAGCGTCCCACTTCAGCTCAGGTCATGATCTCACAGCTCGTGAGTTCAAGCCCCGGGTCAGGCTCTGTGCTCACAGCTCAGAGCCTGGAGCCTGCTTCAGATTTTGTGTTTCTGTCTCTCTCCAACCCACCTCCCGCTTGCACTCTGTCTCTCAAAAATGAATAAACTTAAAAAAAAACAACTTTAAAACATATTGCTAGACCCTACTTCTGGTTTCTCATTTGGTAGCTCTGAGGTGGGAGCCAACAATTTGCATTTTTAACAAGTTCCAGGAGATGTTGATGCTGCTACTCTGGAGACCACGCTTGGATAACCACTGTTCAACAATCATGCACCTGTATGCAGAACAGATGCTAGGGGGAGAAAGAGAGCCTAAAGATCACAGGTCAGTGAGTCTTTTCCACTCTGTCACAGTGTTGATTACTTCACAGAGCCTAGCAAATATCCTCATATTTACATAGACCTTTCATATTTATGATCCCATTTGATCCTTCCAATATCCCTAGGTAGTAATCATTATCTCCACTCAATGTGACCTTTTTAGGGGCATATGGCTAGAAAATGGCAGTGAGGAATTTAACTGAAGATCACCTGTCCTCCTCTCCAAGTAACTTGTCCTGGAAAGCACATATGCTGACAGAGACTGGCTATAGTTCCAATCTCTGTCTTTCCTGGGGAAGACTACAGCTCAGGAAAGGGCTCTTTGCCCCACCAAGGCTTGGCGGGAGGTAATTTCTGGTGGGAGAAACTCAGAGCCAGTTTTCTTCCATTATTTCAAGGTCTACTTCTTAAAAAATACTTTCACCAACTATTCACTTCCTTCTCTGTAACCTAAAAGTTTTGATATTTGCCTAAAATGTAGTTCTTTTAGAAAGGCTGGAAGCATTTGTAGGGTTAATTTCCATTGGAAACAGCTTCTTCATATTCCCATTAGGAAAAGCTTGAATGCTTAGGTATATTTTTTAAAGTTGTTTGGACATATAAGCCAACAAATGATTAATATCCAGAGTATTTACTTATTTTTTAATGTTTATTTATTTATTTTGAGAGACAGTGTGGGAAGTGGGGAGGAGAGAAAGAGGGAGAATCCCAAGCAGGTTCTGTACTATCAGCACAGAGCCTGACCTGGGGCTCGAACTCACAAACCATAAGATTGTGATCTGAGCTGAAACCGAGAGTCAGATGCCTAACCGACTGAGCCACCCAGGTGCACCAGTATCCAGAGTATTTAAAGAACTGTAAGTGAATAAGAAAAAGACAAACCATCAAGTTAAAAAAAAAAAAAATGGGAGGGGTGCCTGGGTGTCTCAGTCTGTTAAGCATCTGACTTCGGCTCAGGTCATGATCTCAAAGTCCATGAGTTCGAGCCCTGCGTTGGGCTCTGTGCTGACAGCTCAGAGCCTGGAGCCTGCTTCAGATTCTGTGTCTCCCTCTCTTTGCCCCTTCCCTGCTCATGCTTGGTGTGTCTCTCTCTCAAAAATAAATAAACATTAAAAAAAACTTTTTAATAAAAAAAATGGGAAAAGAGATGAATAGGCTTTATTCACACATAGCCAATATTCATGTGAAAAGATCTTCACTTCATTATTTGTCAAGGAAATTTAATATAAAACAACAGTGCAGTACCATTTCACATTCATGAAATGGGCAAGCATTAAAAAGTCTGACAGGATGTAAGGAATCAAGAATTGTACACACTCCTGGTAGGAACGAGATTAGCACATGTATGGAGATGAGCTATCTTTCCAAATTAAAAAAGCATATACTTCTAACCCAGTAATTGTCCTTCTAGGTATTTATCCTACTTACAGTCACAAATGATCATATGGTAAATTTCAGGTGCATTCTCTTTGGATATACCTCCATATCCGAAAGGATCTTTTCATTAAAAACACAATTTATTGAATATCTGCTGCATTCAGGACACAGTGTTAGGCTGAAAAGATGCCAAGAGTCCCCCAAAGCTAAACTACTTCTCACTTGCAACCCTGGTGGAATAAAAAAGGGTGGTGTGGAAGACCTCCTGGTTAGTACAGAAGGAACAGCTGCCCCTAACGAGCTTCCGGCTATGTCTTATTCCCACAGGTTACCGAGCTCTCCAGCCTCGTGACTAACCATCATTGGGATGTGATTGTATGATAAACTATCTGAACTAATATTAATAAAAATAATAACTACCACCTTGTGAGCTGTGTCCCAGGCACTTCATATACATTAACTCATTTGATCATCACTGTAACTTATGACATAGGAATTACCATCTCTCTTTTGTTTATGTTTATATCTTCTCTATTTTATTTACATATGTGATACATGACTGAGTTTTGGAAAGATTTAGCACCTTGCCCAAGATCATACGGCTTATTACTGTGCCACTTACTGATGGCAGATTCAAATCAGAGTCTGGCACCAAAGTATATGATTCTAGATGCCCAAATTGGTGGCTATCAATTATGAAATGATGCCCCATCATTATGAGAAATTCAGACCACCTTTAAAAAAGATATCAAATAAAATTGGGATATGGATTTCTTTCATTGTAAGATATTTATTGATTTTACTTCTCTGCATTTTCGTGGAGGGAGATGTGGCAGAAAGAATGTATGGGCAGTCAGGCCTGACTCTGCCACTCACCAGCCATATGGCCTCCCGCAAGTCACTGTCTCTTGGTTCACCTTCTCATCTATAAAATGGGGGAAATAAACACCATCTGCCCTCCCTCCTTCCAGGGTGCTGTCAAAATGAAACAAGATCTTATAGTTGACCTATTCTATAAGCTGTAAAGTACATAACGTAAGACATTACAATGGTTGTAGAGGAGAGGGGGAAATAGAGAAATATAGTGATTGACCAAGATCTTACTTAAGAAAAAAGAGGTATGGCATGGCAATGAGCCCCAAGAAGCCATGGGTGAACTCTAGGACAGAAACCGAGAAGAGAGAACAGGATAGCTATGTACACAGTATAGACCTGGCTTTAAAAACCATAGAACTAGAGTGGCGCCTGGGTGGCTCAGTCGGTTGAGCACCGACTTGGGCTCAGGTCATGATCTCACAGTTGGGTTAGTGAGCTTGAGCCCTGCAGGGATTCTCTGCTGTCAGTGTGGAGCCCACCTGGGATCCTCTGTCCTGCTCTCTCTCTGCCCCTCCCTGCTGGTGCTCTCTATCTCAGAAAAATAAACATTAAAAAAAAAAAAAACTACAGAACTAGAAAACTTATTCTAATCCATTTTACTACAGTGGGAATGTCCATTTAGTCCTCTTTCGTAAACGTTCACACAACACCTGGAATTACACTCTGCATATAATTATCACTCAAGGAATACTTGTTGCAATAACCCTTCTCTTTGACTCCTCAGGCAAACTAAAGAAAAGGGGTGGTCAGCCTTCAGGCCTATGAAGTTTCAACAACAGTTCAATGGCAGTGGGGAAGGAATTTAATTGTGCATTGACTAAAAGTAATAACCCATTCTTTGAAAGCCAGAAAGATGACCATACCACGCCAGTGTTGCTCTAATGACCGACAATAGAAAAGCTTGTTTTCTAATGCAATAAATAAATATTTAAAAGACAATTCTTGCTCTTCATCCAATTTAGTTTTAGAATGTTTACTGTGTGCCAGCACTTTACAATGATTAACACATTCAGCTCATCAATTCATTTAATCTTCAAAACAATCCTGCAGTGGAGGTGGGTGGGGTGACCACTGTATCTATGACAGGGCCCTGGTGCAATGTAGTTTCTGCCCTGGGTCAGGTCGGCCATTTTAGAAATCAAGACATGTCAGTCTCTCAGAAAAAGAATCCTCAGATGATGGAAACAGAAAGAACAAGACAGAACCTACCCCACCCCCACCTCCTCACACACACACTCACACACACACACACACACACACACACACACACACACACACTCACACACATACTAGCAAACAGGTATCTAGAAGGTACCAAGCCCGGACTTAGCCTGGTAGGGGATATAAAGAAGAAGTAGATGAGAGCCTGCCCACGTGGAATCTAAAATACCAGATGAACAGTGACAGATGCCGTAGAGGTGAGGACATACTAAAAGAAGAGGTTACAGGTGGCAGAAACCTGAGGAAGGCCTTCACAGAGAAAATGGCATTTGTGCACCCCTGATGGACAGGCGGGCTGAGAGAATAAGGCATGGATGGCCATTACAAATACGCACAAGGCAGTGAGCTAGCAGATCAGGTCATGTCCCGGCTTAGAACACTTCAGTAGCTTCCCGGCTCACTTTAGAAAGAAAAACCAAGCTCCTCCTCATGTCCTACCCAGACCCTGATCCAGGTCCTGCCTCCCTCACCTTCCCCTTGCTAGGCTCAGGCACACTGGGAATGTTCCCACTTGTATTTCTCTCTGGCAGGAACACTCTCCCCAGGCTCCATGCTGGAGTAACTCCTACTCAGTCTTCAGGTCTCCGCTTAAATCATGTTGCCTCAGAGAGGTCTTCCCTGTCCATCCATCGGCCGTGTAAGCCAGGGCGCCTCTGCCTTTTTCCCTCTCCCAGCAGACTGTGGGATTCCTTCCCAGCACACACAGCAATTGGTAATGGGGATGTTAAGCCGTTTTATGTGTGTAATGTCCGTTTCCCCCTCTAGAAGTAGTGCCAAGAGCTGGGCCTTGCCTACCTTGTTCATTCCAGGCCCTGGCACACGGCAAGAGCGCAATAAAAACCGTGGCCACAATGAATGGAGTGGATCGGTGACTGAATAAATGTGAGTTAAGGCCCTCGTGGGGACAGGGTGGAATGCGTTTGGGAAGTAGTTTCTTAGGAGTAGAGCTCAGGTGGTAACAGGGAATCACCGCAGACAGGTTGGAAAGGGGGTGGGTCTAGATGGAGAAGACCTTGAAGGTAGCCTTGGGTCCGGATTCATTCCCCCAACAGGCTACTGCATTGCAGGCACCCGGCCAGGTGTCGGGCGAGACACAAACCTGAGTAAACCGTGTCCCCAAGGCACCCTGAATTCCTTCTGTCCAGGGTCAAAGGTACACACAGGGGCTTCTGCGGGAAACAAGATGCAACCACCCGGCCCAACAACAGATGCCTAAGGGGCCAAGGGGTGGAGGGAGAGAGGGGACAGTGCCAGACCGGCCCCCGCACTTCGGCGAGCAGCCCCGGGAAAGCTGGGGGCGGGGGGTGGTCTTGTCACAGGAGCCGAGGGTCATCCTGGCCGCGCCGCCCCGGTCCTCAGGTCCCAGGGGCGGAGAGGTGGGCGCGAGCCGCCGCCTACGGCTGCGGGAGCCACCGCGGCCCCCCTGCAGTCGAGGCCGCGCCGGCCGCGCGCGGTAACAGGTCCCCCGGCAGGACCACACTCACCCTGCGCCGCCTTGGGAGCCGAGCGCGTCCTCCACAGCCGCCGGGTCGCCTTCCACGGCCGCAGCGAAGAAAACAGCCTCCGGCTCTTCTTGCCGCCCTTCTCAGTTGCTCCCATCTGTGCGCCCGCGCCCCTCCCCCGCTGCCGCTGCCGCCGCCCAAGGGTGGCCTAGCGCTGCCCCCGCCGCCGCGCTTCTGCAGGTGCCGGGCGGTCGCCGGGGTGGACGCGGCCGCCGGGGGAGGAGCTTGCGGCCGGGGTGGGGATGGGGGGGGCGGCGCCTTGCGCCCAGCCTGCGGGGTGCGGCGGCCCGACGCGCGGACGCTGCTTGGAGACGCCCCCCAGGGAAGCACGGAGTGCCCGGCGGCTTTGCAGGTGAACGCTTTAGTTCCCCCGTCCTTCATTCAAGAGACGTCGATGGAGTGCCAGGTCCCGCGAGGCATCATTGCCTAACACCGGAACCCCCGGGGAGGTGCACTGATTTTATCCCCAAATTGCAAATGATCAAATTGAAGCTCGCGGAGGTTGTAAGTCGTCTGCCCAGAGGTAAATGGTGACGTTTCCCAAGTTCTGGGCTCTAGGTGCATTTTTTCATACCTTCCTGTTGCCTCAGAATGATCCCACATTATATTTAAAAAAATACATATTTTTTTAAATCTAACAGATGTTCCTACTTTCCTCTTACAACAGCTCATGATTTTTTGAGAACCCATTCTATGTCACTTTGGCACTTTTACATACATGCTATTAAGCCTGACAGCATCCTGTGGGGTGGGAGGCATTTTCCCATTTTACAATTGAGGAACCCAAAATGGCAGAGCAGAGACCCCCTGCCCCACACCACTTTGTCTCTGTCTCTATTTTACTTGTAATTGGAAGTGTCTGGGAGGAAGCTCCAAATCAAGATCTCTTAACGCTTGCCTGGCTGCAGTAAGAATAATATTTATGGGGTGGTTTTTATGTGCCAGATTTTACATACATTACCTTATTTAACTCTCCCAAAGATACTCAAGGGGAGAGAAATTATTAATATCCACACTTTACAGATAAAACAAACAGCATCAGAGAGGACAGGTTACACTTATAAAGCCTTAATAAAAGTTGTATGCCGGTTGAGTCATGAAACTGCCATTTTTCAAGGCCCAAATATCATACACAGCTTCACCAGGTGATCAAAATTAAAATCACCAAAGGAGGCAGATAAAATGCAAATGCCTCCAGATGTGTTACACTAGAGAAAGGCACATCAGCTTTGTAATATTTTGGCCACAAATGCGCAACCTGAATCTAATCATAGGGAAATCTAAGGTAAACTCCAAATGAGGACTGCACTTTAAAAGTGGGAACGGTAGGGGCCCCCGGATGGCTCAGTTCATTTGTTCCTTCAGCCTCCGACTTTGGCTCAGGTCATGATCTCAGGGTTCATGAGTTAGAGCCCCACATCCATTCTCTGCTGTCAGTGCAGAGCCCGCTTCATATCCTCTGCCCCCCCCCCGCCCCTCCCCTATTCACTCTCTCTCAAAAATAAATAAACATTAAAATAAAAAGTGGGAGCGGGGATGGTACAGTATTCTTCCAACATCTTAAAAGATGAAGAAAGGCTGTGGACATGTTCTAGGTTAAAAGAGGCTAAGGAGACCTGGCAACAAAAATACCTGGCCCTAGACCACACCAAGTACTGGAGGCTTTTATCATCTGGGCCAACTTTCAAAAAAATCGAAATATTGATAGCAGAGTAGATAAAGTGTTTATCAATGAGAAATTGATTGGAGTTGATAAGTATACTGTGGTTATGTGAGAAAATATCCCTAAATACACATTAAGGTATTTAGGAATAAAGGGTCATGATGCATTCAACTTAGTTTTAAATGGTTTAGGGGAAAAAAGTAACATATATATATATATATATACGTATACGTATATATATATATATATACGTATATATATATATACGTATATATATATACACACACACACATATATATATATATACCTATATACACGCGCACACGCACATTTGTGTGTGTTTGTAGGGGGGCAAGTAATAAGGAAATGCAGCAAAATGTAAATAATAGGTGAATCTGGAAAGATACGTGGGTATATTTTGTAAGTTCCACAGAAAAAGAAAATAAAGTGGTAAGAATTACTCTACCTGATATTAAGGCCTACAATAAAACTATAATTATCAAAACAGTGCAGTGTTGTCAGAGGGATAGACACATAAATCAATGAAACAGAATAAAGAACCCAGAAATGGACCCATAGACATAAATATGCCGAAAGATAGCTTTTTCTACAAGTGATGCTAGAACAACTGGACATCCATTGGCAAAAAATGAACCTCAAAACTAAACCTCAAACTTCATACAAAAATCAAGTCAAATGAGTTGCAGGCTTAAATGTGATATGTAAAACTATAAAAATTCTGGGAAAACAAAGTAGGATAAAATCTTCTAGTATCTAGAGCTAAGCAAAGAGTTCTTAGACTTGTTGCTAAAAGCGTGATCCATAAGAGGAAAAATCAATAAATTGGGCCTTATCAAAATTAAGTACTTTTGGTCTGTGAATGACTTTGTTAAGAGGAAGAGAAGACAGGCTACAGACTGGGCAAAAATACTTGCAAACTACATATCCAACAAAGGACTCGTATTTATAATAAATAAAGAATTCTCAAAACTCAACATTAAAAAAATCCAATTAGAAAATGCGCAAAAGACATGAACAGATACGTCACTAAAGAGGATACACAGATGGCAAATAAGCACATGAAAAGATACACAGCATCATTAACCATTAAGGAAATACAAATTAAAACCATAACGAGATATCACTACACACCTATTGGAAGGCTCAAAGGAAATATAGTGACAACACCAAATGCTGGCAAGGATGTAAAGGGAGAAACTGGATTAGTCATACGTTGCTAGTAGGAATGTAAAATGGTACAGACACTCTGGAAAAGTTTAGCAGCTTCTTATAAAACTAAACAAACAACTACTGTAAGACCAGCAATTGTACTCCTTGGGTACCCATCTCAGAAATTAAGAAAACTTATGTTCACTCAAAACCCTATACACAAATGTACATACAAGTTCTGTTCGTAATAGCCAAAAACTGGAAACAAGTCAGATGTCCTTAAATGGGTGAATGGTTAAACATGTTGTGGTACCTGCAGACCACAAAATGATACTGAGAAATAAAAAGTAACAAACTACTGATACAGGCAGCAAACTATATAAATCTCCAGAGAATTTTCTTGACTTAAAAAAACCAATCCCAAAAGCTTGCATACTGTGTGATTCCATTTATAGAACATTCTTGAAATGGAGAAATTATAGAAATAGAGAATATATAGTGGATGCAAGGAATGAGGGAGGTAGTTGTGGCTATAAAAGGGCAGCACAGGGAATTCTGTGGTGATGGAACTGTTACTGTAACCTTGACTGTGTCAGTGTCAACATACTGGTTGTGATTTTAGATTAGAGTTTTGCACAATGTTACCATTATATTAAAAACAAGTGATTGTGGGATCTCTGTTTTAGTTTTTACAACTGCACGTGAACCTATAATCATTTTTAAAATAAAATTTTAATTTTTTAAAAAAGTTACATATCTACAATTTAGTATAGTTTGCTCCAATATCGAAAAAAAGGTTGAGCCAGGATTCAACCTAGATTGCCTTCATGGCTACACTCAACTGTATCATGAGCCCTGGCTCACTGTGGGAAGCCAGGGACCATCTGCTAGGTCTCCAGGAGGACTTCGAAAGGTCACAGGAGCACAGCGACTCAGGTCGGTCAAGAAAGGCTAGATTAACATTTCGGTTTGGTATGAGGCCCTTAGTGGTCTAGATAAATGACACTCAAAAAGTACTAATGTGACAGTCCTATATTATTCTTTTTCTAATCCAGAAGAATAGGAAGATACACAATAAGGAAGGGAAAGTGGAAGAGACCGGGAAGAGCATGGAAACCGCAAGTATCTTCTCTATCAGCAACAAGCTGACTTTTCTTCTGCACCAACCTTCACTCCCCATGGCATCCAGACTAAAGTCTAAAGAAACAGGCCCCGGAAGAAGTGATCTAATTAACAGTGCTACTCAGGAATAGTGGCCACATGCCACCAACTCATAGCCTAGACTAGGATCGCCCTTTGCTCTTGAGTCCTCTTACCTGGCCCTGGGGTTAGGACACCTGGAATCTAGTCTTGATTACCCCAATAATCTGTAAAATACTGGTCCCTTCTCTTAGCTTATACTTCTTTAATCACCACTACCACCCTCGCTCCCTTTAGTGGAGGGGACTTAATCAGATAATCTAAAAATTTCCTTCTGGGATCTGCCACCATCCTTCCCTGTATGTCCTGACTCTTACTCACTGGTTTTGGAATTGTGCCAAGTGACAGGAGCCCCAGTGGGCCTGTCTTAGAGACTCATCTTTTCTTCCATTGTGCTGGCCTGTCCAGTGGACCGAAGCAGCAACTTGGGGCCCACTTGCTCACTGCTTGGATTTCACTGACCAGGGCAGGATGAGAAAGACATTCTTTGGCTTGCCCTTTTAGTCCAAACATCATGTGATTTCATGGCACTCCTCCAGCTCAGAGCTGAAACAAGGCCAAAAGCCTCTGGCTCCCACAGTCACAGCTTTCTCCAGGCAGATCCAGTGGGGAGCCTTCTCCCCAGTCCCTGGAGTCCATGGGAAAAGAATGCAGCCTGAAGGAAGATCTAAGTAGAAACACCCAAGTGCCCTCAGGCACGTTAATGAGCACTAGCAACATGGAATTTCTTTCCAAATGTCAAAAATGCAAAACAAGCCCACTTATTTGTACAACTGGATCACTGGGTGTAGGAACAAAAACAAAAAGAAAAGAAACCTTGAATTCCATTCCTGTCATTGTGTTTACAAAGCTAAGCCCAGAAACATGAAAATGACAGTCCTCAAAGTCAATGGAATACAAGATTCTCCTGTGTGTGTGTGTGTGTGTGTGTGTGTGTGTGTGTGTGAGAGAGAGAGAGAGAGAGAGAGAGAGAGAGAGAGAAGGGGGAAAGGGGCTGGTAGAAAGAACCTAGGCTTTCCAGCTAGACAGAGTTGTGTGAATTCTAGCTCTGCCACTTACCAACTTGCCCAGCTTCTCTAAGGCTCAGTTTCCCCATCTGTAAAAGGGAGGCAGTAAATAGCACCTAACTCAGAGGTTTGCAGTGTTTTACTATTACATGTAATGAACCCAACAGGCAAAATATATGGTGGCTTATTATAATACTGTGTCCATTTAGAGAGTCAATGACAAATTTTAACAGAATGGCATCTTCTTTTTCAATGAAGAAGTGTGTGTGTGTGTGTGTGTGTGTGTGTGTGTAAAGAGAGAGGGAGGAGAAGGTCTTGATTTTTGGTGAAAGTCACATCTTTTAACCTTCATGATTTAATTCTATGTCTCTCTTCTCTTATGCCTGAGGGGTCCTGTTGTCAGTCCTCCCTTACAGAAGGCTCCAGAATATAAATGAAACTGTCTAGCCTAACGGCATCTCAGGTATCTTTGGAACCAGTAGAATTAATGGTGTTGTATCTAGTTACCCTAGTGGCAATTCTAACAGGACTATTGTTAGTATAGGAAACAATTAAGGGCAGTCCCCACGTAAACTTATTTTTCAGTCCACAGTTCTCCAAGTTTATGGCATTATGATGTAGTCAAGATTTAAAGAGTAATACCTACATAAAGCTTCCCAACCATGACATTTTCAGCAGTGGGACCTTGTATGAGAGGAGAAACTGCTCATGTAAAATGTTTTCAGGACTTCTAAGAGATTTCAGTTATCTTTTGCTGCATAATAAACCACCCCAAAACTTAATGGCTTAACACAACAACAATCATTTATTTTGCAATTTGGGCAGGGCTCAAAAGGGACAGCTCACTTCTGCTCCACATGACGTCATCTGGGTTTGTTCGGGGCTTGCAGGTCGACGTCTCAGGTGGCTCACCCACGCAGCTAACAAATGGTGCTGGCTGTCAGCTGGGTGCTTAGCCAAGAGCCTCGATTCTTCTCCACATGGTTGCTCGGAACTCCTCACAGGACAATGGCTGGGTTCTAAATGGGAGAAGGCTGAAACTGCTAGGCTTCTCAAGGACTTGGCTGAAAAATCTCCAGATGCCTTGGCTCAAATGTTCCCAAAAAGTACTTCCTGCTTAATATTCTATTAATCAAATCAGTCGCAGGCTCAGCTGTTCTAGAGAGGTGTCATAAGCTCTGCCTCTTAATAGGAGGACTGGTGAGCCCACACAAGGAAGACAGAATTATTTGAGGTCATCTTCAGGGACGAGCTAGCCCAGGCTCTCACCAGCCAAAAAATAACCCCAACCAGCAAGTGAATGCCCAGGATCTCCCAATTAGTGATTAGCTTACTCTCAGGAAATTGGGGTTCTGCAAGAGGCTCATGAAATGGCAAAATGGGCACAGAAAGGGGTAATCATTCAAGGAAAAAACCATAATATCACATATCAAAACCATAAGAAACCTTTTTTAAAGTACCTTCAATGCTCAAACTAAACCTTGTGTTTCTCTCTCCCATTAATATGAAAAGAGGACCATGCTTGGCCTCAAAGACCTGGACTGAGTCTAGTTTATTTGGCAATTTAATGTTCTTGCACAGGGCACCTGGGTGGCTCAGTTGGTTAAGTGTCTGACTCTTGATGTCAGCTCAGGTCATGATCTTGCAGTTTGTGGGATTGAACCCTACATCGGGCTCTGTGCTGACAGCATGGAGCCTGCTTGCGATTCTCTCTCTCTGTCTCTCTCTCTCTCTCTGCCCCTCCCTGCTTGTGCTCTCTCAAAAATAAATTAACTTAAAAAAATTTTATGCTGATTCACTTTTAAATTGATCTAAAAATATAAATGATGTCTATTGAGAGAGATGTATGGCATAGCTATTAAAAGGCCTGACTCTGGTGCCACACTATCCTGCCTCAACAATTTACTGGCAGAGTGATGTTAGAAAGTTGCATTAGGCACATCTCTGTGCCTCATTTTCTCACCGAAATGGAGATAATAGAGCCCACCTCCTAGGTCTGTCTTGAGGACTGAATGAATTATTATATGTAAACACTCAATGGCAATGAATAAGTGTGAACTCTTGTTTTGTTACTACTCCATACTGGGCACAGTGATAAGAATTTTACAAACATGACTTATTTATTTATAGCACTCTATAAGCATCAGCTACTGTATGTCAGATACTATCCTAGGCTCTTCAGATTCATAAGGAATGAATCAGATAATGATTCCTGTTCTGTGGAGCTTACATTCTATTGGAAGATGTGGGAGACAGATAATAAACAGTAGGCAAAATAAGTAAGTAAGCTTTGAAGTTTGGTAGAAGATGTAAGTGTATGGATAAAAGAAAAAATAGAGCAGGGTGGGGGGACCAGGAATGTTGGTTGGGGAAGGAGGAGCAGGGATAGGTTGCAGTTTAAATAGGGTAGTCATGGGGCGCCTGGGTGGCTCAGTCAGTTGACCATCTGACTTTGGCTCAGGTCATGATCTCACAGTTCATGGGTTCAAGCCCTACATCAGGCTCTGTGCTGACAGCTCGGAGTCTGAAACCTTCTTCAGACTCTGTGTGTCCCTCTCTCTCTGCCCCTTCCCTGCTTATGCTGTCTCCCAAAAATACATAAATAAAAAGAAAAAAATAGAAAAAAAATTATAAATAGGGTAGTCATGGTAGACCTGGTTAAGAGAGAAAATTTGAGCAAAGACCTAAAGGGAGAGAAGTCAACTAAGTAGGTACCTGAACGACGATCATTATAGGCAGAAGGAACAGAGAGTGAAGGGGGTTTGGAGGAACCCCCAAATCACCTTCCCTCAGCTCCTGAACTGTGAGATCATGACCTGAGCCAAGATCAAGATCAACATTCAATCGACTGACCACCCAGGTGCCCATGGATGGCATAGTTACAGAATTTCTATTGCAGAAACTTCTATTGGACAGACAAAACAGAAACATGCTTCACGCCCATTAGGCTCATCGCAAGTTCTCTAACCATGGCAGAACCCTGTGTGTATTTTATTCCAAAGCCTATTCTTTTTTTTTTCAAAGCCTATTCTTATTACACTATATTTCATGCCCATTTATGATGATTCTTTTTTATTCAACTCATGTACACTGAACATTTACTGTTGTTAAACTGATGCTGGATATTCAAACAAGCTGAACTATTATTTTGCTAAGAAATTTTAATTATTAGAGCAAAAAGTGTTTGAAATATAGACATACTGGACTGTCCCTTCTTTTGTGGATTTGTGGGTGGGCACCAAAAATTTGGGCAATTTACTTACTTCTCTGAGCCTCATAGCAGTGTTGGGAAGACTACATGAGATGATGTGTGAAAAACAGTAAATAATAAATAGTAACCATTATTGTTCACATGACCATCATCATCATCCCAGCTGGCAGGGAACACAGTGGGGAGGGAACTCAGCCCTATCCATAATGGGATAGTTGTAACCATTACAGGCCTGCCTTATTTAGATTTCTCTTCTTTATAGCATTTAGTCCCATGCCTTAGTTCTTTCTGCCTTGGGCTGCTCATTACAGCTCTTTAATATCTAAGGAATCTGCACTCTTGTCCCCTTTGGACACCCAGCCCCAGGTCCTTCACCTTCACACCCTCCTTTTGCTCTTTCTCTGCCCTTTTCACCATCCTCTGAATATTTTCTTCTTTCATAACATCTTTATAAAAAGTAGAACCTGGAATCTTCCAAAATATTTCATATACTGCCTAAATATGGATATTCAATGTCTACAAAGATACATGGCCATGAGGAGGGAGTCATTAAAATTTTCAAAATTATTTTAAAAATTCATTAAAAATGAATGAAATTCAATGAAATGAATGGATAATGAAGATGTGGTATATATATATATATATATATATATATATATATATATATATACACACAATAGAATATTACTCAGTGATCATAAAGAATGAAATCTTGCCATTTGCAACAATGTGGCTGGAACTACAATGTATTATGCTAAGCAAAATAAGTCAGAGAAAGACGAATATATTATTTCACTCATATGTGGAATTTAAGAAACAAAACAGACAAACATAGGGAAAAGGAGGAAAAATAAGAGAAAAACAAAAAGGGAGATAAATCATAAGAGACTCTTAAATACAGAGAACAAACTGAGGGTTGCTGGAGGGGTTGTGGGTGGGAGGATGGGCTAAATGGGCGATGGCCATTAAGGAAGGCACTTGTTGGGATGAACACTGGGTGTTCTATGTAAGTGATGAATCACTAAATTCTGTTCCTGAAATCATTATAACACTATATGTTAACTAACTTGGATTTAAATTAAAAGCAAAAACACATATGAAGATTTTACTTCTGCAACTAAATTTTGATACGTAAATGTAAGACTAAGTTCATGTGTACCACACACACACATTTTTAACCTAAATGGTATTATAATCTACATATTATTCATATTTTTTATTAATGTTATATCTGGAAGCATGTCCAGTGCCGAGAACAATGATATGATGATCTCCATTAATCTGAACACAATACTACATTTCTATTATAGGAGCTAAGCCCATTTCACTTGTTTTGCAGGGAGTAAGATTTTTTTAACATTAGGATAGTGTAGAGTCTGGTGTACAGTCATCTAAAATCTCAGAATTTTTTTAATAACAATTGCAACTAAGCCAAGTTCCTCTCGTTCTATACTTCTGCAAATGAATTTTTTAAGCTTAAATGTGGAAGTTGGCATTCATTTCCATTAAAGTGCATTTTGTTGTTTTGACCTAGACTCAAGGTCTTTTGAAATCTTGATTCTTTTATCCAGACAGTGCTTCTCTCCTAGTTGTAAATGTAATCAATATGATTTTACTTCCAAGTCACTGAAGCATCCAAGGCCAAGAACAGAGTCCTGTGTACGATGAAAGCAGTGTGACCTCGGTCCACATACATGGATCTGCTTCCCCTTCCACCAATGTCTGCAGGAGGCTTGATCTGGGACTACATGTTCTACTGGATCCTGACCCTTTGCTTTCCCCCTTCCTTCATTTTAGGTTTAGACTTCAACCAACAGACAGTCACACATGGTAAAAGAGAATGTATCAATGGACTTTACTACTCCCTAACAGCTTTGGTGACAAAATTCAACACAGGACAAGTTTGAAACAATAGAGATAAAATAGGGTTTGGGGGTCCACTGAAGAATACTGAAAATTAGATATAGATCAGAAACTCATTTGATGAACCCATGACTTATTAATCATATCCTTGGTCTGAAGGACATGAAAGAGAAGTGATACCTACTCTCTTTATAAAGAATCAGCAAACAAGGAAGAAAAGGAGGAGTCTCTTTTGTACATGTCACTTGCTTCAAACCTCTAGTTTGTGGTTGTGTGGAGTCATTAACAGGATTCCCAAATGTCAGCCTCTCTCCTTGCAGGCATATGGCAGGGTTGAAGCTTCCCACATTTCACAGCCCTCCCCACAGAAAGCCACTGTTAACTATTTAACAGATACCTTTCCAGACCTTTCTTCTACATTTCCACATATGAATAAATACAAGCAAAAAATATCACAAGAGGGGCACCTGGTGACTCAGTCAGTTGAACATCCAACTCTTGATTTTGGCTTAGGTCACGATCTCATGGTTCGTGGGTTCAAGCCCTGCATGGGGCTTTGCGCTGGCAGTACAGAGCCTGCTTGGGATTCTTTCTCTCCTGTCTCTCTCTGCCTTTCCCCTGCTGGCTCTCTCTCTCTCTCTCTCTCTCTCCCTCAAAATAAACAAATAATAACTTTTAAAAATTATCACAAGAAAACATTTAGAAATATTAACCAAATTCCTTCCTTGTCATAACTCTCCAATTCAAACACTTTGGCTTTTTTTGTGTTCATTGCCATGGTGACAGAAGGAAGACAAAAAACAAGTATATGGGTTATAAGGGTCTTCCCCTGGCTTTGCTTTTCAAAGGTTTAGAACCCTTGGAATGAGGATGAATCCCAGTATATGCAAAGCCTTTAGAAAAACATAATAAGTAAAGTAGAAGATTTGAGGACACAGGAATGGCCCACGTGTCACTCTCCCACCTTGGAGGTCATTCCCTGGTAAGTGGGGAATAGGGAGACTGAAAGAAAATGGTAAGACTATAGATTTTGGAGGGTCCTGAAATGAAGGGCTCGGTGACCTGTCTCTGAGGCAGCATCCTGAGCAGCTGCCTGTAGACAGTTTCTCAGGTACTCCAGTGCCCCGACAGACAGCAAATGCAACAAAACAAGTCCTGGGCCTGAAGAATGATATCGTGCCCATGGGCAGGGTGGAGCAGACAACAGAACCTCTGGGGCTGACAGGACAGGTACACTCATGTGAACTGGATGAACAAGCATCAGACAGGGAGATGAATAGCTCACTAGATGACTGCATTGACAGATGGGCTGACTGCTGTCCCTTTGGCTATATCCTTGGAAGTCAGATGCAGACCTGCAGAAAAGGAACAAGACACTTCAGATTCACTGAGAGTGTAGCTACAAAGTCAATGTGGTGGGGATTCAAAACAGAAATTACACTGAAGTACAGACGAATAAGAGAAGTTCTATGTCTTCTACACCTGAGTTATGGACTTACTATCTACCACATGGACATACAGTATTGTTTACATAAATGGCATCATAATCTACATATTGTTCCTATTTTTCATTAATATCTGAAAATTTTTCTGATGCATAGCATTCCATAAAAGTGTAGATTATGATTTATTATTATTACTTAATCATATCCTTACTGTAAGATATGTAGGTCATTTCCAATTTTTGCTCCTTCAATAAAGATTTCAGTGGATATCATTTGTATATAACTTTATGCATATATGTATTCTAGAGGATAGATTCCTTGAAATGATCAAAGGAATGTGAATTTTTAATTTTAATATGTACTGGCAATTTACCCTGCAAAATGATTCTATCAGTTTGTGTGTCATGTGACAGCATATGAGTTTGCTTTTACATCATAACCTCACAATCCTAAATATTATTAATATTTTTAATTTTGAGAGTTTGATAGCTAAAAATGGTTTACATTGTTCTCTTTGTTTTTAAGTCTCTACTTGAGGGCTTTATTTTTTTATATGAAATTTATTGTCAAATTGGTTTCCATACAACACCCAGTGCTCATCCCAACAGGTGCCCTCCTCAATGCCCATCACCCACTTTCCCCTCCCTTCCACCCCGTCAACCCTCAGTTTATTCTCAGTTTTTAAGAGTCTCTTAAGGTTTGACTCCCTCCCTAACTTTTTTTTTCCTTCCCCTCCCCCACAGTCTTCTGTTAAGTTTCTCAGGATCCACATAAGAGTGAAAATATATGGTATCTGTCTTTCTCTGTATGACTTATTTCACTTAGCATAATACCCTCCAGTTCCATCCACGTTGCTACAAAAGGCCATATTTCATTCTTTTTCATTGCCAAGTAGTATTCCATTGTATATATAAACCACAACTTCTGTATCCATTCTGGACAGCAACATGCAGAAGAATGAAACTAGACCACTTTCTTACACCATTCACAAAAATAAACTCAAAATGGATAAGGACCTGAACGTGAGACGGGAAACCATCAAAACCCTAGAGGAGAAAGCAGGAAAAAACCTCTCTGACCTCAGCCGCAGCAATTTCTTACTCGACACATCTCCAAAGGCAAGGGAATTAAAAGCAAAAATGAACTATTGGGACCTCATGAAGATAAAAACCTTCTGCACTGCAAAGGAAACAATCAACAAAAGTAAAAGGCAACTGATGGAATGGGAAAAGATATTTGCAAATGACATGTCAGACAAAGGTCTAGTATCCAAAATCTATAAAGAACCCACCAAACTCCACACCCGAAAAACAAATAATCCAGTGAAGAAACGGGAAGAAAACATGAATAAGCACTTCTCTAAAGAAGACATCCAGATGGCCAACAGGCACATGAAAAGATGCTTTACTTGAGAGGTTTAAATGACTTTCGTGTTTATTTACCATTTATGTTTCTTTTGTGTATTATCTGTTCATATCTTTCACTCACTGTTCTATTGGCTTTCTCTCTTACTGATTTGTAGGAACTCTTTATGGATATCATTATGGATATCAATATAAATACTGTGAGATTTTCCTCCACATTAGTCACTTTTCTTTTAATTCTTTAGAGTATTTTCCTGTAATTGAAATTTAACTCTTTATTGTAGTCAGGGCTCTTGATCTTTTATTTTATAAATGTCTTAATTATGAATGGCTTTACACTTCAGTATTATAAAACTAAATCTTTTATATTTTCTTTTAATACCATTATAGATTTAAATGGTTAAGTCAACTTAAAGCACACTTTTCAAAATTTCCAATGGATGCTGTTTACCAAGTTTTTTCCTCATATCAGGCCCTGTGGCAGGCTGGCCCCCGCCCTGCTTGAGTACTTGCTCAGAATGTGCAGTGTGATAAGGCAAAAGCAGAAGTAGTACAAAGTGGTACAGGAATATTCATAGGAGGACTTTAGAGAAGCCTGCATGGATAAGGTGATGTGAGCTGGACCATGAAAGATAAAGAAAGGTTTGACAAACAGAGAAGAGAAGAAACCTTTCAGGAAAATGGAATAGCATATACAAAGACACAGAAGCCCCACAGAGCAAGGCATGTTTGAAGAATGATGTGGCCACATCTTACTTTGAAATAACTTAGGTATCAGGCTCATGGGAATGTGGCAAAAGATGCAGTGGGAAAGTTAGACCAGATTACAAAGGGTCTCAAAAACTGTGCACGACTTTACGAAGTTCTGAGTCATCATTAAGCCTGGGATTCAATTAATAAGCACAGATAATCTGAGAGTGGGGAAATGGATGAGGATATAAAGGAAAGAGGATTGGCCAAGAGTTGGTAAGTGTTGAAGATGGATGGTGGTTACATGGAATGCATTGAACTGTTCTCTGTCTCTACCAATACCAATGTTTGGAAATTTTCATATTACAAATTTGAAACAAAAAAATTATCATCTTATACAAGGTCATTCTTTGGTGCAAAATAATACTGGAAGGGTTTTGTTGTTATTGTTAACAGCACTGTTGAGTTGTTTTGTTTTTTTTTTAAGGCTATAGGGGCATCTGGCTGGCTCAGTCGGTCAAGCGTCCGACTGCAGATCAGGTCATGATCTTGCAGTCCATGAGTTCCAGCCCTGCATGGGGCTCTGTGCTAACAGCTCAGAGCCTGGAGCCTGCTTCAGATTTTGTGTCTCCCTCTCTCTCTGCCCCTCTCACACTCTGTCTCTCTCTCTCAAAAATAAACATTAAAAAAATTTTTTTAAGGCTATAGGTTAGTAAACTGTGATCGCATTTATGATAAGTAGGGAGATACAGGAAATTGGGTATGAAGATATTAGCAGAGTTCACCCTCTAGGTGAAAGAATTAAGGGCATAATTTTATATTTTTCTGTACTGTGTGAATGTTATATAGCAATTTGTATTGTTCATGAATTGGAAGAACAGATTTTCACTTGGCAAAAGTGTTAAAAATCCAATCATAGAATAGATATGTCCACATGTGAAGGTACTAAAAACAGTATTTAGGAAAATAATATGTTAATATATGGAAATTCTTTCCCTATAATGTCAGTAAGAAAAAAGGATATAAATTCATAATAATTATTATTATAACTATATGTGAGGAAAATGTATACACAGATGAAAAGAAATTGGAATACCAAACTGTCAACAATGGCTATACTTGGGCAATGGGACTATTATTAATTTATACCCCACCCCATTTTTCTTTACTAAACACATATCATTTCTGTAATTTTTAAAATGTAAGGACAAAGACAAAAATGAAACTTCACATCACTCTTTGAACTGTCTTTTTGACTCCAGAAAAAAAATACAACAAAGGAATAAATGGTAGAGCATAAAAAAGAACATTTCAGGATAATTTTAAAATATGAAATTTTCTTCCTTTTTCTAGTTTTGGCCAACTGGCACATCCCATCTTCTTAGGACTTTGAGAAGAACAGACTTCTAACAGACAAAAGTAATCAGCCAAACTAGAGTTCTAATATATCTAAAAATTAGATAATGTTAATATATTGCAGTATAATCCTGAATAATACTCTCATTTTTCTCAGATATAACACTTAAATATAATAATTGAACTTTTTAAAGCTTTCCTTAAATGAAGATGTTCAATAATAGAAAACACACCTTCTTTTCAAGTATTCATGAAAAGAAAATGTTCATATAATTCATATAAAGAAAAAATGTTACATTTCAGAATTTGTGATACATCAGTATAATAATTGCACAAAAATTTATAGCCTTAAATTCATGTAAAAATGATACAATTAATATAAATGAATTAAATTCTCAACTCAAAAGGCTAGAAAAAGCCAAGCTGACCCAAAAGAAAGTACAAAGAAAGAAATAAGATAAAAACAGAAATCAATGGAATATAATATAGTCATGTAATTATAACTCCTTAGGAAAAAAATCAATGGAAGAGACATACACAACTTTTGAAGCAGAGGAAATTTAAAATTTAAAAGTTAAAATTCCTATTTAATGGAGAAACACAAGAGGCATTCCTTCTAAGGTCAGGAACAAGGTAAGGATGTCATTGTCTCCACTACTATTTAACTGCATTGAAAATATTTGCCAATTCAATCAGGCAAGAGAAGACAATTAGAATTAAGAAGTGGAGGGGTTCCTGGGTGGCTCAGTTGGTTAAGCGTCTGACTTTGGCTCAGGTCATGATCTCACAGTTCCTCAGTTCGAGCTCTGCATCTGACTCTCTGCTGTCAGTGCAGAGCCTACTTCTGATCCTCTGTCTCCCGCTCTCTCTGCCCCTCTCCTACTCTGTTTCTCTCTCTCTCAAAAATAACAAACATTAAAAAAAGAAGTAGAAAATGAGTAAAACTATACAGATATCATATGCATAAGGCCAAGAGAATCAATGTTTGTGGGCTCAAGCCCCACATTGGGATCTCTGCTGTCAGCATGGAGCCCACTTTGGATCCTCTGTCACCACTCTCTCCTTGCTCCTCCCCACGCAAGCTCTCTCTCAAAAATAAATATTTTTTAAAAATGCTTAAGAAAAAAGAAAATACTGTATGAATGAACTTGTAACTTAAATAAATATATATATTTCTTAACTCTGCCGAATGTCACCACAATAACCATGAGCATACCTGGTGCCAAGATCTTAGTGGTTTTGCAAAAGAGTGAAACGGGACAACTTTCTAACACCATACACAAAAACAAACTCAAAATGGATTAAAGACTTAAAACTCCTAGAGGAAAACACAGGCAGTAATTTCTTTTCATCGGACATAGAAACATTTTTCTAGATAGGTCTCCTGAGGCAAGGGAAACAAAAGCAAAATCAAATTATTTGGGACTACAGCAAAATAAAAATCTTCTGAACAGTAAAGTAAACCATCAACAAAACAAAAAGGCAACCTATTGAATGGGAGAAGATATTTTCAAATGATATATCTAATAAGGGGTTAATATCCAAAATATATAAAAAATTTATACAACTTAATACCAGAAGAACCCCAAAACTCCAATTAAAAAATAGGCAGAGGTCCTGAATAAACATTTTCCCCAAGGAAACATAGAAGTGGCCAATAGACACATGAAAAGGTGCTCAACATAACTTATCATTAGGGAAATGCAAATCAAAACCATAATGAGGTATTACCTCACACATGTCAGAATGGCTAAAATCAAAAACATAAGAAATAACAAGTGTTGGAGAGGATGTGGAGAAAAGGAGCTCTCATGCACTATAAGTAAGCAAATTGGTGTAACCACTATGGAAACAGTTTGGAGGTTCCTCAAAAAAAAAAAAAAAAAAAAAAGGAATTGCCATATAATACAGTAATTCCACTACTGGATATTTACGTAAAGAAAACAAACATTAATTTGAAAAGATATATGCACCCCTATGTTTATTGCAGCATTATTTACAATAGCAAGATATGGAAGCAACCCAAGTGCCCATGATAGGTGAATGATAAAGAAGAGTGGCGCACACACACACACACACACACACACACACACACACAGGAATATTACTCAGCCATAAAAAAGAACGAGATCTTCCCATTTAACAAAGTGGATGGAACTAGAGGGTATAATGCTAATGAAATAAGTCAGATGGAGAAAGATACCATATGATTTCATTCATATGTGGAACTTAAGAACCAAAACAAATGAACAAAGAGAAAAAAAAACAAGAACAAAAAAACCAGACTCTTAAATACAGAGAAAGACTGGTGGTTGCCAGGCAAAAGGTGGCTGGTGGCATGGGTGAGATAGATAAAGGGAATTAAGAGTACACTTAATTATGATGAGCACTGAGTAATGTATACAACCATTGAATCATTATATTGTACACCTAAACTAATATAACATTTTATGTTAATTACACTGCAATATAAAAATAACAAAAAGTAAAAAACAGAAAAAGTATATATACAGTAAAACCTTGATTTGCAAGGATAGTTCGTTCTGGAAACATGCTGGTTAATGCAAAGCACTTGCATATCAAAGTGAATTTCCCCATAAGAAATAATGGAAACTCAGATGATTTGTTCTACAACCCAAAAATATTCATATAAAAATGATTACAGGGGCACCTGGGTGTCTTAGTCAGTTGAGCTTAGTCAGACTTCAGCTCAGATCCTGATCTCACAGTTCGTGAGTTCGAGCCCCACATTGGGCTCTGTGCTGACAGCTCAGAGCCTGGAGCCTGCTTTGGATTCTGTGTCTCCCTCTCTCTCTGCCCCTCCCCCACTCATGTTCTGTCTCCAAAATAAACATCAAAAACATTTTTTAAATGATTATAATACTGTAATGTAATACAAAATAATAAAGAAAATACAAAATATATGAAAAATAAACAAATCAACCTGCACTTACCTTTGAAAACCTTTGTGACTGGTTTGAGAGAGATGAGAGAGGAGGATTATTGTGTAGGACGACTTTCACTATCACTAACGGAATCACTGCTATCTATTGGCTCAATGGAATCTTTTTCTGCAAGGGGGCCATTATATATGCTCATACGGATGTTGACTACAGTACATTAATAAACTCTTGTCATATATTGTATTTAATGTAACTGGCAATAAGGCAGCAGACCTGACCTAGAATGAAGCAAAGCATTCCTAAGCTTACTCTTGTATGGAAAAGCAAAGGACTGTCCATAGATGCTTTGAAGTGACAAAAAATACACTAGTGCCAGTTGTGGGCACCTTATAATATTCTGAAAAATCACTGATTTATGCCAAACACGGAGACCAAGCATCTGAGCATCACCCACAATCCTGCCATTGGCTCAGTTGTGATCATGTGATATTCAGTGTCATGTATTACTTGTATTGCAAGACATCACTCATTTATCAAGTTAAAGTTTATTAGAAATGTTTGTTTGTCGTGTGGAAAATTTGCAGAACCAGTTACTTACAATCCAGGGTTTTACTGTATTCTTAATTCTGTCTAATGTCACTACAATAACAACGAACACAGCTGGTACCAAGATCTTAGTGGTTTCTAAATATCATACCCCACTAAAAGAAACTAGAGCTCTGAGGAGAAATGGCTAATAACAGGTCTTAGAAGGGAAATGCAAGATATCTCTGAGATCTTATGCCAAAAATCAAGTAAGTGTTCAAACATGGATGGAGCTATATCAAAAAGAAATAACATCTTGAAAAGGATCCTACTTGCCAAGTTTGGGACAATTTGAACATGAAAGATAATAATTATTAGAGCTAAAAAAGAATTTCAGCAGTGTGTCAGGATACAAAATCAATATACAAAAATCAATTATATATCTATACACTAACAATGAACAATCTGAAAATATTAAGAAAACAATTTCATTTACAGTTGCATCAAAAGAACAAAATACTTAGGAATAAAAAAATTTTAAAGTATGTAAGACTTATACAGTAAAAATCATAAAATATCACTGAAGGAAATTGAAGAATTAATAGAAAGACATCGCATGTTCATGGATTGGAAGACTATATTGTTAAAATGGCAATATTCCCCAAATGTATCTACAGACTAAACACAATCCCTATCAAAATCTCACCTGTCTTTTTTGCAGAAATTGGCAAGGACAAGCTGATTGTAAAATACATATGGAAATGCAAAGAACCCAGAAGAGCCAAACATTCTTGAAAGAGAACAAAGTTGGAGAACTCATGTTTTCTATTTCAAAATGTACAACAAAGCTACAGTA
The DNA here is from genome assembly GCF_018350195.1 of Panthera tigris. Taxonomy (NCBI): domain Eukaryota; kingdom Metazoa; phylum Chordata; class Mammalia; order Carnivora; family Felidae; genus Panthera; species Panthera tigris. Next base: position 53,405,250 of record NC_056667.1, on the reverse strand, counting down.
ATCAAGACTGTGTGTATTGGCATAAGGACAGACACATAGATCAATGGGATAGAATTAAGAGTCCAGAAATAAAATCATATATCTATGGTCAGTGGATTTTCAACCAAGTTATGAAGACAACCCCATGGAGAAAAAATAGTAATTCCAGCAAGTGGTGTTTGGATATCTGCACATCATGAAAAAAATTGTTAGACCTCCTGCCTCAAACCATATGCAAAATTAATTCAAATTAGATCAAAGGCCTAAATGTAAAAACTATGAAATTCTTATAAGACAGCATAGATGTAAAATCTTTGTGACTATGGATTGTGTCTTAAATATGACACCAAAAACACAAAAAAAGAAAAAGTATGTAAATTGGACTTCATCAAAATTAAAAGCTTTGGTGTTTCAAAGTACACTATCACAAAAGTGATAAATAACCCATACATATATGGGAGAAAATATTGCAAATGTTACATCTGAAAAGTCTAGTATGCAGTATATATAAAGAACTCTTAAAACACAACAATAAGAGACAACACAGTTTTTAAATGGACAAATACTTTTTTAGTGTTTATTTATTTTAAGAGAGAGAGAGAGCATGCGAGAACCAGTAGGGGAGGGTGGGGGGTGGGGTGGAGAGAGAGAAAGAGAGAGAGAGAGAGAGAGAGAGAGAGAGAGAGAGAGAGAGAGAGAGAGAATCCCAAGCAGGCTCCACACCGTCAGTGCAGAGCCCAATCCAATGCAGGGCTTGATCCCATGACCATGAGATCATGACCTGAGCTGAAATCAAGAAGCAGTCCCTTAACCAACTGAGCCACCCAGGCACCCCTGGGCTAAATATTTAAATAGATATTTCTCCAAAAGAGATATACAAATGGCCAATAACAAAATATGAAAAGATGCTAGACATCACTAGGAAAATATAAATCAAAACCACAATGGGATAACACTTCACATCCACAAGGATGGCTATAATCAAAAAGACTCAATAACAAGTGTTGAGGGGCACCTGGGTGGCTCAGTCAGTTAAGTGTTCAACTCTTGATTTCAGCTTAGATCATGACCTCGTAGTCGTGGGATCAAGCCCCACATCGGGCTCTGTGCTGAGAGTGGAGTGTGCTTAAGATTCTCTCTCCTTCTCCCACTGCCTCTCCCCAGCTCATGTGCACTTGCTCTCTCTCTCTCTCTCTCTCTCTCTCTCTCTCAAAAAGCAAGTGAGAAGAATGTGCAAAAAAATGAAACATTCATTGCTGGTGGGAATGTAAAAATGTAAAATAGTGCAACCACTTTAGAAAATAATTTGGCTGTTCCTCAAAAAGCTAAACATAGGTTTACCATGTGACCCCAGTAAGTTTACTCTTAAATAGATACTCAAGAGCATTAAGAACATATGTGTACACAAAAACTTGTACACAAATGTCTATAGCATCATTCATGATAGCCAAAATGTGGGAAAACCCAAAGTGTCACCAGTTGATGAATTTAAAAAATGTGGTATATCCACACAAGAGAGTATTATTCAGCCATAAAAAGGGATGAATTATTGATCCATGCTACAACATGGATGAACCTTGAAAACATTACACTAAGTGAAAAAGCCAATCACAAAAGGCCACTAATATGACTCCATTTATATGAAATTGTCCAGAATTGGCAAATCCATGGATAGAAGTATATTAGGGGTTGCCAGAGGCTGGGGAGAGGAATTAAGAGAGCAATAAATAGGCAATACTTCTTTAAACTTAAGACATTTTCCCCAACTTAATATTTAGAAAAGTATCTATCTACAGAAAAGTTAAAAGAATACTATCCTTGGTACCCTTTACTCAGAGTCAGCAACTATAAACATTTTTTTTGCCACATTTGTTTGATAACTGAAAGTCAGCTTGGCTGTACATAAAATCCTTAGTACACTTTCTTTCCTTGACAATGTTGCCCCATTGTGGTTTTAATTTGTGTTTGAATCACTTAGTCTCTTTGCCTGGGAGCCCAGATATGTTTTCCTAGGTATGGTAGAATATGTCTTAAAATTGACTCTTCTAAGTTCCCACAGTTCCACAGTGTACAATTTTAAAATGTAGATTCGGGATTTCTTTCATTTATTTATCTTTTGATATGTTTTTATTAGACTATAGCTTTAAACATTGGTTTTGACTTATTGCTGTTTTTCTTTCTTAGAAAATTCAATTATAGGTGTGTTAGATCTTCTTTGTCTTCTATAGCTATTATTTTTTTTCTGAGTTTTTACTTTTTCTTAGCTTAATTCTCTTGGAAAATTTCATTTCATGTTCCAATGTATGCTTTATTGAATCTTTTCTTCTTCGTGCAGCTTGCAGTTTGGTCCTAATTTGGAAGACCATTGTCTTTTTCTTCACTCCCTTTTCTGTAGTCAGGCAATTCTTGTTTCACAAATTTTTTGTTCTGTGCCCACTTTTCTTCTGCATTTGTGAATTTCTGATTTGTGGTGTTTTTTTTCAAATGTTATTGATTGTCTAACTGTATTTGACTCATATTGGAGAGCTGTGATACAGTTTCTTCTTGCCTCAGGGTTGGGGCTTGAGTATTTGCATCAGCTGAAGAATTTTGATTCTAATTAATTTCCTTTTCAAAGTAACTTTGTGTGGATGTTGGCTGCCTTTTCCTCTTCATTTTTAAGACTTCTGGATTTTTCTGAATCAGGTGTATTTACAGATGGAGTTGAAGGATCTGAGTGACTTACTAGTTTCTTAGTTCAAGAGTGCCCTCTTCAGTTGGTACAGTGAAACGCAATTTCTTTAATGAAAAACATCTCTTATTTGGGGTGTGCAGGGGTGTTAGGGAGAGTTTAGTATGTCAGATTTCATGAAGCTCTTATTTCTGTAGAACCCTGAATTTCCACCAACTTCTTTATTCTTCCCTCTTAATCACCAGATCTCTTAAGAGATAGCTACTCCTTTCAAGTTCCTTTGTTGTCTCCCAGAAGCTGTGCCCTCTCAATACTTTCCCCAAATAATTCCTACCTCTCCACTTCCACACAGGTCCATAGCTGGTGCTGATTTCAGATATGTATTTTCCTACTCAAATGAAAAGGGGGTTTGCAGTCTTCTATTTCCTGCTATGTGCAGTAGATATAATTGTGTTGTGTGGTGAGTTAACTGCGATTTTATTTGCCGTCCTTGGTCTATGTGGTTTTTGGAAGATGTGCAGAAAGATTAAGGTTTAGACATCTGCCATCTATGTTCAAAGAGTCCTAGCTAACTAACCTCAGTTGATAAATGCCAACATTTGTAAATTTTTAGGTGAGGCTTTCATGTGAGCATTAGACAATTAGGCTGGGTTTTTTGTTTTGTTTGTTTTGTTTCAAATGGAAGAAATGCAACGGAGGGTCTTATACAGATAAAATACAGAAGATGGTTCATTCAAGTCTCTTTAGCCTGCACCCCTTCTCTCTGACCCTGTCACACTGATACATTGTTTCCATATTGCAGTGGGTGTATATGATATGTCCAGGGCAGTTGTTATGTCTGGTGGCCAACATGTCCGTAGTAGTCCGATATGGTCAGTGCACCCAGGATGGTTGATGCATATGACATAGTGGATCTAGAGTGGTCAGTGTATGTGGGCCATTACTGTGACAAGAGTGGCTGATCTGTTCCGACTGATCTAGATATGTAGCATTCATTTTGGTATCACTGATTTTTCCTTGTCAGGAAACCTTATTCTTTTCTCCAGGTACATGACTCTAAATGGGGGAATGCAAAGTGTCAGCTCCTGATGTAATATGATATCTAATCTTCCATGGGAGGGAAGAGACTTATTAAAGGGACTGGCCACAGGATTCTGGCTAGGAGAAAAGCTGGCCACTAGAGAGACTCAACACTGCTCAAGTCTAGTTACCTCCAAGTGGAGGTGTACCCTGACTCCTGGAATTCCTGCCCAAGGCCACAGGTCCCTTGATTGCACAGCGCTTAACTGTGGTCCCTTTGGGCAACAACAGTCAGAATGAGTAAGAACAACTGAGTAATCATAAGTGAGCACTTGGAGTGAAGACTTCATTCTACCACTTACTGGGTGAGTGATCTTGAATAACTTAATTTCTCTGAACCTCAGGTTCATTACTTCTAGCTGTACATAAGGCTTGGCTTATTGCCTGGCACCACAGAGCAAACCCTCAACAAATTTTAGCTACCTCCTATTACATATGCAAATATACAGATATAATTGTTTTACACACATGCGTTATATATACATATATATATATATACATACATACACATATTTAAAATACACATACACAGTTTAAGGAGGTTTCCTTAAGTATGGGTATGGTTTTCATTTAATTATTGGATGCTTACATATTCACTGGCTGAAAAGGATTAAGGGGAAAAATCACACTCAGTTTAACTCTAGGGTAAAAAACTCAAGTGATTTATTTGAATAGGTGGTATCCTCTGACAAACCACAATTCTATACAACTACACAACTTTTTTTTTGTTCCTCAAGTTAGACAATCCTCACCTTCATACTTGTTTGCCTTCACATATCCTACCTTCTTACTTCATAGACATCTATCGAGCCACTATGACCCTCATTCCTAACCTCCAGTGTGTCTCTGTCTAAACCATTAGTCCCAAATTGGCTTAATATAGTTTAGCCTGTGCAATGTATTTGTTGTTGTCGTTGTTTTAATTAAATTGAATGACCAGGTAGCGTTGCCAGCATCCCCAGGAACAACTGGCTGGAGCTGAGCAGTGACTCTCCCTTGAGAAAAAGCAGTGCACTGCTGTCTCCACAGCTTCTGTCACTTCCTACGGCCTTATACTCACCCCCCGTTTCATTGTTGTTTCCAATCTCTCCCTGGAGACATTTTTTTTTAAGTTTATTTATTTAGAGAGAATGCATGTGCACATACGTATATGAGTGGAAGAAGGGCAGAGATAATCTCAAGGTGGCTCTGCACTGCCAGCGTGGAGCCTGGCACAGGGCTCGAACATGTGAACCATGAGATCATGACCTGAGCGAAATGCTTAAGAGCTGAGCCAATCAGGCACCCCTCCCCTGGAGACATTTAACCCTTCTTTACTCCTGTTATTTTTTTTTTTTTAACGTTTATTTTTGAGAGAGAGAGAGACAGAGCATGAATGGGGGAGGGTTAGAGAGAGAGGGAGACACAGAATCCGAAACAGGCTCCAGGCTCTGAGCTGTCAGCACAGAGCCCGATGCGGGGCTCGAACTCACGGACCGCGAGATCATGACCTGAGCCGAAGTCGGACGCTCCCCCGACTGAGCCACCCAGGCACCCCATACTCGTTATAATCCAACCATCCCTTTCTGTTAAACTCAGTCACACCTTACTTCACATCTGTAGTACAATTTTATCATGTAAATCTGATGAGTCACTTTCTGGCATACACTCTGTACTGTCTACTACAAACAAAGTTAAGACCAGGTCAGTACAACTTCCCCATACAACTCAATCTTACCTTTATCTCCCCAGTCCTGCTCCATACCTGTCTGACCTCCACCTGGCCTATGTGCTCATACTTCTGCCCACATACCATTCCCTCTGCTTGGGTTCCCTCTTTCCTCCATCACTCAGCTCAAATATTAGCTCTTCCTTGGTCTAGTTGGCTGGCTGAAAAAGTTACTACATCTGTATATTCCCAATTATAATCCAGTGAATAATCCCAACAGTTATGTATAATTATCTAAATATATTTCCATCTCCTCCAGGAGACTAAGGAAGTCAAGGGCAAAAACTGGGTCTTACTCATCTTTGCATCCCCAGAGCCTAATAGTGCTTGATAAGAGAATCAAAGTTATAACTAGATGACATGATATACTAGTCTTGGGCCCATTTTCTATCAGTCAGCTTGAACTAAATTATGCTGTTGTACCAAATCCACCCAAATCCCAGGGGATGAGAAAAACAAAGGCTTATTTCTCATGCACAGTACTAATCCATCATGGACTAATCTTGCTCCACATCCATTTTAGGATCCCAGTTGAAAGAAGAGCCCTAGGAGACTGACAGCCTCATTGGAGAAGGAAAGAGATTGGTGACCATGCTCTGGCTCCTGAGGCTTCCGCTCAGAAGTGGCACACTTCATTTTTGCTCGTATTTCATTGGCTAAAGCAAGTCAGTATGCCCAAACATAAAGCCAATGGGGCAGAAAAGTAAAATTCTCCTGAAGAGTGAATGGCTTTAACTTTGATACAATCTACCACATAGCCACCATATCCGGTTCACCTTCTAGGGGCATGGAGGCCTGTGGGACATTTCCTCAGGCTTCTAGGTCAGTGAGCTTTGGAACCCAGCTAAGGGGAAGCCCCTGCAGGAGACAGGAGAATGTGAGGTTGGGAGAAGCCAGGGCATCCCCCATCTCCCCCCACCCCCCTGTTGCAGGAAGGCTTCTGCAGAGGCTGGCTGTATTTCCTCCATGACTCTAGCATCCAGCAGCCAGGTCTCCTGAGTTTCCTGCTTCTGCTGAGTTGGCCCTTGACACTATGATCTTAGACTCACATCCTCCGATCCAGTCTCCTAATCTGCAAAGTAGGGGGAGAATCTACTCACATCATCCAGTTGTTTCAAGAACAAAACTAAAGAATGTTTATGAAAATATGCAAAGAATGAAGTGCTAGATAAAAAAAAGTGCTTGAAGGTATACAAAGTGAGGCAACATGGTGTTGCAGAAAAGGAGACTGGGGATCACAATGCTTACGTTCATGATCTTGCTCTGCCACCGACTGTCACCTCATCCAGGCAACACTGTGTTCACTATTTTCCTCATCTGCAAATTGGAGATAACAATGTTGATAATGAAGCGGTCACAGAATAGCATAAATGTGAAGAGCTATGAAGATGTATACTCTCAAGTGTAAAAAGCAATACAAATGTTAAATTAATTCACTAGTTATAAGCAGGAAAAAAAACTTTATTTCTATCAAATTAAAAAGTAGGAATCAATCTTCAAGCAAGATAATCAAAATAGTCAATAACAATTAACAGTTAGGAGAGCATGTACAGATTAGACTACAGGTTTAGATACTCTGAATTAAGCACATACACCCAAATCAAGAGGGCTGACAACTTTCACTGAAGAAAAGCACTGACTCATCGTAAACACACAACTTCTGGGAAACTGGAGCTGACTTTTCACAGGACAGTAAACCGAAGTGACAAGTTGTCATTGGCTTAAGAGAACAGATTTGAGCTTGAGAGGGGTCACAGTGAAACGCCATTGTAATGCAACAATTTCCCCAGAGATCTGTTCATCTCAAAAACAGGAATATATAAAAATCAGTAGTACAAATTCTCATAAAACTAGAAAAACCCTCTAAGCCCTAACACCTTGGAGCTTACATAAAGACTGAGTTTTTTTTTTCTTCCCTTTACCCTTCTCTAAATTAAATACAAAACAGTTTGTTTTTATTTAGCACATTTCTGACTTCACAGCCAAAGCTTTAAAATGAAGAAAGGTTTTATGAAATGGAATTAGACACACACCAACCCCAGGGAGAATCACAAGGTGCACTTGGTGTAACTTGCAAAAGTTACAGACAGGAAATCTTTATTTCCAGGAAGACACATGCTGTTTCCTGGAATAGCGTAATTATTACCCGGAAGGAATGCACATCCATGCCATCCAAGGGCTCTTGTCCCCTTGGAAATGTTTCACCATCTCTCCCTCCCTCTCCCTACACACACACACACACACACACACACACACACACACACGCTCACTGATCAAATTGGGGGAATTTCCCTGAAGCATACAGAATAATGGCATTTATTTTGGCAAGAATTGTGCAATTTGTTAAAAGAAAGATAAGGTATGGCATTTATGAACAACTGTAATTATAGTATATCTCAACAGATGCAGGAAGTATATTTTTCTTCATAGTTGAAATACGGCTTCATGGGTTTCCCAACATCTGGCTCTTGCACACTTTTCATCTAGAAACCAGACTGGATCAGTTATATGTGGAAAGGGATGATAACTTATGACTAGACCACACTCCCGTATTAAAAAAAAAAACAAAACGAAACAAAACAAAAAAAAAACAGTCTGCATTGCTAGGTTCTCCTTTTGAGACACCAAACAGACCAGGAAGTTACTAAAAATGCAGGGGAATTAAAAAGAAAGCAATTCATACTAAGAACACAACTTGGCCTTATGAATTGCCTCTCTGGCAAAATTAAATGCAGCAAAAAAAGATACTGTGTTTTAAATGAAAGGTAATAAATGAAATTCATCAGGTAGATATGAATGTCTCCCGAGATCCTGTAACTCAGCAGAGTGCAGATGAGATATATGCTCTCTGTATATACAGTGTGCAACTACCACCAAGACCCACTGAGTGCCCACTTCTTGCCTCAGCACCAGAGTGCCAAAAGCAAAGATTCCAGGTACAATCAAATAACACTGCTTTACCTATTAATTAGAATGGGGAACTCAAAGGAGGAAAAGGTACAAAAAAAGGCCCTTTTGGATTTCTTGATTAATCCCTATAGATACATGAAAATACAAACTTAAGTGAACAGAATGATTACAGTTTTTACACAGAGGCAAGATAACTAAAACATCTATTACGTTAGGGTAACTACTGCAGATTTAATTAGACAATGCACATAATGCACTTAGCATTAAGTACCAATAAACAGGAACTACTAAGAATGCCTATGCCTTAACATATTTGAAATTTGTGGTCTTTATGACCTAAGCAGGACCCCCAGCAGGCTGGTAAGCTGTTTAAACTGCTAAACAGCTAAAGTCAAATACTGAAATCAGTTTAGTGAACTAAATTTTCTAACAGTCCTATTTATGGTTTTGCACAGGCACCCATCTATCTAAAACCATCCTGTCTCAACAACATTTTTAAGTGGTAGATGGGCAAAGCCACAGCAGTAGCTCTTTCCAAGAATCCCCCTTATCCATTGGCAGTTATTACCTTTTTCCTTCCCTACCAAAGGGAGGGGTACACCCTGGGTAAAGCTGGAGCTCATCTGAGCTTGGCTGCTGAAAGGTGGTGGGGAGTGACCCTGGGCAGGGCGGATAACACAGGAAGCCAATCTCCCCTGGTTTCCGCCAGAATTGTGCATGACAAGCAGTGAGTGCCACATCAGATGGCAGGCAAAGGTGTGAATGTAGCATTCAGGATCATGTTAATATGCAATGTGACACAGGCAAGATGGTATGCTGGGGGCTCCATCACCTGCCAGCACTTCAGGAAGGATGTTTATCATCAGGGCCTTATTTGGGGGTGGGAGTGAGGGAGTGATTTCTCCTGCTATCAGGGAAGAAAAGTGAGTAGCATCTAACTCCCAGAAGCCCAGATCTACAGGGAGCACTATAGTTGAAGGCGGATGAAGTGTTAAGGTCCCTTAGGGGTACAATACCATGGATACCAAAAGCATAGGTAGGTGAGGAACATGAAGGAAACTGACCCCTCCACAGATTAGCCTGGACCCAAGCCCAGCCTATTTCAACAGGCTTTCATTTTATAAGTGAGAAGTTAGGAAAGAAGATCAAAGGCTCAGATCTTCCTCTAGCAGCTCCCTTTGCTTAAGCAAAGCGGGGAGGGGGAGAACAGTCCCATACAGAGCTGAATGTCACTTCTGCTACTTTTGACGAGGCCACTTGGAAATACGAGCAAAATCAAGCAGGCTCAGCACCCTAGGTTGGTTGGGACAGGACACAGATAGTTAACATCCAGGAGCAAACTCAGGCTGCAGAATCAGGAAAACCTGGGTGTGAGTCCTGGCTGGACTGTCTGTTGGCAGCAAGAGCCTGGGCAAGATGCTTCACATCTCTGACCCTTGTCTTCCTTGTTCATAAACATGGCCTCATACCTATCTCAAAGGATGCTTGAAAGATTAAATGAGTGTTTGCTAAGGTCCTACAACTTTACCTATCGCCCTATCAGTAAATGATACTTATTTTATGTCTGCCTTAGTGTTAAAGGATATTAAACACAGCAATGTCTCCAAGTTCTAAGTAAGTGGGAAGCCTGTTCAGACAATGAAAAGCAAAATTAATTCACAACTGGCTAAATCACAGAATATGTGGACCGGTAGGAATCTTATAGACACCCAAATTACTCTCTTTGCAGAACTGTGAAGGAACCGTATCTGTGGCAGTAGAAGAAAAACCAAGAAAAGATGTCCCTTTAGCTTTTATCAAAATATTTTCAAGAGAATTTTAATTTTTTACAAAATTACTGGAGAAAATGCTAGAGAGCTTGTTGAAGAAAATCTGAAATAGACTTTTTAGGCCACTGAACATGAAATAAGTATCATCTTTCAAAGACGCATGGAAAAGGTGTTTGTCTTTTTTATTGGTCTCACCAAGCACAGGGCCCTCACCAAGCACAGAAACAGCAAATGCCGTTGAGACACTGAGAGGCTCCCACACTGACTATAACTATCTATTCTGCTGGAGGAGAAGAGGGAAGGATTGAGAACTAGAGTATGGCATCAGGGACCAGCCATTTCTCATAACTCTCTCAAAAACTCCAAAGGGAGTCTGTTAAACACAAAGAGAAGTAAAGAAAGAGTCATGTAGATTTTTCTACTTCCAAAAGGACACAAACTTTCCTCTCTTGAATTACCCATAAAACAACCTTAACTCTCTACTTTTCCTAGTTTTTAGAAATTGTCTCCATGGCAGTACTAGTCTAAATTGTGCAACTTTCTTCATATCAGGTTTGTTTTCTCCGTACCTGGTTCCCCAGGAAACCTGAGCTTTACCTACAGGTCTGATTTTCACCCTGTCCCCACCAACCGGCATTCAAACATGGCTCTTCTAGAGCACTAGAAGTCCGTATCATGCACTGATGTTTCACAGACCTGAACTGGGCATCTCCATTGCATACACCCAAAAAGTAACATGGTGATTCGGAGAATGAGGAGACCAGTCTATGTTTCCACTAAGGTAGTCAAAGAACATTCTCATGAAGGTATAGAGGAGAGGAACTGTGAAGAGCGGGGCAGTATTTGTAAGGAAGATGCAATCATTACCATACAGAACACATCTGCCAGGGAATTGACTGGAGATTCTCCAGGACATCTTCAGAAAATAAACAATGCATTGCAACACCAGAGGCGTGCTGAAATAGGCTCCCCGCCCCCCTTCTCTTCAGTATGAGGAGTTAGAAGTCACTCTCAGGAATAGCAAAGAACCCTCCTTAGGGACAATCACGATGCATGAAGAGGGGTATTTATTTTTAAGGCAACAGGAATAAATTTCATTGTCCTTCCCAGAGGAGAGCCAGAATTACATTAGGTGGCCACCAAGTCTGGAAACCAGGCAAATCTTTAATAAATGGTTTATTGATATTACATTACAAAGAATGACAAAATTGTATCATCTATATTTCTAGACTTAATGGCCACCCCACAGAAAGCATCTTTGGAATAGAAAGAAAAAAAAAATTAAGAATTTGTTTTCCCATAATCACAAAGCTGTCATACTCAGTCTGGGCACAGCTAGTGCAACATTTTCCTCAACCCACAGGCTCCATTCCCTTTACCAACTATTTATAATATGTTTGGGTCACTCACAGGAGAAAAACACTGTCAGCATCAATATTTAGCAGCATTTCAAAATACATTTTTTTTGTCTTGAATAAAAAGCTAAACTATTCTTTTAGTGCAGTAATTCCATATGGTCTTATTACTTCTATACACAAGATAATGATTCTTTAACATGTATGTAGTATCTCCCATTTTTCTGAAGACTCCCAAAGACTTTGAGGATTTTATTTTTTCATGATAAAAGAAAAGAGCAGTGTCAATCCATGAGGGTCAGCCCAGCAGCGTAAGTAGACCCTCTGCAGAGCTCAGTTCCTGCTGCAAGAAGCATCTGGACACCCTCCCCTCACTCTCGGCTCTTAGAAAGGAATCTGAGAGAGATAAAAGCAGTAACTATCTATTACTTCATAGTCTAGGAAGGGAGAAAACAGATGTACCAAAATACAGTCTAATAAAAATACTAGAAGCCAAATCCTTTCATTCCAGGATGTCTGAAAAAGGAGAGACTCTACAGAGCATGGAGGCAGAAAAAGGTAGCACTCCAAACAGAAAAGCTAATTGTGGACAGTCACTCAAGGCCAGAGAAGTGACCACAGAGCAACTGGCTTCAATCGCACGGTCACCAGGAAGGGCACATACCAGAGAACTTGGGACAAGGCCGGGGCTACTGCCCTTGGCATTCTCAGGCCACCTGGTGCTGTGGTTCAACAGCCTTTGGGGGGCAGGGAGAACCAGAGGCCAACACCATCACGTGTTAAAAGGCTACTATGGCAACAATGTGATGGTCAGAAATCAGCTAGAGTTTGGGTTATACACCCTTTGAAATCCAGCCTGTACTTGCTTTCTTGTGAAGGGCTTGAGACGTGCAGAGACATCCTAGACATGTGTGGGTGACCCTTCATCAGAAAGGCAGAGAAGAGCCTCTTCATTAACTCTTTCTCCTCATTTGTTTTCATTTCAGTTCACCATTTAGACTAGAAAAGACGCTGCAAGCTATCACCGCTAGCTTCTAATTTGGACACGGCACCAATACTACACATACAACTGAATGAATGACATCTTCCTGGTTCTTCATTGGGCGGGCTCAGTATGCTTCTTTGGACTGAATAGGTGTGATCTTGTTTGAGAAAAGCGTGTAAACATAGGGCCAGATTTTATTAGTCTCCGTCCCAGAAAATTGGTGAAGCACTCCTCGGCTCCTGAAAAATAAAATCCAACACATAAACGCATTTTAGGTTCACTTTTTTTTTTAAATGTTTATTTTTGAGACAGAGAGAGACAGAGAGAGAAAGAGAGAAATTATGCACAGGGGAGGGGCAGAGAGAGGGGAGACAGAGGACCCAAAGTAGACTCTGCACTGACAACAGGAAGCCCAAGCTCGAACTGACAAACTGTGAGATCATGACCTGAGCCAAAGTCAAATTCAGATGCTTAACCAACTGAGCCACCCAGGCGACCCTTAGGTTTCTTTTTAACATGATATTAGGGCAGGTGAAGATCCAGGGTATAAAGCAAGCATGATCTCATGGTCTATCACACACACTGCTAAGTGCCAAAGCAGCCCCCGCAAATGTATCAACACCTGCACTTGGGGATACTTAAATAAGGCCACAGCTTTTACAATTCTGGCATGCCTAGCATGATACCACCTCTTCTTCTCCTATTTAAAACATATCAAAGAGGGGCGCCTGGGTGGCTCAGTCAGTTGAGTGTCTGACTCTTGATTTCGACTCAGGTCACGATCCCAGGATCGTGGGACTGAGCCGCGTTGACAGGCTCTGCACTGAACATGCAGCCTGCTTAACATTCTCTCTTTCTCTCTCTCCTGCCCCTCTCTGTGGCTCGCATGTTCTTAAAAAAACAAAAAAAGAGGGGCGCCTGGGTGGCTCAGTCGGTTAAGCATCCGACTTCAGCTCAGGTCATGATCTCACGGTCCGTGAGTTCGAGCCCCACGTCGGGCTCTGTGCTGACAGCTCAGAGCCTGGAGCCCTTTTCAGATTCTGTGTCTCCCTCTCTCTCTGCCCCTCCCCTGTTCATGCTCTGTCTCTCTCTGTCTCAAAAATAAATAAACGTTAAAAAAAAATTTAAAAAAAAAAGAAGAAAAAAAGAAAAACATATCCAAGAATAACATTATATGGACAATACCAAATTTGCCTCAGTACACACTTTCAAAAAACAGATCACTGGGGCACCTGGGTGGCTCAGTCAGTTAAACATCTGACTTCGGGTCAGGTCACGATCTCAAGGTTCGTTGAGTTTGAGCCCCGTGTCCAGCTCTGTGCTGACAGCTTGGAGCCTGGAGCCTGCTTCGGATTCTGTGTCTCCCTCTCTCTCTACCCCTCCCCTCACTCTGTCTCTCTCTCCCTCAAAAATAAACATTAAAAATTTTAAAACAAAACAGATCATTGACAAACTTTAGTACTATAAAACCCTTGTTACTTACAACAGATCACAAAACACAGGATAGATCATAGGAACATGATCAGGAACTTCTAATCTAAAGGCCTGCTAAATTATTTGGGAGCTGAAGGGTCAGAAATTGATTTATAGCGGAGGCTGTAGACAGCTGTCCTGCATGCAGTCTGCAAATGGGTTTTGTTTGGTTTGCATGCTGTTAAAAATGTTATCTGTTGCTAATAGTTTTAAAAATTGGGATTTACACACACACACACACACACACACACACACACACACACACACACACCCCGCCCCCACATACACACAAAGCCAGATTTCTGCTTCTCCTGAGAAATAGGTATCACTAGCCACTCTGGGTCTGAGTGCCCCTGTGGTAATAATTGGCTGAACATCATACAGCAGCTGTACAGTTCAACTGTCACTCACCTGCCCAGATTAACACAGCCCATACCAGGTTTGACACTCATTTCCAATACCTGCCTGGCCCCCGGAACCATATGAATCTGCCATCCGTAGCTTATAGTTTTAGCTTTTTTTTTTTTTCCTTTGGTTAAATTCCCTCCTCGACATAGCTAGTCAAAAGGTCCCTTCTAATCCTCCATCCAAATGACATATGTGGGAGTGTCAAAATATAAGCCATTATTTCAGCTCCTTAAAAAGAAAGATGAATATAATTCTACACGTAATTTTACAACCAGACAGAGAGGATCAGGTTTCGGTCCTTGTATTACAAGAATTTCAGCATAAAAGAACTGGACTATATCTCCCATGTACAACCCCCAACATTTCACCTGACCTGCAGGGAGGAACTGGGCCTTTAGGATTTATCTAGCTTAAAGAAACACCACCCTACCTCAGTCCAGTGTCCTTCCCACTGGGCACCATACTGTTTTAATTGGCCCTCCGCCATGAAAATGTTGAAGCACACTCACTTGTATAATTCAATGACTGGCTTTGCCACATCCTTGTACTGTCTTAGCCGGGCAGCAACTGCTTCAGGTTTATCATCCTCCTGCTGGACTAATGGTTCACCAGTAATGTCATCAATCCCCTACAGATACCAGAGAAACCAGTTAATACGGCCAATAGCTGGGCCATTCCATAGATGAAAAACTTTCCTATGCAAAACCCATGTATTCACCTTTGACCCCTCCCACATGATGAATTAGGCCTGATAACAATGGTAATAGTGAAAGTAGTTGAAAAAAAGAAATAACACTCTTAACAGTATGTTAACCTTATCCATTGAGAGCTGACATGAAATCGTTATTAACTTCTCAGATCTTTCTGAACATGTTACACTGCTACTGATAAATGATATTTTCAATTTATAGTTTAAAACTCCATGCTGCCTCCCCCAACAATAAACGACCTTTAGACACTATCACTCTGGCCCTCTAAATATTCCTAAAACTGCCTTGCTTTCTAAAGTTTGAGCTGTTAATAAGGAAAATAAATCATCTCAAAGAACCAAGTGGTTTACTTAGGAGAACACTGATCTAGGAGAAGGTATCTCTCTCCTACCTCTGCTAGCTTTCAAATCCTTTTCTGAGATTAATCTTACTCAGGCTATTTTACTAGATCACATAATGACTTGCCTAAAGGTAGATTAAATAGGCATGAATCATATACCTATGATAAACAAGAACAAACATTCCGAGAACTGAAAAGCTGCAATTCTAAGAACCTGATTTTTGACATATTTTAACCTTCTCAGGAAACATATCTACTTAAAAATGGCAACGTGCACATAAGAAGATCTTGCCTCCTGTGTCCACACCTATTACCCACCAGGGGAGATAGTCACATGAAATAAATCTGTCAAAAGGCAGGCTAGAGCAGAACCAAAAGGTTCAGGCAACTCAACTGGATAATCAGAAACCAGCTATAAATTTGAAACACACTAAAATTCCATTACAGCTCAGGGCCATGGGTACATAATTTATGCTTATGATTTGTTGGTGAGCCCCATAATCATCACATGTGTATTCCATGGCTGTTACCCTGACACAACAGGAGAGATGGGGGTAGGGGAAAGCTGTACATCACCTCTACTTTCATCCCCTTTACTTATGGTTGCAAAGCTCAGAAGTCATTTCTAGGACCTCAGAGCACCAGTAAATACAACAACTACTTCTAGAACGAGCAGAATGATGCTGGGGTGACAGCATCCCTCCTTCCAGGACAGCCTGGCCACAGTGGCTACCAAGAGGTAGCCCAGACTAGCACTTCCACTGCTGACTTTGGGGGCAGCACTGTAATAACTGCAGGTGTTCTTTTAGTATACCCAGTCTTTGGAAAGCAACTTAATATTAAAGGTTCTCAAACTTTAAGAGAATCTTTGCTTCAGCAGGGCTAGGCGGAGCTAAAATGTGAAGCATCTGTGTTGGACTTCAGTGCGTATTCAGGACCCTCTTTTCCCCTCCATCATTTTTCCCCCTCTACTAGTTTCTTGAAAAAGAAAGGAGGAAGGGACCTAATACAGGAATTCCAGAAGTATTTACTATATTTTTAAAAAGATTTCTGGGGCACTGGGGTAGCTCAATTAGTTAAGCACCGACTTCAGCTCAGGTCATGATCTCATGGTTCGTGGGTTCGAGCCCCTCATCAGGCTCTGTGCTGACAGCTCCGAGCCTGGAGCCTGCTTTGGATTCTGTGTCTCCTCTCTCTGCCCCTCCCCAACTCATGCTCTTTCAAAAATAAACAAATGTGAAAAAAAAAAAAAGACTTCAAAAGGCAACTAGTTCATTTCGCCCAAATGAATAAGACTCACTGGAACTTTATCAATGGCACTCATGAGCTGGGAAGGCATCCTTACCCTCTTGAAGTTGGTTTTCTGTAGTAATTATTGACTCTATTGATATTCAGGTCTACCTATTCCATACACATTAATCCAATAAGATACAACTGTCACCTCTTTCACATTTGGAGGATTAAAAGTAATACTATCTGCCTCCCCATAATTGGAGTTAAGAATCATATTGAGGGGCGCCTGGGTGGCTCAGGCGGTTAAGCGTCCGACTTCGGCTCAGGTCATGATCTCGCAGTCCGCAAGTTCGAGCCCCGCGTCGGGCTCTGTGCTGACAGCTCAGAGCCTGGAGCCTGCTTCGGATTCTGTGTCTCCCTCTCTCTCTGACCCTCCCCCGTTCATGCTCTTTCTCTCTCTGTCTCAGAAATAAATAAAAAACGTTAAAAAAAATTAAAAAAAAAAAAAAAAGAATCATATTGAACTAATTCCTATCATTACCAGAAAGAACAGTAATTCTTTAAATGAGTTCATTAACTCAAAAAGTTTCCTGGGGCACTTCGTAGCTCAGTCGGTTAAGCATCTGACTCTTGATTTTGGCTCAGGTCATGATCTCACAGTTCATGAAATCGAGCCCCACATTGGGCTCTATGCTGACAGCATGGAGCCAGCTTGGGATTCTCTCTCCCCCCCTCTCTCTGCCCCTTACCCACTGCACACACATACTCTCTCTCAAAAATAAAATAAACATTTAAAAAAATAAAGAAGTTTCTTTAAACATGTACCTTTATACATGCTTATTTTATGTAAACATGCTGTTTTTTTGAACTTGCTATTCCTCTAGTCTTCCCCCTTTACATCCTTACTCCCATCTCTCCCATGACCCCGCCCACTTTAACCCCAGTTCTTCATCCAGACCCAGTGTTAACCATTTATCCCTGGTCTTATGAAGCCAGAGAGCACTTATAAACACACACACAAACAGATATGTGTAAAGAAAGACAGTCACTGTTTTACAAAAATGGAATCATTGTGCTATTTGCTTTTCATATTCAGTAATACACCTGGAGGAAATGTTTCTTCAGGTCAAAGTATATAGCACAAAGTCTTTCTTTTTACTGACTACAAGACGTAGATATTCGCTAATTCATTTAATCATCCCCTGCAAATGAGCATTCATTTTTGTGTTCAGATTGTTTTGTTTTTCCCTAAAATCAACACTGGAATAAGCGACACTGTGTACATGATCTTACCTGCTAGTGCTTTCATCTCCATAACCTATACTGCCAGTGGTGGGTTGAATGAAATAAAAATTTTAATGTAGGGGTGCCTGGGTGGCTCAGTCGGTTGAGTGACGACTTCAGCTCAGGTCATGATCTCACAGCTTGTGAGTTCAAGCTCCACATCGGGCTCTGTACTGACAGCTCAGAGCCTGGAGCCTGCTTCGAATTCTGTGTCTCCCTCGCTCTCTGCCCCTCCCCCACTCACACTCTGTCTCTCTCTCTCTCTCTCTCTCAAAATAAACATTAAAAAAATTTTTTTAATGTACATTGCTAGATTCCTTTTTAAAAAGACTACAAATACTAGGTCTGATAAAGATGAGAGTATCATTTTTCTCAGATCCCCACCAGCAATAGATGTTATAAACTTGAATTTGCCTTCCTTGACCACTAGTGAATGAGAAATTTCAAATACATTTGGCCATGTAGATTTGTTCTTTTTTGAATCATCTATTCATATCCTTCCTATACTTTACAACCGAAATGCTGTGCCTCTTTCTTGTCAGTCTGTCAAAGGGCCCTGTATAGTCTTACATGCACATGAGGTGGATTGAAGTCCAGGTTATACACCCTTCCACTGGGAGGGTGAATCCAACGTCGGCTGAGACGGTCTTTGAGTGTTTCAAATGGAATGTTCAAAGTGATCACTAGATCCAGCTCGCAGATTCTGTCCAGGGCTTCAGCCTGTACTAATGTCCTAGGAAAACCTAAATGCCAAAAACAAAACATATCAAATGCAAGACCTTTCCCAATTCCAATGAGTCAATGAAATATTTTCAGTGACAGAATAATCAAATCTATACATATGTCACCCAGAATTAAGTTTTTATCAGACATTTATGTCTACCTCCTTAAATTTAATGCTAGAAGAAAATAGGCTACTTTAAAATCCAGTTTTGGCATTTGGGACACTGAAAGATTAAGGGGTCACATGACACAAGCAGAGAGTATACTAAACTAAAAAAACACTAAACCAGTTCTAGCTTTGCTCTTAACTACTCACGTAACCCTAGGCAAGTTATATCACCTCCATTTCCTCTTCTGTTAAAGAAGTGAAGGGACAAAATTATATTTGTGTCCTTTTATAGCTTTAACAGCTGATAAGTATATTATTCATAGGCTATCCCCAAAATTATATATACATATACATGTATATATTTTTTTCTCCATTCCCCACTCTTACAAAACTCAACATGTGGTCTGCAATCTAGTACAGTAACCACAGAAATGAGAAAAAGCATTTAGGAATTTTATAGCAATTCCACAGTAATTTCAAGCCTAGTGAATCTAAAATTTATGGTTGAATTTGTGGTTTTCTTTTAACTTTTCTAGTAATTTGCTCTTGTTGTATTTGATAAAAGGATTGCTCTGCAGTAGACCGGGGGGGGGGGGGGGGTGGACTGGAAGCTCCAGGCTTCCCTTGGAGCTTATTTTCTAATTTCTCCAATAAGGAAAATTATCCAACGGTCCCCATAGTGTCTAACCTGTGATGTTGTTTATTACAGAAGATGAAGTTACATCTTTTCCAAAAAGACACAAGAATAGAGAGCACCAAACCTGGGGCATGTGTTCAACTCTATTGTTATGACAGGGAAAGAAAAGGCAAGTTCAAACAGAGGTGGGAAAAAGCTTATCTTGCAGGGCAGATCTCAGTTCATTAGCTATCACATGGCTAACACAAGGTAATCACAGGCTCCCAGAAGAAACTGCCTTCACATTCTTGTATGCTGTCCTCCCATGACCCATTAATGCATTTGGACTGGCTTCAACAGAGAAATAGGTTATTTCTAATTTTTTTAAATGCTTATTTATTTTTGAGAGAGAAAGAGACAAAGTGAATGTAGGAGGGTCAGAGAGAAAAGGGAGACACAGAGTCTGCAGCAGGCTCCAGGCTCCAAGGTGTCAGCACAGAGCCTGACGTGGAGCTCAAACTCACGAGCCGTGAGATCATGACCTGAGCCAAAGTCAGATGCTTAACCAACTGAGCCACCCAGGCACCCCTAGAAATAGGTACTTCTAATCCTGCAGCCCAGGTGTTGCCTGAGCCAATAGCCCAGCATTGTCTCCCTCCTCCCAGAGTGACTCTCTGGCTAAGCATCCTCTTCACAAAAAAGGCACCCACACACTGGGAAACTATACAAGAAGTACGTTCATGGTGGTTTTCTTTGCAGTGGGAAGATGAGGGATTCCTTTCTACTCTTCTAGTTTCTCATTTTTTTTAATTGAGCATACAGTGCTTTCAGAATGGAAACAAAATTCTGCCCTTAAATAAAGAGCTGCTAAGTGGATTTTTTTCAAATCTCAATATGATTTGTTAGACCAAGTTATGATTACTTAACATTTAGGGAAATGAAAGGTCAAACTGTATCTGCCTAAGGTCAAGCACACTGTGGAGACGTGGCCTTAACACCGGCACACAGTGGGCAAACATTTCCATGTAACACTAGGGTAGCTGTCTTCTAGTCTTCTGTTCAGTGGCCATACTTATTTGACCAGTTGCCTTACTTTAAAATCCCAATTCTGTGAAATTATAGGACTCTGTCAAGCTCTGTAAACTCATTATGTAATTTTTTCTTTCTATTATGGAATGGCTTGACTGCTTACATCTGAACTTATTAAGCGGCCTCTCTTTTGAATATTAAGTTCAAAAAGAAACTTAATTTTAGAATTGGGGCTTCACAGCAACTGGATGTATCCTGGAGCTTCAAATATATGATAACTACCAGGCAGATAACAATGTGATACTCTCTGGGTCACCAAGGAGCAAGATTTGGCCCCAAGTGGGCCCTCATGGCTCAATTCAATCTATGGCTACATAGGCTGGATGGTAGGCAAGGAGTCTCAGTAGAGTCCAGATAAAACCATGCCTCCTTTACTTTTCCACCAAATTCCTTATTGAATACTACACATACCCTCAACCAGGTCCTTTTTTCCATCTCCCTTTCTCCAACAGCTCACTCTAGGTCAGACTGGGGATGCTGCAGAGAGAACTTTGGTAGCAAACCTAGAGCCCCAGACTTAAGTCTATTAGTCAACTTTAGCCTAAGTTCCCCTACACTGTGCACCACAGTCTGCTTTAGAAGATGGGTTTCCTGAAATGGGATTTAAGATATGCTTTACTCCCTTTGTTATTCTCTGGCACTGTACCTGGGACATTATAAACTGAAATTCCAGCAAAGTGAGGGCAGTGAGCCTTCCCCAGAAGGGCACTCTTTCCCTGACTGCCAGGTCCTAGCTTTCCCTGCAGAGCCCACTCTTCATGAAGGCTCCAAAGTGACAACTGGAGGGGCGCCTGGGTGGCTCAGTCAGTTAAGCATCCAACTTCTGCTCAGGTCATAATGTCATAGTTCGTGGGCTCGAGCCCCATGTTAGGCTCTGTGCTGACAGCTCAGGAGTCTGGAGCCTGCTTTGGATTGTGTCTCCCTCTCTCTCTGCCCATCCCCTGCTCATGCTCTCTCCTCTCTCTCAAAAATAAAAAATTTTTTTCAAATTGACAACTGGAGTTAGATTTAGAGGCCTGCAGCCAAAACAACCCCAAGATCAATCTCTATGCTTTCCCCAAATCCTTTTTCAAGGAAAAGTCATTTTCTAAATCAGTGGCTTCCAAAGGGACCCTTGCTAGAGTATGAAAAGAAAATAGAGCCTCTGTTGCACTGTTTTGTTCACTGTTTTTCAGATTCTAGTTTGGAGAGTGCATTTTATAAGGTATATGGTAGTAAAACTGTATATGCACATAATTCACACATATCCATATACTGAAGATATAAAGTAAACATTTTTACCGAAAATTGTGCACAAAGAATTTTAGAAATCACTCCTCTGAGGACCTGAATTCTCAGCCTCAGTCCCTGTCCTGGGGTTCTCAGCATCACTAGCCACTATCCTGACAATAAAACATTGTTCTTTATCCTTTGCATAAAATATGGAAACTGAGTACAGCGGCAACAAAGAATAGGAAGCTCTGAAAGACAATACAACAGTTCCTCCCACAAATAAAAGCTCAAATCTTACCGGCTAGTTTCTAGCCTAAAGGCCAGTCTGTTCAACTCCCCCACAACTGTTTCTGAACTCTGGTGCCCTCTGGAGGAATGGGTGGAAAATGCAACTGTGTACCAAATAAACTCGAAACCGATTTCAAAAATGTTACGTAGTGTCTACCTTCTAGGCTTTCACATTCAGACCCACTAATGACCAGAGAATCATTAATTCTTGTGGCTTAGAGGTCTTCTGTTAGAGGACAGTGGCTCCTATCATAGCCTCCCATCCTCAAAATGTGTTAAAGTTGAAAGAACCATGGAAAATACAGAAGCCTACATAATGAAAGCTAAAATGTAAGAGTTCTATTTTAAGATGCTAATGTTGTTGGAATGCAACCATTTTTATGGTTCAGAAGTACCAACAAGAGAAATAAGTCATTCCACAACTTTAAGGGTTCTCCATCTGATGGGGCACATCAACATTATCAGGGAAGACTTACAAGGGGGGAAAAAGAGCTTATGGGTACTGAGATTCCATAACATTCTTCCCAGAATGGATCATCTGGGAGCAGGAGCAGGACTTAGGTATTTTTTTAAAGTTATCTAGGTGACTCGGACTGGTTAAGAACCACCAAACTTCTCAGTGACAGCAACAGTGTAAGTGCAAAACTAACTACTTGTATCTATCCCATTCGGGGGAAGTTTCAACACCTCTTTTAAACAGGTACAAAAACACTTTGCAGAGAATCCTCTTTACCTCAGTTTCATGGCAAGAGGAGAACTGGGAAGGAAATTCCCAGAGACAAATCTTTCCAGATTCACTAAGCCCCTAACTCAAGCCACCTGTTTATGCTATTCCTGTCCAGGATCTTACCTGTAAAAAAAGTGGTGTGGCAAGGGAAAGTACAGTATAACAGAACAGTGGGCAAAGATCTGGATGCCAGCTGTGGTTTCAAAAGTGAGGAGAAGCTGCAGTAAGCCAGAAACCTCAGGGCTCGGTGGGACGTGTCTGGAACCAGACACACCTGGACTTCATTCCCAGTTCTCCCTAGCCAGAACTGCAAGAACATCCACCAGCTTTGTGTAATCTCTCTGGTCCTTAGTTTTCTCAGATATACAACAAGGGCGTATCAATTTGCTGGGGTCGCCATAACAAAGTACCACAGAACAGGTGGCTTGAACAACAGAGATTTAAGGTCTCATGGTCCTGGAGGCTAAAAGTCTGAGATCGAGGTGTCAGGGAGGGTTGGTTCCTTCTGAGGCCTCACTCGTTGGCTTGCAGATAGCTTCCTTCTCCCTGTGTCTCCCATAGAATTTTTCCTCTGTGTGTGCCTGTATCCTAACTTCCTCTTCTTATAAGGACACTACACTAGTCATTGCAGATTAGGGCCCACCCTATGACCTCATTTAACTTAATTACCTCTTCGGTGACCTTATCTCCAAAAAAGAGTCAAATTATAAGGTACTAGGAGTCAGGACTTCCAACAGATGAATTTAAAGCGGCGGGGGCAGGGGACACAACTCAGTCCATAACAAAAGGTAATGCCTACTGCATGGCTGATTTGAGGATTAAGAGAGACAATCTTTCTAGAATGTTTAAGATGTAAAGTGTTAGGCACAGAGTGAGCACTCAATAAATGGCCGCTGCTGCTCTAGGTAGAGCTCTCCTGGGGGCTCAACTGGTTTCCCAGTTCAGCGTGAAGGAAAGGTCCTCATCCCCCAGCTGGCTTCTATTTAATTCCTTTCCTGAGATTTGCTAGTTTGGGGAGTCACTGGTGCTCTGTGCTCTCTACCATAACTAGAGCCCAGCACCTCTAGTTATTAGCCTGCGCAGACTGCACATTCTGGAACCCACCCATCAAAAGGGAGCTCGTGCCAGGCAAGCTCTGAACCTGGCACACCACCTACCTCGTTTTTCGAATAGTAAAGCACCTTAAGTCTACTTTCCTGATCCAGTTCAATACGTAATCATGATGAGCTCTGATCTGGGTGAAAGTGAAACTGGTAAATTCAGTGCAAAGGTTCAGCCTTAAGCTGCTGACAATACACGTGTACCTTGACGTGGCAACGGGACATTAAGTTCCAAGGAACTAATCCATTTGCAGCCTGCGTTAACTATAACACGGAATCCAAGTGAAGAAACGTGACGGCCTGGGGCGCCTGGGTGGCTCAGTCGGGTAAGCTCAGGTCACGATCTTGTGGTTCGTGGGATCGAGCCCCGCGTTGGGCTCTGTGCTGACAGTGCAAAGCCTGCTTAGGATTCTCTCTCTCTCCCTCTCTCTCTGCCCCTCCCCTACTCCCATTCTCTTTCTCACACACACAAAAGTAAATAAATAAACGTGAAAAAGAAATGTGACAGCTGTGCAGTCTTTCTCGTTAAGTGAGTGCCTCATTTTGGGGAACATTCGCACAGACGAGGCAACTGTCAGTGGCTCCTGAGTCCATGTCCAATCAGCAAACACACCCTGTGTGCTTCCTATGTATTGTAGTCTGCTGTTCACAAAGCATTTATAGAAATTTACTTCTCTCTTACTCTGCACATCGGCCCTATGAGGTGGGCAGAGCGGGAACAATCACCCTCCGTGTAACAGATGAAACTGGCATTCAGTGAAGATCAGCAGCAGAACAGGATTGAGGATCAGGTCTCTGGTCTTGGAAGTGCCCCCTCTCTCTTACACTATGCTATTCTTCCACAGGTATGAAAAATAATTGTTGAAAGAATCCTAAACGTCACCCCATCTATCTTACTTCCACCCCAAGAGCAGAGCACATCCTGGTAGCATCCTCATCATCACAGCCACTATTTGCTGTGCCAGATAGATTTTATGCAGAAGAAAATCTGAAACTGTGCAGGGGCCTACACGGCCTACTCTCGCCTGTTACATCTCTCACCTAGCATCCCTGTCCGTCACCCCACATCACCTGACATCCTTGCTGTTCTCAAACCGGTAAGTCCATTCCCACCTTGGACAAGTAGCTTATGTCCCCTCGGCGTGACACGCTCTTGCTGTAGGTATCTACGTGTGCCCTCGGCTCCTACAAGTCTTGGCTCAAAACATGCCTTGTCAGTGAGGACTTTTCTAACCATCCTGTTCAACTAAACCTGCGCCCCACCCACGGCACCCCTATTCACACCCGCCCCTCTTTTTCGGTTTTCTCTTCATAGATTTCAACATCTTTTATAGCATATGATCTACTTTATTTTGTAAGTGTTTCTACTCTCACTAGGATGTTAGCTAAATGAGAGCAGAACCTTTAAAGCTGTTTACTGCTACATCCTTCATGCCTAGAACAGTGCCTGGCACATAATAGGTGCTGAATAAATATTTGTTGAATCAATGAATAAATATTATCTGAAAAGTCACAATTATTCTGCAAATGGGTATCATTCCCATTTTAAAGTTGTAAAAACTGAGGCTCAGAAAAGTTAAGTGACTTGCCCAAGACCACACATTTAAGAACCGAGTGCTGACTCCAGAATCACACATCACATACCACACGATGCTGTCTTCCTCTCACGGGGAAAAGTGCAGCCTGTGAGAAATACCTGCTCGTGACGGCTACAGTAGTCAATAGTCTACTATACAGTATACAGTATACAGCAGTCAGTATACAAAACGACTGGAGAAATCCAAATCCTGCGTGGCTTCAGGGTGCTGCAGGCACAGACATGTCAGATTCTCTCCACACATACACAAATGTTCTGCACCTTGCTTTTTTCTTTTCATAGATCTTGGAGATCCTTTTCTATACATACGCATTGCTCTCTTGCTATAATAACTGTGGAGTACTCCATGGTTTGGATGAACCACAATTTAACCAATTCCCTACTGACAGGCATTGAAGGTACACACTACATGAAGCACACTAGGGAAAAATAGCTTAGCAGACAGAAATACAGGCTCCAGAGACACACTGCCTTGGTCTGAGGTGCAATTATGCCACCTGCTCACGTTGTGACCCTGGTTACCCACCTCTCTCCACCCATAAAGTGAGCCTGGTAATGCCCAATCCAGAAAGTTGTGAGGAACAAACACATTTCTGTACGTAAATCCCAGCACAGCAGCCGGCACAGGGTGGGAGGAGGTGTGGCAAGTGGGGCAAAGAGCCAACACTGGGGGAAAATGAAGACCATGTGGGACCGGAGGTAAAAGGACAGACAGCAAGTCTGATAACAAGAAAGACATGACGGGTAAGTATGAACCTTTATAAAAGTATGAAAGGAGCAGTGGGGAGACAGGATAGTGCCATCACCATCACCAAACACAGTATGTTCATATAAGAGAACAAGTCTCCTCAATAACAGGAGGTGTGACAAGAAGGTCACACGTGAAGGGGAGACCCAGGTTTACTTTAAGGCAGAAGGTAGGGTATTCTGCGGAGTCAGAGTAGGTGTGAGGAGGAAGGTGGAGAAGGTTATAAGGAAAGAGAATCCCAGAGGGTACAGTGGAAAAGTAAAGACTTAGGGGGAGGAGGAAGAGGAGAATCAGTAATGGAGAAAGAGAAAAGGATAAAGAAGAAAAAAGGACACTGAGGGATGGCTTACCTTTCCCTTAATAACCAAGTATCACAGACATAAAAGACCCAGTTGGAAGTGACTAGCTTCAAATAGTGTAATTGTTAGGGCAGGTGTGGTGTCCTAATCTCTGAAGATGTCACAAAGGCCCTGGCAGTGGGCTGGGGCTCTCACAGAAGTTTGGAGTGCAGAGTCAAAAACCTGGGGGATCACAGGTCCTAGAGAGGGGCTCTGTGTCACCCTGGTTAGGCAGAAGGCAAAGGCTCCATGAAGTAAGGAGAGGCGGTTATCTGTCTACAAGACTCTTAAGATATGAATATTCTTCAGCTTACACATCCTAATGTAAAGCTTCAGGGCACACAATATGAAATGGTGTCCTAAAAGGCAGCATCCTTTGAAGTGATTTATATCAGTGTCTCAAGTTGGGCTGAACAAATCAAAGATGTAATTCTCACATCAATCAGCTGCCAAGAACAGACTGTCGGATAAGGTACAACCTGACCAGGACATTTTAAACCATTTTTAGCGAAGAGTCATTATCCAACCACATACATATATTTTTTTAAATGAGCATATTGTCAGAGGATCACAATATGAAGACTGTGAAAACTGTTTATCAACCAAGAGTGTCCCAGTATCAGGGCATGAGATGTTCACTTTAACTTTGGTGAGGAAACATGTGGGTATTTTGCTCTTTAGTTAACATCTGACATCCACTGATCCGTGTTCTCTTCCAAAGATCTACTCATGGTGTAAGATTTAATTCCTTGGTGTCTCAAATTGCAAGGATATTGGAATCTGAAAGGAAACAAATAATTAGCAGATGTATGGAATTTAAAGCATGATCCGTAAATCTTGTAATGGAAAATCTGCCTCTAAATAAGAATAGCCATTCTTGACATGAAAGTACTTAGATGCATGCATACATAAAGCATTCAAAAGTACATTCTAAGAGGTTATCTTCTGACTAAGAGATTCAGACTAGACAGGCTATGGTTACACAGGTGGGCAGAAGAGAATTTGCCACTCTAGCTGTGGGTGTGTATTCTTTAAACATGCTTGCTTGTAGCCCCTGTTCCATGTGGAACAGTCAGATTCCACAGAATAGTCAGATTTCATGTGGATTTGGTATTCTGGTAGGCAGGGATTACTGACCAAGTAGACTAGATGTACACTCTAATTCTGTCAACAGGTGGCAGCATGAATAATTCTTCAATTTAGAAAGAACTGCAATAAATTGTGGTATACTTTTATTTTCACGAAAAGTAATCCTGAAACACATATTTTCTAAATGACTAACAAGCAGAATCCCAGTCTCCCTAGATAACCTAATCCAAGTGAATATATTCCATTAATTGTTGAGGAAACCAGAAAATCCAACAGGCAAAGTAAAATAATGAACACATTTAAGCCCAGAGAGCTTGCTTTCCTCCCTGTAACGACACATACGAGACTGCTCACTCCATCACGTGGTTTCTCACCAGGAGTACAGAAAACCTACCTCATGCTTCCATACTAAGCTGTCCCCTCTCCCTCATAGCCTAGAAAAGCTACCATGTCCTGCTTAATCAAATAGCCAATCCATGTTGAAAGCTGAAATTTCATGCAGTTAAATTTCTCCCAAAATCCACCATGCTATATCACTAATTATGGTGCCTACAGGTTATTTTTTAGACAGCCTCCCTCCCAAAAAAGATTCACCATGTGCAGGAAGATGTCGCTAAATCCCTGACGTGCCAGCCACCGGGCCTTGGCATCTGCTCCTCTCAGCCATGCCAAGAGCCTGAGGGAGGGCCGGTGAAGCAGGAGGTGCCACAGCAACAAGCTGAGACAGTGGAGGGGAATGGGGAACTAGGACACTTCTGTTTTTCTAATTTGTTGTGCATTCATTCCAGAGGAAGGGCAGAGAGCCAGAGTCCACCACCACATTCCCAGGCAGAAAAGCAAGCCCTCTGCTTGATGGAAATAGAAGCGCAGTTTTAAAGGGCAACTTCTAACATCCGCCTGGGACTGGCAACGTATGAAAAGGCCACACAACACCAGGCCCCCTTCCTATGTGCATTAGGATCTGGGGCCAACACGGTTGCTTCTGACCAGCCATCTCTTCCCAGCTGTTGGGAAAGCAAGAACCAAGTTAAAAATATGTAAGCCATAATCCATCACAATTAATCACTGAATGATTAACTGAAGTTCAAAGCAGGTAGTTATTCTACCATAGTCTTCCCTAACACAGGGGCATTCAAACTATTCATACCACCAAGCAGAAGCCTCACTAGCAACTTAAAATTGATCACCGTCAAAACCTGCTCGATGAAGGCCTTTTCCGTCTTACATCTTATAACTACCTTATCTGTTTGCACAATATTTACTTGTATGTGTATCCAAGATCTCCATTTTCCACTTCTTCCAGTTTTTATTAACAGATGGTGAAAAGACTAAGACACAGCTGTGCTCCAGATGTTGGCAAACAAGAGCTTAAGCTACATCATATCACTTTGTGAGCTCCACATTTCCCACTGTGCTGAGAGCTTAGGACCTACTTCCTGCTCACTGAAATCTTCCAGGGACACTTGGAACTCTACTATTACGTATCTTAGAGTTGTAATAAATAGTTCCTGCTCTCAAGGAGCTCATAGGTTAGTAGTAAATGATTTAAAAACCTGGACATGCTACAATCACTACTTCGGGATCCACTGATAGAAGACATACTACAGAAAATTTGGGTTTAAACCCTAAGTTTGGATCTTCTAAGTGGCTTAGTTAAAAGATGAATTCCTATTAGGCAGGGATTCTTGGGGAAATCCCCAAATGGTGTTGAGGTCCTCTGGCATCAGTGCAATGATTTTTCCTGTTTAAGGATATAGATGAAACTCATAGCTTATAACCTGTGTTCTTAAACAAGTTAAAAATTATGGAGCCCTTTTGCCAGTAAAGGAATATGCATACTGCATTGAGGAAGGAGCTGTTAACTGTAAATCCTTTGCTTAAAGGCCCTTCTCCTTAAGAATTTTGTTTACCTGTTATATGGGGACCCAAGTCCCAATATAAACAAATTAAAGGAAAACTGGTCCCACTATATCTCACTTGAGACAAAAGAAACTTGTAAATGATTTCACCACAGGCCCGTATTTTTGCCCCAAGTAAAAGAACAGAGGCTGAGTATGGCCCACCATGGGCTCAGCTCCCAGGTATATGGTGTACATATACATGGTAGGTGAGACCTACCATCAGACAAGTATTTATAAGCTTTTTCTACATGTCAAACATAATTGTAGGTACAGGAAGGTATAAAATATCAACATCCAGATCGATCTGTAAGTTACATGATTATAAGGTAAGAAGAAAGAATGAAATGGGTAGACAGGATAGTACCAGAAGGACTCGGCAAGGAGAGGATATCTGAGTAAAGATGTGAATGGAGCATCCTCATGACCATCTCAAGGCACAGTGCTGCAGGTAGAGGGCACAGGGAGTGCAAAGGCCTGGCAGCATTAGCACATACAGCACATAAACGTAAGGAAACTGTGACATCATTAGGGAATAAAAACAAAGTTTTGCCCTCCCTTGCCCTCAAGAAAAGAGGTCTGAACATAGATGAAGGCAAAAGGAAACACAAAAAACATGAAACTTTAAAATATGATAAAGACAAAGAATATTCAATAATATCCACTGTAAGTGGATATATTTTCTTAAAATAGAAAAACTGAACAAAAGGACAAAAAAGATATAATACAGGAGAACTTTCCTGAAAGGAAAAGAACTGAATTGGAGATCAAAAGAACACAGTACCTATAGGAGGGAGGACAAGAAACAACACTGAGATGGTCTATTTACTTCAAGTATGAGGAAACAATTCTTCAGGAAGTCTATACAGGAAGAAAAAAAAATCATAGTCAAAAGTCACACTGGCCTCAGGGCTTTGCAGAGCAATAATCCAGGTCGGAACAAGATGAAACAGAGGCTGCAAAGTGCCGAAGGACACAGGGGTCACTCAGGAATATCACAGCCAGCTGAACCTGCTGAATGATGAGGAGGCGTTCTCAAACGTGAAAACTCAGGGAAGAGGGCATCACATGAGCCCCTCTGTTACAATGGAGGGAAGGAAGGAGGGAAAGAACAGCAGGAGGAAATTATCCAGTAAGATCCAGCTGACCACGGTAATGATGAATGGAAAAGCTGTGGTAAAAAGTAGCACAGCTTTATTCAGACATAATTCATATGCCAAACAATTCACTTGTTTCAAGTGTATAATTTGATGGTTTCTAGTCTATTCACAGAAGTAACAAGAAGAATCGTCAAAACAAAAGAAACAGAGATGTGGTACTGTGTGAGAAAACCAGGCCACAGAATTCATTTAAATCTTTTAGATGTAAGACAAAAAAAAAAAAATTGGAAATTCAGGTTACAGAAGAAAACTTATAATAGATTTTAGCAACAAAAACCATTGAAAACAGACAGAGGGAGGGGAAAAGAGGTGGGGGGAAGCCTAAGTACATTAATCCTCTTACTGTTCACTGAAGAAAGACAATATCTCTCTGTCTCAATTTGAAGTATGAAATAAAAAAACAAATATGTCAACTCCTAATGGCTTTCATAATCTTAAAGAGCTCTCCCAAGAATATCCTGGGTGATGAAGAAAGATTTTATCTGAAATTCAGTAATAATTCCTTCAGGTTCACTTTAGCTCTGCTATTGTTAAACTTAAGTAAAATTAAATATTTTTAAAAGTACATCAAGTATGGGAGCCGCACTTACACACTTTCAAGCACCTATGTGCGTGAGGAGGGGTCTAGAATGACAGGTTCTCAACTGTTAACCCTGATTATTTCTGGCTACGGGGATTTTAGGTGACTAGCTCCTTTCCCTTATATTTTGCCATATGGCTTGAATGCTTTATAGTAATCATGTACCATTTTTATAAAGTCAGTGTCAAATGATAAAATTAAATTCTCTGCACTTTTCCCACATTTTACTCTCCTCTAAACCCTAATCAACTTGTTCACCTTCACAAAATCTGGGTTTTTCTTCCTAGTACTAGGGCAGTCATCAGAGTTTTATATTGTTTTGTTTTATATTAGTAGGTAAGGTTTAATGGAGGCTGGGGAATTTTGTTTAGTTATACTTTCCCCCGGTGTACTTAATGAGGGATGAATATGATGATCTTTGCTTATTAAAATGACATTTTTAAGTTTATCAGCCATTTATTAATGAAATGCTAAGTTCTAACATCTGTATCAGCATCAACATGTGGTGGTATGTATATACAACATCGGTACATAATAACACGTACTATCATGTGACCACCTACTACGTTTTAGGATTCCACTAAGAGCGTCATATTTGTTAGCTAATCCTCGCGAACCTATGCCATACATACTGCTACTAATTCTATGGATGAGGAAAAAGAATCCAAGAAAAGTAAGTTTGCTTGCTCAAGACTACAGAGCTAATAAATTACATAATGATATTCAGTTATAAGTCCGCGCTTTTTCCACCACATTACTGTTCTGATATAGTGCTGTGTATTTAGTAAATGCCCAGCAATTGTTTCATTAACAAACTAGAAAAAAGGGTGCCTGAGTGGCACAGTCAGTTAAGCATCTGACTCTTGACCTTGGCTCAGGTCATGATCTCACAGTTTGTGAGTCTGATCCCCACAGTGGGCTTTTGTACAATGGAGCAGTGCTTGGGATTCTGTCTCTCCTTCTCTCTGTCCCTCCCACACTTGTGCTCTTGCTCTCCCTCAAAATAAATAAATAATTTTTTTTAATTTGAAAAAAAAAAAAAAAAACCTAGCAAAGTATGCTTTAGATGCTTTGGATAAAGCTTTGCAATGAATGTTCTCAATCCATCCAATTCCCAAGATACCTGTTTCATAAATTAGGGAAGGAGGCTCTCCTTCCATCTAAAATTAGGATTTGAAGACAGCTTCATCCTATGCCTTACTTTATAGACTTCTAATTAAGTGGCAACAGCAAAGGGGCTAAGTGTATCTTAAAGTGTATGAGACATGCCCAAATAGAAATCACAGTTTAATATCTAAAGTAGATCT
The DNA here is from genome assembly GCF_018350195.1 of Panthera tigris. NCBI lineage: Eukaryota > Metazoa > Chordata > Mammalia > Carnivora > Felidae > Panthera > Panthera tigris. The sequence continues at coordinate 53,372,764 of NC_056667.1, read as the reverse complement.
AAACATGTTAAAAATTAAGTTAATTTTAAAGTGTTGGTTAAAAAGTTAAAAAATAAGTTATTCTTTCAAACTCAAAGTTTTACATTTTAAGCTTCCTAACTCATTTCTAATATTAACTTTGATGTTGGGGCGCCTGGGTGACTCAGTCGGTTAAGCGTCCAACTTCTGCTCAGGTCATGATCTCGCAGTTTGTGAGCTCAAGCCCCACGTCGGGCTCTGTGCTGACAGCTCGAGAGTCTGGAGCCTGCTTCGGATTCTGTGTCTCCCTCTCCCTCTGCCCCTCCCCGGCTTGTGCTCTGTCTCTCAAAAATGAATAGATGTAAAAAAAAAAAAAAATTAGTATTGACTTTGATGTTTATTCAATGCCCTGTATTTGAATTTCATGAAGTGTTTAACTTTTGCCCCCACCCACTTTTCTGACCTCATATGCTCATATTTTCAGCTCTAGAATTATCCAATTACCTGTGGTTTCCAGAATACACCATGCTGTTTTGCATATAGTGATCCCTCCACCTAGAAGATTAAGCTTTTATTCTCACTTTCAAAACTTAGTTCTTGCTGTCACCTTCTCCAGGAAGCCTTCCATTTAACAGCTGCCTCCCTCACCCCTAAGATAGGGTCAGTTCCTTTCTCCTGGGTGCTACCTCTCACCTTTCACCCCCTCCACTGGGGCTCCCAAGGTCCTAGACTGCAGTTATTTATTCAGCATTTGCTCCTCCTGGACTAAGCTCAGAAAATATGCTATTCCCTCCTCAGACAGACCAATGCCCAGCTCATCAAGACGCACCATAAAATGTATAACTCAATTTGCATTTTGATCTCTGAACCAAGTTTTTCTAGGGTGTGTTCAAATATCTGTATACATATGTTTTCCATATGGCCCTTAATGCTTACTTGTTAAAATCTAGTCATTCTCTGGAAACACAGAGCGAATAAACAAACTCAGAGTTACCTGCCATATTAAAATTGTTCCCCATCCCAAGACAGCAGTCAGATCACGCAGGAGAAAAAAGCCACCAGAAATGGACATGGGAACAGGGTCTCAGGAGAGAATCCAATCAAATGAACAAGAGAAGATACCCAAGGCTTTATTTTACCATGTTTTTCAGTCCGATCCTCTGAGCTCATACAGACACTAAGAACACTGAAAGTAGGGAAGTCATAGAATAAAAACAAAGTTCTCATAGGTTAGATTTAAATCACAGAAATCAAAGGCAATCCTCATTGCCTAGGGCAGCACAAAAGCTGAATCACCACTAGATTCTAAATGCCAAGAAGGCCAGGTCCCACCTAGTATGTTGCTCTATTGTGGTGTCTTGACAGTGCCTGGCACAGAGTTGGTGCTCAATAAATACTCAGTTGTAGGAAAAATTATGAAGACTCAGAACCGAAAGAAATTTGCACAATCGCCTGGGACCATTAACAAAGAGGCTGCACTAGCTTTAATGAAATCAATAGCTAGACATAGAGTCTGAACAGGCTCCGCTCTTTGGATACGGTATATCACAAGATGAGAGTGTGCTAAATTTCAAGTCAGGCGTGACCAAAATGACTTTTCATAACCTAACCTTGCTGAGTAATGGTCTTTTCCTGTGTAACTCGACCAATATTATTGTTTAGTTTCATTGATTTATTTTTTTAAGTTTCATTTAAAGTATACACAGATACCATTTCCTATTTTTGCCCATCTTCCCCTGGTGAAGTCATGTGTTCTCCCCTAGTACAATATTCAACCTGAAATTAATGACATGTCTACAAATCCTTTCATTGAAGAATATCTGAATATTTAGTAATGATGTTACAAAGTATAATCAAAAGCAGGTGTAATTCCTTCTTCCAAGAAGATGATAAAAAATGTCAAGTTTGTTTTAAAAACAGAATTTTACAGATGCTCTATTCTGGAGGTGACTATTACGGCTACATGGCTATCATACATAGTTTGGTTTCCTACCATCCACCATTTACTTGGTTACCAAGGGCTCTGAGTAAGTATGTACCTTGGAAATACTGCAGATCTGAGATCATTTAACTCTCAGGGCAAACAAACACACACAAACACTGCACACATTCAAGCAACTCTGACTTCTGGTAAAAAAAAAAAATTCCAGAATTATCTACAGAAAGCCCTAGTTATTAGCATTCAACACTGCGCTGAACCACAAATGAAACATACAACCACAGACTGAATGATAACTCTCATTCCAAAGGGATCTTTATTCCAATGAAAGGCTTAAATTATATTACACTCATTATTCTAAAATTTAATATTTTTTTATGAAACCAAACTGTGACAACCAATTTTAAATATTTTGATGCCTCACCTAAAATCGTATGGTAGACAACTCTGTTACTTCTTGTTACCTGTAGATAAATTAGGAAGGAGTTTGAGAACTTGTAGGCTACTATTTAAATACACAGGTTGGCAGTCAAATTTAGAAATGAAAACCCCTATTACCAACACATCTCCCTACCGGCCCCACCCAGCTGCCAGCCCTATTTTTAAAAAGCGAAGAATTTATATTCGTTTTAAAGAGATGGTTACTGTTCTCTAGCTATTTCACCTAATAAGTAGTAAATACTTTCTTTATATGAAACTGGAAAAAAAAAAACATGCATGGTTTTATAACAAAATTAGAAAGCTTGCAGCACATTCCATTCTTCTAGTAGAATATTTGTCTTAAATATTAAAGAAAACTTTTTAAAACTATTCTCACACATTCAACTTCTAAGGAAATAAAACAAAGAGGGAGAGAAAGAAAAAAGGAGAAAAGCCCCCACAAATGTATACAAGTATTAACACATAAAACAGTTTCTTACTCAGCTGGAGAGAAAACTGCAAAGGTAAGGTAGAGCTGAACTATCTTTAGCAAGGACATAGCTGACCAAACCACACAGCACTCAGGCACCCCATCCACCAACCCCTCCTGGCCTTCCCTTGGCTTGCGTCCACTCTACTTGTTTCCACCCACCATTTGCAGATGCCTCTCTACAGACATATGGACCAAGATGATGAGTCATCTGTCATCCAGAATTCTTTTCTCGACCTTTGCACATTCAATCACCTTTAGCACACTCAACAGGCACGTCCTCCACAGAGCATGTGCCCTGTAACATAAGGAGTTTAAGGCTGAACACAGAATGAGGCATTCTTAACACTCCTCACTTTGCCAAATGGATTTATTCCAGAGCTTTAAAGGAAAATCACAACTGAAAAAGTGACCAGATGGGTCTTCAAGGAGAAAGATACAAACTAAATCAGCCATGATACTGACGCACTTCACTAAAAACAGGCCTGTGATGTAAAAGAACTTTAGTTATTCTCCCTGAGAGGAATAGTTATGGCAAAAGCAAAACACAGAAGCATTCCATAACTAAAACTGACCTTCAATTTCACATGGTTAAATATTTTTTAAATTATTCCTGTACTTAACACTTCATGTAGTCACCAAAAAAACAAAAACAAAAACAAAACATTCAGGACCTGTATATCACTTAGGACAGATAATAATAGCATATCTATATAGCACTTATTATATGGCAAGCATTCTTTTAAGAACATTACATATATTCACTTCATCCTTACAAACCCTTTCCTAATCCCTGTTTTCCATGAGGAATAAAATGCCCACAGAGGTAAAACAATTTGCCCAAGGTCACAGACTGCCAGTAAATGGCAGAGCTGGGATTCAAACGGGCAGTCTGAGGGGCGCCTGGGTGGCGCAGTCGGTTAAGCGTCCCACTTCAGCCAGGTCACGATCTCGCGGTCTGTGAGTTCGAGCCCCGCGTCAGGCTCTGGGCTGATGGCTCGGAGCCTGGAGCCTGTTTCTGATTCTGTGTCTCCCTCTCTCTCTGCCCCTCCCCCGTTCATGCTCTGTCTCTCTCTGTCCCAAAAATAAATAAAAAACGTTGAAAAAAAAAATTTTTTTTAAAAAAAACGGGCAGTCTGGTACCTAACTGGGGTTAGTGGTTATTACACTAACCACCTTTCCAAAGGAGTTTAATATAGACAATCCTTTTTTAAAACAAAGTTTACACTAAAACTACAGAAGTTTGCTTTGCAAGGTGACAAGCTTTACAATTAAAGAATTTAAACCAGAGAAATTTAGTCAGGTGGTGGCAAAGTCAAAGTTTACCCATCATGGCAAACACCTACACACTGTGGAGGACTACATTTTGTGAGTCAATGTGTCGCGCCTGGAGAAATTAAAGTGGCCTAGAGAAGTGCAAAGGAGGCAATGACAGTCAAGAAACAAAAAGTGCAAACCTCCGTGAGCAATAAAAGCCAGGAGGCACCTGGCTGGCTCAGTCAGTAGAACATGTGGACTCTATATCTCAAGTTGTGAATTGGAGCCCACATTGGGTATAGAGATTACTTGAAAAATTAAAATCTCTAAAAAAGAAAAGAAAACTCCAGGGGTGCCTGGGTGGCTCAGCTGGTTAAGTGAGTTTGGCTCCTGATCTCAGCTCAGGTCTTGATCCCACACTCTTCTTGAATCCAAGCCCTGTATGAAGACAAAAGAGAGAAGAGACGAGACCAGACGAGACCAGACGAGACGAGACCAGATGAGAAGAGAGAAGAGAAGAGAAGAGAAGAGAAGAGAAGAGAAGAGAAGAGAAGAGAAGAGAAAAGGAAAGGAAGAGAGAAGAGAAGAGAAGAGAAGAGAAGAGAAGAGAAGAGAAGAGAAGAGAAGAAAAAAGAAAAAAAAAGAAAGGCAAGGTAAGGCAAGGAAGGAAGGAAGGAAGGAAGGAAGGAAGGAAGGGAGGGAAGGAAAAAAAAGAAAACCACAGGGCTGTAGTAGCTAACCTCACTCATACCTCCTGTCAATTTTTCCCCCTCAATCCATTCTCTCCTGGATGGTGCCTCTTTTCCATCCTACCACCATTGCCCAAATTCAGGCTTTCAACATCCCATGGTCCAAATATTACAACAGTCTTGTATCTGGCTTCTAGCCTCCACCTCGTCCCTGCCCCACCACCTACTCTCTCCTCTGCTAACAGAACAGTCTTTCTGAGACACAAATCTGATCATGTTATGGCCCTAATTAACTTTTCAATGGTCCCGGGAGCAAACAATTTCTGGTTCCATCATCTTTGTACTGAATCAAACACCATCCACTCCAGGATTTCCCCTGCCTGCCTCTGCTTGCAGGCCCAGGAAAATACTAAGCTATGTCATCCTTTTCTTACCTAGTTCACATGCCCTTCTGCAGAGAACATCTGCCTTCCAACCCCCATTCATCAACCTGCGGAACCTCTATTTATCTCTTTTTCCATAACGCTGTTCCAGTACCTCCTCTCACTACCAGAACATAATTTTCTTCTCTGTGTCTGCAGGGTACCTCATATATATGCTTCTATTCTGCTATCAGTAACTATTTTACTGATTCCCCTACTGTGATAGGGACAGTGTCTTAGCATCTTATCAACAGCACCTAGTAATTTCTGACACACAAGAGGAGCTTTATTCGTTATTGCCCAATGAATAAGAGGATGCCTTTTGTAGGCCATTATAGCCTTTCTCTCAGCAAAAGTTTTAAATTCAATCCACCTGTTCCCTCTAGTCCCATGAGAACAGAGTTCCAAATTTTTAAATCCAAAGTCTAGAAAGACATGATCTACTTTATAGTCAACTGTTCAGAAAACCTACAAAGTGAGGAATATATGTTAAATAGTAGTTCACAATGAATGCTCCACAGAACAAACCCTGTAGGTTCTTGGTGAGTGTTGGGAATGAGGTGGGGGATTCTAAAATCAAATAAATTCAGAAAATGCCTCATGATGTCTCCTTCTGTGAAGAGTTAAATTGCATTATATTAAAGTTTCAATGAAGTCCTAAAGTAAAGAAAACGTGTTTAACTTTGGCACTTACTACCTTTGAGCAGTTAGCTAAACCCTACTTTGCCTCAGTCTTCTAATCTATTAAATGGGAATAACAGTATCTACTTCTTACAGTATTGTAGGGATTGAATGAAAAAATATCAGGTGTTCCAAACAATGCTTGCACACAATAAGTACTCAATAAATGCTAGCAATTTTTTTTTTAATTTTTTTTTCAACGTTTTTTATTTATTTTGGGGACAGAGAGAGACAGAGCATGAACGGGGGAGGGGCAGAGAGAGAGGGAGACACAGAATCGGAAACAGGCTCCAGGCTCCGAGCAATCAGCCCAGAGCCTGACGCGGGGCTCGATCTCACGGACCGCGAGATCATGACCTGGCTGAAGTCGGACGCTTAACCGACTGCGCCACCCAGGCGCCCCAATGCTAGCAATTTTTAATATTTAACTTGACACATCTGCTTTCTTGTCTAGCAATTACTAACACTGCACACTACACACTTTGAGAAACACTGATAGACAATAAAGACCGCACCATACTAGTCATTTTGGAGACTCATGGTTCCAGACTTTAGGAGAAATATAGCCAATCTCATAGTTTAAATGTAGGCAATTCATCTGGCTTCTCTGTGGCTGGCAAACATCAAGGTTTCAACTGTCACAACTTCCTGAAGCTTCAGTTTCACAAAATTAATATGGGATTGAGTGCCTTGTGTGAACTAAAAACCGCTCTGCAATGGAAACAAGTTCCTCATAGAGAAATCTCATTCTCTGCCATTCTGTGGTCCTAGAAAGTAGCATGCTCATCAAGTTTCTATTTTTATTGTACCCAGGAATCTTGCTATTCAAGAATAAGAAATAATCCACCCAGTCCATTGTTTTTCTTAAAATTTAAAGTAGAAGATTCTGAATTTCAGCTTCATGGAGAATTGTATAATATGTTGTGTGTAAGCATCTGCAGGCATTTCCTAGGAGAAATATCATAGTTGTCATCAAGGGGCCCATTTGCCTAAAAAGTTTAGGAACCTCTTATAGAGGTCTTAAATAAGGTCCAGGTTTTACTTAAATACATACTCAAAAAAAAAAAAAAAATCAAACAGTATCAAAGACTATATCAGTCTTTTTAATATCCTTTCAAAGAGAGTTTATGCATGTATTTCTACATGGAGAGAGTAATAAATACCACAGCATCCTTCCATGTTTACATAAATAACAGTATATGAGATAGACTCTACTGCAGCTAGCTGTTTTCACTCGGCAGTGCATCTTAGAGATCTATCCATGCCAACACATAGGTACACATTACTCGGTTAACAGACATACTAATTTTTAAGGCATTCCTATGATAGATACTTGTCGTTATCAGTGTCTTGCTAGTTACAAATAATGATGAGAACAGACAACCTTGACAACCTTTCTTTAGGAAGAAATCCGGCAGAGAACTGCTGAGTCAGGAAATATAAAGAATGCTGGGGCGCCTGGACAACTCAGTCAGTTACGTGTCCAAATCTTGGTCTCGGCTCAGGTCATGATCTCACAGTTCCTGAGACTGAGCCCTGCGTTGGGCTCTGTGCTGACAGCTTAGAGCCTACTTGGGATTCTCTCTCTCTCTCTCTCTCTCTCTCTCTCTCTCTGTCCCTCCTGCTCTCCCCCATGCTCTCACATGTACATGCTCTCTCTTTCCCTTTCAAAATAACTAAAAATAAACTTAAAAAAAAAAGTATAAACATGGCTAAACTGTCCTCCAATGGTTGCCTGTTTTAGACTCTCAATAATATTTATTTCCTTTACACTCAATAAAAGATCTTCAGATTTTCTATCTTTGTTAACCTGACAGATGAAAAATGGTAACTCATGGTGTTAATTTGTGTGGCCTATTATGAATGAAAGAACCTCTGATTTAAGATGCGTCATACCTATGACAACTTAGTCATGGAAACAATGAGCACCATCAAAACTGTAAGAGTAAAGGGAATTCAGTAAAGGTTTGCTTCAAGTCAATGGCTCCAGGGATGGTAGTCTGGAGACATAAACGAAAAGGCTTTATCACAGTGAGTTTCTATCATTTTGCCAAATTGGAATATGCCTAAATAAATGACTGAAAGCTTGGAAGAAAAAGTATTTTGCAATGGGTCAGAAATTAAGGGAGTGTGCACAACCAACTAGTCACAGAAATCCAGCTTACCCACAGGTTCAACTCACCATCTAGTAGCCAGTGCTGGCCGCGCCTATTCTCCAACTCCGACATCATTAGGCGTGTGATCACATGATCTGGAACCAAAAGACCTTTCTCTATGTACTGCTTTGCCATATCACCAACTTCTATTAAAAAAACAGGAAAAAGAGACACTCAAAAAAGCTTCAAAAAAAGAAAAGCTTACAAACTCCTTTTGCCTTCTCTTCTATTCCTCCCTATTGGTATGAGGGGAAAGTTATAGGTAGATGTTTTGGGGGTAATTTTTAGAATACTGGTTTCAACAATGGTAGCCTTGTCTCCCAAAGAATTATAAAAGCAGCTTTTGAAGATAAATAAGATATACACAAACAGAAATAAAAATAAAAGAGTATTTCTATAAATTAGAAGAGAAGATAAAAGTAAGAAACAAAAGTTGGGAGTCCAGAGGAAGGGGTGGTTCATGAAAGGCCAGGACAGAAGTCCTGGAACTTCCCAGAGGTGAGAGCCGCGAAGTGGACACTGAGCCCCCCAACGGTTTACGACAGCCAGGAAATGTGATCAACTATATGGTTCATGGGATGCAGAAGGCTGAAAGAAGCTGAGAAGCACAACCATTCCTTAGAGACCAAAGGAAAACATTTCCACTGGTCTTAGAAAGAATGCTGGATAATACAAACAAAAACTTCTCTTCATGAACCTCAGAATAAGTAGATGGCACCTTGCTGATACAGTTGTAGAAGCAACTCAGTGTTATTAGAATGCCAACTTTACAAAAAGATGTGAATTTATTTTTATTATTATTATTTTTTGAATTTACATCCAAGTTAGTTAACATATATAAAAGGATGTGAATTTTTCAAAAAAAATTTTTTTTCAGAGAAAAAATGTTTCTATCTTATTTTAAAATAATTTCTTATATGTGGAAATTGTGGGTTAGGTTCAGTGGAACAAATTATCAGTTTAAATCTGTTAAGTTTCTAGGAACGGATTTTTTTTTTAAACCAAGATTAAGTCCTCTACTCTTCAGAGAACTGATAATAAACCATTAAGAACCACATTTTTGACAGGCCAATTATGCTTTTTTTATTTATTTATTTATTCGAACTTTATTGTTTTTATTCAGTTGGCTACATTCACAATGGTTATTAAATAGGACCATATTTTATGCCTTTATAATAAATATTAATTTACATTTCAAGTGACTGATACAATTTCAACCACCAGTGTCCCCAAGAAGATATTCACTGCACTGTTATCTAGCATATTGCCTATATTTGATGTTGACTTTAAGAAAGGCCAATTATGTTCTTATAAAAACATAAAGCAGAATTATGTTACTGCAAAAAAGCTCAAGAATCACTTTGTCCCTACCTTCACTTGAATTCAAGGTAGAACCTTTCCTTCCCCAAACAGAGTCAAAACTCCTAACTCCAACTCTGAAATATGCACTGTCAAGAGATTCATATCACTCTGATTACTACTACTGGCTCAAACTATTGGCTCTGATTGCTACTACTACAAGCTCAAAGTTAGATCCAATGATGCTGATTCAGTAACATGCTGCAAAGAACAACAGCAAAAGACAACCACTTTGGCAAATGTGGCTAAACATGCATATGAACAAAAACAGATTCATTCACAAAGTATTTATTAACTCTATACTAGGTAACAGGTAATAATGCACAAAGGGAGCAGTGAATAAAAGTTGCAGCTTACCTACCAATGTTTAAGCAGTGTTATTTTCATGAAGAGCAACAATATTAATCACTAATAAAGTAAGATACTATGTTAACATATTAAGAAACATATTATACCAGGCACTGTGCTTTAAGCACTTTGTATGTGTTATTTCATTTAATCCTCATAAGATCCTCACCTTCAGATAGGAAGTAATACCCATATTTATGACAGCTTTACTAAGATACAATTCACACACCGTTAACATTCACCACTTTAAAGTGTACAACTCAGTAATTTTTAATACATTCTCAATGCTGTGAAGCCATCACCACTACCTAATTTCAGAACATTTTTATCACTTCAGAAAGAAACGCTGTTCCCATTAGCAATCGCTCCCCATTCCCTCCTCCCTCTGTCTAGCCCCTGGCAACTATTGATCTACTTTCTGTCTTTACAGATTTGCCTATCGTGCACATTTCATATAAATGGAATCATACAATATGTGGTATTTTGTGTCTGGTTTCTTTCATTTAGCATAATGTTTTCAAGTGGTACTTCATCCATTTTCATGGTTGATCATTCACTGTATGGGTGTACCATATTTTGTTTATATACATCAGTTAATACGCATTTGCATTGTTTCTACTTTTTGGCTAATATGAGTAACACTACAAGGAATGTTCACGTACAGGTTTTTGGGTGAACATATGCTTTCTGTTCTCTTGGTAATACCTGTATACGATGTATGTTTTATATCAGGAAAATCACTGTCGGATGGTATGCTTGGAGTAACTGACGAGATTGGTGCTGTCCTACTCTGCAATGGTCAGGCCAACCGCAGAGCCCTGTTCTTTTTTTTTTTTTAATACCAGCTTCCTTTTTATTTTTTTTAATATGAAATTTATTGTCAAATTGGTTTCCATACAATACCCAGTGCCAGAGCCCTGTTCTTAGTCCCATCTGCCAAACATTAAGACAGATTTAAACAAACAAACAAAAAAATATATATATAGACATCTTCCAAGATAACAGACCAAGACGTGAATTGTCTCCAAATATCCCATGAGGAGACAGTGAAAGCATAGGAAACATTTCATTTGGAAAAGAGAAGATCCAGAGAAGGGCATGAAAACAATTTGCCCATATCCTGATACTTGACACATGGAAAGGGCATTATTTTACTTAATCCCCAGGGCTTACAATTAGGACTCGTTATGGGAATTACAAATGGGTAGAGAAAAAATGGCCTAAGGAATGTCTGAATAGAGATTCAAAGACTGCCTAAGACGGGATATTATAGACAGATTCGGAAAACTGGTTGGGGATTGGGCTACTTAATGTTTAAGGTCCTTTTGGGTGAGGATTTATGGTATTGGGATACTTTTGGACTCAGGAGTTTAATGCAGAACAGTAGCCAGATGATGCCCCTGAGGCCTTTAAATATTTGCTAGATGGTGCAATATGTACCCCCTCTAATACCTCAAACTTATCATGGCCAAAATCATACCTTCCCCTCCCACATGCTCTTGCCCTGGTATTTATAACATTACTCTCCTCAGATGTCATGTAAGAGTAAACACCAGTTGTCTTGATTTTCTTGACTTCCCCCATTCTTTATACCTAATTGAACATGAAGTTCCTGCCATGACATTTCCACAGCGTCTGTCATATCCAAGCCAAATGATCAAAACATAAAAGTGCAACAGTAACTGTTGTGAAGATGGCTGCAGAGCAAGCAATGACACTGTGAGGAAAGAAATCACAACCATGGCCCCAGATGGCCCTGGTGGTTAAGCGGAGGCCACAGATTAGTAAAAAGCAGAGCTGAAAGAATGAAGCAATGGAGGTGCCTGCGTGGCTCAGTTGGTTAAGTGCTGGCTTAGGCCCAGGTCATGATCTTGCGGTTCGTGAGTTCGAGCCCCGCATCAGGCTCTATGCTGACAGCTCAGAGCCTGGAGCCTGCTTCGAATCCTCTGCCTCCCTCTTTCTCTGCCCCTCCCCCACTCGTGCTCTGTCTCTCTCTCTCTCTCTTTCTCTCTCTCTCAAAAAATATACATTAAAAAAATTTTAAATATATTTGGGGCGCCTGGGTGGCTCAGTCAGTTAAGCATCTGTCTCTTGATTTCAGCTCAGGTCATGATCTCACAGTTCATGAGTTCAAGCCCCATGTCGGGCTCTGTGCTGCCAGTACAGAGTCTGCTTGGGGTCCGATCTCTCTCCCTCTCTCTGTTCCTCCCCTGCTCTCTCTCTCTCTCTCAAAATATATAAACTTAAAAAAAAAAAAAAAAGCAATGAGTTATACTCCAAGACCACTGCACAAATCTTTACATAGTGAAAAAGAGACAACTGGCCGAAGAATCACACTGATAAAGAATCTCTGAGATAAGATCAAAGTGGGTCCTTTACTCATAGCAATCTGTGACCTGCCACAAAATCAACAGATTGCTTCTGGGGTCTTCTGCACACTAGTCAACCAAACAAATCATTACATTACTTGAACAGCCAATTCTCAACTCTTAGCTTGCTTCACTTCTCAGTAGCATCTGAGATGGCTCCTTTGCATAAATGATAGGAAAGTGAACCTTTGAAAATGCAAGCCAACTGCAATCCTCCAGGACCTTTCCATCTCACTCAGAGTATAAGCCAAAGCCCTCACCTTGGTTTACAAGGCCCTGTGTAATCAGGCCCTCCTTCCCTGAAGCCATCTCCTACTTCCTCTCCATTGTCCACTCTACTCCAGCCACACCAGCTTCCCTGTAGTTTTCTGACAATCACATTCATGTGCTCACTTTAAGAACTTTTCATTTGTTGCTCCCTCTGCCAAGAACACTCTCTCCCCAAGAATTTCACATGGATCAAGCCCCCACTTCACTCAGATCTCTGATAAGTCTTACCTCAAACAGGCCTTCCACCCCATCTAAATAGCACAAGGACAGACACACATCCCTATCACCCTCTAGTCTCTTATCTTGCTTTGCATTGTCTTCTACAACCCCAGATCTTACATATTATATATTGATCTATTTATCAATTCACTTTTTACCTCCCCCAACAAGAATATTATTAATTCATTCAGAAAAACTGAGGTACTTTGTTCAATGCCATACCCTCAGTACTTAGAATATAGCTTGGCATGTATGAGATAACTCCATAACAATTTGTTGCATGAATGAATGAATGAATACCTAAGGATGATAGATAATTTCCCCCCACCCCCGGCAAAAATCAATCTGATCTTTCTGTATATCTATTACAGAACCATGATCCTAAGATCAAATACAGCTCAACCTTGCCATGTGCCAACTTTTTCAAGGGAGATATGAGACAAAGTATGATCAGTACTAGTTGAGATGGCCATGTCAGGTTTCACAGCTCAGTCTTATTTCATCAGTATTTTAAACCATGTATAGCGATGAACAAGGTCGAATAGGGAAAATGAGGAGAAAGAAACACCATGAGCCAATAATGCCACCAAGCAGGGGGCTGCTTGGCATACCTGGAGGAACTTCAAGTACAGAGAAAAGCATCATGAGAGATGCAGCTAGACAGGTGGGAAATATTTTTTTTTTTAACATGTAGGTTTAGACATGCCATTCCCACAGCCAAGACCAGCATTTACAGGACCCAGTGCAAATGAAAATATGGAGACTTCCTGTTCAAAAATTAGAAATCTCTAAATGGCAACAGCAAAGCATTAAACTAAGTGCAAATCCTTGTGTGAGTACACAGGTCACGTGCCCACCACACTGTGACCTCTAGATTGGGTTGGTGTGGTGAAAGCCAAAGAGCCTGTGACAATAATCCAAGCAGGAGACAATAGACTGCACTAAAGCAGAAGCAACCTTAGAAGACATTCTGCCCCTTGAGAGAATACCTTTGAGACATGGAGACTGAAGGGACCCCATAAAGGACTGCTTTTTGCTACCTCTATTCTTCTCAGGACCTGCACCCCTGCCTTACACATGCCTTATTATGTCCTGCTTGTAAAGGTCAAGGACTTACTGATTTCTTTGAAGTCTTCCAGCACAATAGATAACACCTAAGGAGTGATTAGGTGGGGTTGTCATGAAGGTTTTCTAAGACCACTGACTCTACACACCTTGACAGCAAGACTCCTGGGCATAAGTGACTTATGAAGGACACCTGAGCACTCCCAGCTCTGACTGGTTCCTGGATGCCTGAGGACAGGGACACAAGACCACCATCCTCAACTAAAAGCCCAGACCCCAAGTGTGAGAAATAAGCCCACTGCCCCAATCAAATGAGGGACGTGAAGACTGGAGCACAGAGAAGCTAGGCTTTGATCAACGTTTTTTGCAAGAGCTGGTGTCTGGTTACAGCAGGCATTTATCTCCTAGAGCGAAGTCCCTCCCCTGATTCCTCACTGGCTGAGTACTACAGAGGTTGCAGTCTTACCCAGAAGTCACCGATGCCCATGTGAGGCCGAAAAGTAGTCTGACTGGAACAAATGGACATCTCTTGAGGTGATGCAGAGACTTGAGTTCTTTGGCACATACTCATTGCAAAGCCCGCAAAAAATAAGCCCACCAAATGGAGAGGGGAAGAAGAACCAGGAAGTGAAGTGTCTACGGGTTTGGGGACTCCATTGTGCAGTGGGAAAGGGGTTCGTACATATTTCCAATAGATTGTAAACCTATTGTTAACTAGACAGCACAGCTTTTATTTGGTATTTTTGAAAATGAATCATCTCACTTCTCACACCAAGCAAAGATGAGACTCATTCTGCTTTTCCTTTCCGAATCTCCCAGAAGCTCCGTCTGTATCTGCTCTCTCTGTATCTTCAATAAACTCTGCTCTCACTTCCTACCAGCTTGCATTTGATTTCTATCCTGCGCGAAGCCAACCAAGGACCCTCTTGGTCACTCCTGCAGGATCCCCTCTGGATCCTCAGGCCCAGCCTGCCTACATCACCTTGAGTTAACTCAACATAGACTGTGCAATTCCAAGTTTAAAATAACCCTGTGGAAGACTTCCAGAATCATTTTAATCTAATTTACTAAGTAAGAGAAAGATCTAAGTTCAACATACTTTCCCAACTACTGGCAGTCTTGGATCTTCTCTGGAGCAGGACAGACAACACATCCATCTAATCTGATACAAAATCAAACTTCTACCCCCCCACACCTCAATCCCCACCCAAATGAAAACCTGGAAAGTTTAAAAGCCAGAACAAAACAGACAGTGTATCTGCATCTGAATGAAGATCTCACTACAACAACAAATGGAGATAAGATGTTGATAAAGACAGAGGCCCATTCAGAAAACCGGGACCTTCATCTGCCTTTGTCAGCTTGCTTGAAAGTAGTATCATTAAATAGATAACACACATACCAGCTCCAATTTGTCAAGTAGTATTCCAAAGAAAGGCTGTGGACACACACAGTCTTACGCAGCTTCTGAATTCTCAGTGTATATATAGATGCGCATATGTGCACATGTGTGCACACATGAGTAAGTCATAAACCACCAGGAAGTTTTCAAAAATAAACAATAAATTTAGAGTGCCAAAAACAGGCCAACAGTTCTGCATTTTTTAAGCTTCATAACAACCAAAAAGAAAATCCATCATGTGTTTAGAAGACTGAACAGAACACGAGTGATTAAGACCACATTTGAAAAAACTTTCCTCAGAAAGGAAAAGAGAAAGTGTCAGATTACAAAATGGTAATATATTACAAAATTATGTGAGTATATCTATAGATATATATTATCATTTTCAATATTAAATACATTATAAAAAAATCAATATTCCACCTATTTTACAATATAAATATTGTGGCAATGCAGCTTAACCTATTTCATTCAATTGCTAAATGTAAATTAAAATAAGATATAATCTTAGTAACCTTGAAAAATATATATCTTCCATTCCCAACTAGATCAGGTAATATACAAATTGTCAGAATTTAAGACTACCTATTAAGTTGTGTATTTAAGAAATACCAAACTTAAAATTTTAAGATAATATACAACTTAAGACTACCTATTAACTTGGTCATCTATCCAAAATTTATACTTCCAAGATACAGAAAAGATATTTTTATTGGCCTCATTTCTTTCACATTAAAATTGACCGCTTTCAGGGGTGCTTGGGTGGCTCAGTCCGTTAAACGGCTCTTGATTTCAGCTAAGGTCATGATGATAGGGTTCCTGAATTCGGGCCCCACATGGGGCTCTGTGCTGTGAGCACAGAACCACAGCACAGAGCCTGCTTTGAATTCTCTGTCTCCCTCTTTCTGCCCCTCCCTGGCACGCGCTCGCACTCTCTCTCTCTCTCTCTAAAATAAATAAACATTTAAAAAAATTAAAATTTACCACTGTCACATTAACAGAGTGACACAGATTATTGTATTCAGGGTGGTAAATATAACAAAACATTGTCAGCTGCTCAATGGGGAGGATGTTAGATTTATAATGAATTGTCTTAAGGCTGGTTAATAAGAAAATATTTTTTTCTGAATAACTAGGAGAGCCAATTAAGCAAATGACATTTCTTTAGAAAATCCATGAGAACACACACATGCATATTTAGGTAGTACAAAATCCATTCAACAGGACCCTAAATACTCAGGACAGCCAGCTAAAACATTCCAGAGACTGAATGACCTCCAAACAGAAATCAACTCAACATGGGAAAAACAGATAGTGTCATGAAACAGGAAGTAAATGGTTCCCTATTCAGGGAGGGGATAACTAGAGAACATGGTATGGTGGGTTTTGTAGTTTAAATACTCTGTGAGGGCGCCTGGGTGGCTCAGCTGGTTGAGTGTCAGAGTTCAGCTCAGGTTCACGGTTTCGAGACCCACGTTGGGCTTTGCACTGACAGTGTGGAGCCTGCTTCAGATTCTCTTCTCCCTCTCTCTCTCTGCCCCTCCCCTGTTTGTGCTCTCTCTCTCTCTCAAAAATAAGCATTAAAAATAAATACATAAATACATACATACATACTTTCTGAACCCACTAAATATTCTTTCAGCTGATACTGATTAAGCATCTACCCTGCGGCAGACTGTACCAACCTGATATTTGAGCTTAGAACCTACACTAAACACTGGAATTGGGTGCTAACCCATTGAAAACTTTAAACAGCCAAATTTTATAGAATTTCATTCTGTCGGGCAGAAAAACTAAATAACAGTTATTACAATTAAGTCATACGGGCTCTTACTTGCTAGTACAGTTCCATATAAATATATTGTGAAATAGTAATAGGTTATTGGTCACACACTAAATGAATTTGGTCAAACCAAATGCCAGCTCATTCACCTTTGACCAGTAAGGAGTTATCCCTGAAATACCAGTCCAGAGTTGCAGAAAACCAACCAGACTCCCTTGGTTCTTAACAATGGAGACAAAAATATTTGTTTTAACAAAGGCAAGGATTAGAACTTCAAGATAATCAACTTACAAGATCAAACCTCAATTACTATTAATACTTTAAGCAAAAGCAAATGAGGTCTTTTTATTTCATTTGAATATCTGTCTTACCTCTTATCTCAATGACCAACCTGGAAAGTGCCAACATCAGGACAACAATGTCCAGTGTGTTTGGTGCCACAGGCCTCTAATCAGCTATGCAATGACCCCACCAGTATCCTGTAAGAAGCCTCCCATTTTACCCCAAGTCCACCCAGGTGACTCCAATCACGGACAACCACACGTGAAGGTTCTCGTCTCCAGGAACATACCACTTACCAACCAAAATTTTCTGTGCATCTACTACAGGCCAGGTACCATGCAAGGCACTACAGACACAGATATAGGAATGACCTCAAGGAGCTTATTAATTAGGAGAGAAGTGGAACAGACTCATGAACAAATAATTACTTGTTAATAAGTATGTGCCCTGAGGGCACCTGGGTGGCTCTGTTGGTTAAGCCTCTGACTTTGGCTCAGGTCACAATCGAGGCTTGTTGAGTTCGAGCCCCACACTAGGCTCTGCGCTGACAGTGCACAGCCTGCTTGGGATTCTCTCTCTCTGCCCCTTTCCCACTTGCATGCATGCTCGCACTCTCAAAAACAACAACAACAACAACAATGTATGCCCTAGTGTGCATGTGAGGAACTTGGAAACAACCACTTTGTCCTTAGAGGAAGAAAAAGTTGAATAGACTGAAAAACAAACCACAAACAACTCTGTTGGATCCATAAGAGAGGGGAGGACATGGGGCAAACTACTGCCCCCAAGATTAGAGGGACAGACAGGCAAATAAAGGAGTCACATCTTACCTGAGCAGAGACTCACGAATGGAAAGCACCTCAGGAACCAGTGCTAGGTAGGAAATCCTAAATTGTAATTGAGGAATTGCTAGAAGCGTGGACAAAAACTCCAGGGGACATAGTCATTGGTGGGGGTGGGGGCACAATATTATGAGAGTACCTCCAGGAGATTGACCAGGTTCCCATAGTAATAAATACTGGAGATGGGGTCCCTAGGTGGCTCAGTCGGTTAAACATCTGACTTCAGCTCAGGTCATGATCTCGTGGTTTGTGGGTTTGAGTCCCGTGTAGGGCTCTGTGCTGACAACTCAATGCCTGGAGCCTGCTTCAGATTCTGTGTTTCCTTCGCTCTCTGCCCCTCCCCCACTCGTGCTCTGTCTCTCTGTCTCTCTCTCTCAAAAATGAATAAACGTTAAAAAATTTTTTTTAATACTGGAGAAAAATCTCCTTAAGCTTCCACAGTGGGAGGTGGAAAGGAACTATTCTGAAATAGAGCACTTTGTTCTTAGCAATCCATGACACATGTGCAGATGAAAGGAAGAAGTTTAACCAAAGGACTCTGCATTTAACCTCAAGTTTAACCTTGGAAAATAAACAGCATCAAAGAGAGGGCTCATAATTAGGCTACTGAAATTCTAAATGTCACTTTGCCTCTGGTATAAATCTCAAACTGATTTTATTTCCCCTTTAAGGCTAGGCTTTGATCAAAAGATAGGATTTAATAATCAGTAGCTTCCTCCTAACACTATTTTCCCCCACATCCCACAACCTCATGCCATTGTTTTCCACCCTGCAGCCAGAATGGACCAACTTGTACCTCTGATCATGTTGAGTCTCTACTTAAAACGCATCAGCAGGGTTCTGTCTACTGCCCATTCAGTGGCTTCTAAGTCCCTCTAAGATCTGGCCCACACCTACCCTCAAGCAGCCTGGTAGCTTTTCTTCCTTCACTCACATGCTACACCCCAGCCCATCTCTACCGTCCAGCCCCAGGTCTCTCCTCTCTTCAGCTTCCCCAAACTGAGGTTAGGTCCCCTCTATATACTCCATGGCATCCTGTCCTCCAGCTCTGTAGCATTCATCACGTTTGTATTTCTCATGCCAGTCTGCACCACCATACAGTATGGAATCTGTCTGGTACACCAACCACTGTTTCTGCAGCACCTTTTCAAAACAGACATTCAATGTGCACTTGAGGGGCACCTGGGTGGCTCAGTCACTTAAGCATCTGACTCTTGGATTTCAGCTCAGGTCATGATTTTACAGTTCATGACATTGAACCCCACCCCATGCTGGGCTCTTTGCACTCTCTCACAAAATAAATATATAAAGATTTTAAACAATATATGCACTTGAAAATTGATTGGTCCTCCCAACTCCATTCATTCCCTAGAGGACCAGAGCTAACTAAACTTTTGTAACAGAGGTAGCTACTCATGACATAACAATCAGATCTGAGTACAAATACTTCAGCTACTTATCTGCACTCGAAATTTAAGAATTTACATTGGAACAGATCTTTCCCAGTTAGGACTTCCACATTGAGTTCAGTTGCAAAGAGATATCAAAAACAACTACATGGAAGTTGTCCTAAGTTCACTGATCTTGCAATTATAATTCGGCCATTCACTTAAAAGTATTTACTGAGCAACTATACTCTGTGCCATGCTATAGCATATTTCCCTACATGTCAGGGAAACAATGGAACATCAGAAGTAATCTCTCATATGCTTCTGATGGCTTGGCCAAGCATCAAACAGTTGACAACTTGGCCTATTTCAAAACAAAATCAAGCTCTAAGAATGATCTCCTATCTTTTACCGACACAACCAGAAAGAAAAATAAACGAGGTTTAATTTTATGTTTTCTTGCCCAAATAATCTGCCCATTTTTATAAAAGTCTAAAACTCACAAAATTAAACTTGCATATTCCTCAAAGTACTGCTGAGGGATACATGCATATATGGCAAAAATATATGATAAATGGGACGCCTGGGTGGCTCAGTCGATTGAGTGCCTGATTCTTGGTCTCAGCTCAAGTCATGATCTCACCGCTCATGATTTTGAGCCCCACACTGGGCTCTGCACTGACAGTGCCTAGCCTGCTTGGGATTCTGTCTCTCCCTCTCTCCAAAATAAATAAATAAAAACTATATATTATATTTTCATGGTAAAGCAAGAGAATAATAATTGTAAGATGCAAGATAGCAGTTGTGAGTAATGGAGAAAGGGCATATGGGAGGCTTCTATGGTACTGGTAATGTTCTATCCCTTAGGTTGAGTCGTAAACAACTGTTATCCTTTGAAACATATACACACTACATACCCTATTTTGTTCTGGTTGCCTATAAAGTGAGGGCAAACTGGATACAGAAGACAGAGCAGGACAAATGTCCACATAGCAGCAAATTCCCAAGATGCCTGGCTAATCACCAGAAACAGATAACTACTCAATGTTCTTTTCATTGTTCAAGCTAGAACATGCTGAGTGAAAGGCCCCAGTAAAAGAGCTTGATTTCTTCATAATGCTACCTAAAATCAGTAGAAACCATTGCCTGCCTCCAGTATCATCCCTTCTCCAAAACTTTTGTCACTGAGAATGCCAACACACACACACACACACACACACACACACACACACACACTCCCTATATAAGGCATGGTCAGATATGAACTATAGTATTGTGATTCTGCAAACCACAAGTTCCTTATCTCCCCTACTTGGTAGAATATTTTGGCACCAGAATAGTTACAAAATGAAGAAAATCTTCATTCCATAAACTGTTTATCACTGATATCACTTTGATAAATCTCTTTCAGTAAGAAAATAAACTTTACAAAAAAAATTTGTGAATAGATATGAAAGTCCTGGGGCACTTGGGTGGCTCAGTCGGTTAAGTCTCTGATCCCCGATTTCAGCTCAGGTCATGATCTAGTGGTTTGTGAGATCAAACCCTGAGTCAGGCTCTACACTAACAGCATGGGATTCTCTCTCTCTCTCTCTCTCTCTCTCTCTCTCTCTCTGCCCCTCCTCTGCTTGTGCTGTCTTTCTCTCTCTCTCTCAAAATAAATAAACTTAAAAAAAAAAAAAAAAGATATCAAAGGGCTTTAGAGAAACCACGGAAGAAATTCCTAAATATAAGGCATTTTGGCACTAATTCAAATGACTCATTTCAGATGTCTGGTATCCACCCTTCAATTGGCCTTGCTCACAGCCAGGCTTTCTTTTCCTTCACAACAAAAAGACATGATTTTTAATTACTCCCTGACACTTGCTTTTGGTAACTATGAGGAAAAGTCTGAACCTAATATAATGGCCAAGAGTATACACTTTCGAGCCAGATTGCCTAGGTTCAAATCCTGGCACTGCCACTTAAAGGCTAGAAGACTCCAGTCACATTGTATGTCTCTGCTCCACACCCCATGCAGGTCACAGTCTGCACAAACATATTGTGTCTACCTTTCACTCTTATTGTTTAGTGGGGTTGTTTACAAATCCTCCATACAAGACTGTAATGCCCTTGAGGCTAGAGACTATCTTATTTTAACCATCAATAGGTACCACTTGAGATGAAAAAGTATCATGATCTTTAAACTCTCCATCTTCCCGTCTCCAAGGTCCTTCGGATTATTGGTAAACTTTCATCTCACTCTACCCCTGCCATATCTTCTGTGGACTGTATTGTACAACAGTCCTACTAACCACAGTCACGACTTCTAGGCAATTAAGACTCAGAAAAACCTTCTCAATCACACAGTAAAAACTATGTGCAGCAATGCTTCCTTTAAATGTTATCTTACCATCTAATTCTTTGGCACTGAATAACTGAGTAAAATAAATCACTAAATTAAGCAAAACACTGTTATCTGATTTAGCTACATAAATGGACATTCCATCCCTTTTGTCAATGGTTCTCACACCTATTGCTTCAGTCTACTCAAGCTGGTGCAGAAAGATCATTACCACAGACTGCACTTGGATCCCAAGCCTGACCTCCTAACGAAAAAGGATCTGTTCCAACAAGTGGATGTTTGCTCCTCCTAACACTATCTGACATTCTTAAACACCCACAAAATGTATGAGTCAACTCTTATAGATTTCTAAGATTAAGACTAAAAATATTCTCTAAACAGAAGAAGCAGAAAGTTTAACATGAGGAAAACAACTGATTTTCAAACTAACAGGCAGGTGCATGGAAGTCACCCCAAGTGAGAAGCTATACTAGGCTAGACTACCCAAAACCTGATGTCTCCTTTTAAGATGAAACTCCTTTTGAGATGTCTGTGTGACACAGGTAAGTTTTACCAAAAGAGTTCCTTTGATAAATCACAAGACATTAGGGATTGTAAACTATTGCTAAAGAAGTTCTATTTCATTTTATATAACATAATACAAAACTTTGAAACTATGAAGTAAGACCTCCATCCTATTTGTTCTTTGTTCTTGTGGACATAATGAGACTAAGACCCCGAAGACATCAAGTCATTGACCACAGGTCTCTCCTGAGAAACAGTGACTTGGAAAGAAGTACCCATCTTCAAAGCTTGTCCTTTGCCATTTAGTCTTAAGGTACAAAATTTAGCTTATCATGGGGATAATTAGTATTGGTGTTTTAACCACAGAAAATTGTAGCTAACATTATTTGAATCTATGATCTATATAATCAATCATTCCCTAGATCAAAAGAAGGTTAATAGTAAAAAGATTTTTCTTTTAACCTAGATTTGAACCCAAATTTATGTAAAGTACAAATGTGCACCTCTTTACCACTAATTGTGAGATTGAAAGTGAAAAAATATGTAATGTGATTTTTTTCATGGAGGTAAAACTAGTTTCAGGGGTCCAACATAGTAACTGGATATCTGTAAATACTATAGAATGATTACCACAATAAATCTAGTCAACTTCCGTCACCATACATAGTTACAAATGTTTTTTTCTTGTGATGAGAGCTTTTAAGATCTATTCTGTTAGTAACTTTCAAATATGTGACACAGCATTACTAACCATGGTCGCCATGTTGCACATTACGTCTCTGTGACTTATTTTATAACTGGAAGTCTGTACCTTTGGCCTACATTTGCCCATTTCACACCTCCTCCGCACCCTCCACCTCTGGCAACCACCAATTTATTCTCTGTATCTATGAGCTCAGCGTTGTTTTGTTTTGCTTTTATATTCCACATATAAGCGAGATCATATAGTTTACTTATTCTTTCTATCTGCATTTTTACCATGGGACAATACCCTTTTAAACACACTGGAATGGCTCCATCAAGAGACAAAGAGCCAATATGATACAAGGAACTGTATCAGGCTGAAAATTGTATTAGGCTGAAAATCAGAAGCCTTGGCTGTTAAGAGTTCTGCTCCCAAGGACTGCCCACAGGACTGAACATATCAATGTACTTCACTTATCATGGCCTCAAGTTTCCTCACCTACATGAGGCTGTTGGACCCTTCTAGCTCTGCCATCTTGGAGGTGGAATTTCAATTTCCTTTACCTGGCTCTGTGTATGTGTTGGGGCTGAAGGATCAGCTTCCCCAGTATGCGTCCAACCACACCAGTGTGCTTTCAATCACCAAGATTCTAAGTGAGCAGAGGAGATGGACTTCACAGACTAAGGAGCATCTCCCTGCTTTCATGGTCATTACACCCATTTGAGATATGAGGAGTGGAATCCCGACAAGACCTCAGGCCTATGCCATCTCTTAGTGTTCCATCACACCTTGTCTGCAAGACATCCTGAGAATAAGGGCCAGTGCTTTGGCCTATTTGCTCTTTTCTCTCCAGCCGGACTGCATATGTACATTCACTTAGTCTAATTCTGTACCCTGGGTCCAATGGATGTGTTTCTATAATAGCCAAGATTAAAAATATGTATGGACAAAAGCCATGACTTTGGGTAGGGGAGGGGCTCACAGTGCTGAGAAAAAAGGTGATCCAGTATCTAAGCACAAAGGAAATCCAGCAGATTCTTTATCCTTAAGCTTTCTGCCCACACCAGCTTATCAATTATTATTTGACACTCCATACTGATTCAAAGAATAAAATAGTGCAGTAACCTCATTTTAAGAATTTAAATAAATCGTGAAAGAAAAAGATATTGGAATTTTATAAGCCAAAAAATTTTGGATGTCCTATGTCAGGAGAATGTTTTTGGCCCAGAATAGGAACACATGCATTTATAAACATACCATGAACATCTGGCACGGTACCACATGCTGGCTTATATAAGCAGCAGAGGAGAAAAAAGCAGATTGGGATGGAAGAACAGAAGTTGGGCAAGGGAACAAATGGGAAAAGGCAAGTAATCTGAAAGGTTTGCCAAAATCATAGATGAGTTTTAGACTCACAGTGTTTAACCATCTCAAGTTCACGTTCTTCAAGTCTGCCTTGGTACCCACCATACCAGGCACTTTCAGCCCTGAGCAGGATCATACTTTTCAAATCTCATGACTCTCTAGATTTTCTCTGCCTCCTTTGTAACCTTATCACAACTCAATTACTAGGTGCATTCAGAGGACAGGGAGGAATTTCACTTTTAAAGCAACATAAAAAGGAATTCCTTCCCATTGCAAAAGGCCCAGGGTGTGGATCTGGCTGCACCAGGCACCTTGCTGGCTGCCTCTCTGTGCAGGATCTTGGCTGCAGGTCAACATAAGGGAAGCTGCTGTTTCCTCCAGTGCCATCTGTTCAAACAGAGTGCACTGCTATGCTGCCCATGGGGGATTCTTTCCTCTCTCCCCCCCTCCCTCTCTCTCTTTTCCACACCCTTCCATCTCACAGCTTCCTGGCAGTGCTCTGGTGGAGAACTACAGCAACACCAAAGATGTGCCATGCTCACCAGCCTCCATAGGCTGACAGCAGACAGTCCTACAAAGACAAGGAGGAGGGAAACAACTGATGCTAACACTTCTATGACAGGGCTCCCAGGAGGGTCATAAGGTAGGGTGACATGCAATCATCCTTGAACACCCAGGAAGAACAAGAGCAGTAGTAATGCCAGAGGGAAGCTACTGTAAAAAACAGTATGGAGGTTCCTCAACAAATTAAAAATAGAATTACCATATGGCCCAGCAATTTCACTTCTGGGTGTTTATCTGAAGAAAATGAAAACATAACTTGAAAAGATATCTGCACCCCCATGTTCACTGCAGCATTATCTGTGATAGCCAAAATATGGAAACCATCTAAGTGTCCAGCAATGGATGAATGGATAAAGAAAATATGAGATATATGTATATGTGTGTGTGTGTATATATGTGTGTGTATATACACATACATATGTATATATGTATACACACACACACACACACACACACACACACACTGGAATATTATTCAGCCATAAAAAAGAATAAAATCCTCCCATGTGTGACAACATGGATGGATGCTGAGGGCATCCTGATAAGCGAAATAAGTCAGATGTAAACAGAGAAAGACAAATACCATTCGATCACACTTACATATCCAATCTAAAACAAACAACAACAACAACAACAAAACAAGATCATAGGTACAAAGAAAAGATTGGCAGCTGCCAGAGCAGAGGCAGGGAGGAATGCAGGGTGAGGGTGAGCAAAATGGGTGAAGGTGGTCAAAAGGTACAAACTTTCAGTTATAAAATACATAAGTAATGGTGATAAAATGTACAGATTACTCATTATAGTTAATAATAGTATATTGCAGTGTTAGTGGGAATGCAAACTGGTACAGCTACTGTGGAAAACAGTATGGAGCTTCCTCAAAAAGATAAAAATAGAACTACCCTTCCATCTAGCAATTGTACCACTAGGTATATACCCAAAGAATACAAAAAAACTAATTCAGAGGAATGGGTGCTTCAGTGGCTCAGTCTGTTGAGCGACTCTTGATTTTGGCTCAGGTCATGATCCCAGTGTCATGGGATCAAGCCCCACATCGAGCTCTGCACTGAGCATGGAGCCTTCTTGGGATTCTCTCTCTCTTTCCCTTTTCCACTCTCTCCTGCTCGCACTCTCTAATTAAATTTTTTTTAATAAGGGGACACATGCACCCCGATGCTTATAGCGGCATATCTACAATAGCCAAAGTATGGAAACAGTCCAAACGTCCATCAACTGATGAATAAAGAATATGTGGTGTACATATACAACAGAATATTACTCAGCCATAAAAAAGAATGAAATCTTGCCATTTGTAACAACATGGATGGGGCTAGAGAGTATTATGCTAAGTGAAATAAGTCAGTCAGAGAAAGACAAACACCATATGATTTCACTCATATGTGGCATTTAAGAAACAAAACAAGCAAAGGGGGGTGGGAAAGACCAACCAAGAAACAGACTTTAACAATAGAGAACAAAGCTGGTTACCAGAGGGGAGGTGGGTGGGGGCAGGGACAGGTTAAATGGGTGGTGGGGATTAAGGAAGGCATTTATGATGAGCATGTTGTGATGTTGCATGTTAAGTGTTGAATCACTATATTGTACCCTTGAAACTAATATTACACTGTATGTTAGCTATCCAATTTGAATAAAACAGGTAACTAATTAAACTAAAGAATGTAATAGGAAAAAAATACCAGAAGCATCACTTGTTAAACACTCATCAAGTGCTAGACCAGTGGTTGTCCAACTGCTGTCAAGATCACTATTTTTTTTGAAACTGAAAAAGTATTTTGTGTACAAAAGCATTTTGTACACAAAAAAGGGAGAATATTATAAAATTTAGGATGTGTGTCGGTTTTATGTATTTGTATGTATATACTCAATTGTAAGCTTAAGCTAATTCCTACTGATTAAAGAAGACAATTTAGGTTAACAGCACATGGACAGTCTCCTTTCAGAGAACTACAAAAAGAGGTGGAAGGTAGGAAGGTTTTGTAGGATAAAGCACAAGAAAAAATAGAAAGTATCTGATTGGGTGGGGCCCAGAATCAACCATCTTTGGAAAGAGATGCCCCAGAGCTGGCATCGCCTTTGGGGATTAGCTGACTGGAAACACTGCTTTTCTGGTCAAGTGGAGCATTTGTAGGGGCACAAAGGTTACCTAAGTTTCATTTTGCTGACATGGCACACCAGACAGGACAGGTTCCATCTTGGGCCTCAAATTTTATGTCAACACTATTACAGGTCACATTAAAAAAAAATTAAATAATGGACCAAATTTTATTCTGATCTCATATATTCATTATCTCATTTAATTCCTACAACACTAGGAGGCAGTACCATTATTATTCTTGGTTTGTAGTTGAATAACTGGAGATACGAAGTGATTCAGCAGCTTGCAGGCTGGCTTCCCATTGAAGGGGGATCTGAGAATCTGCACACATCACAGGTCAGATCAGTGCGGGGCTTTCTACCCCCAGCTCCAGAGCCTGCTACCACTTCCTTAAACAATTTGTCTCTCCCTCCAATACCTCCCACCCTTGAATCCTTTGTTCAACCATCTGCCCTCCCCTTCTGAATGAGAACACGCAAGGGCAGGTCTTGTTCAGCTGAGTGACTTAAACTGAGCCTCAGGGAGCAAAGGATTCCTTCAATAGTTTTTAAGTTGAATGAGCAAATAAATAAAGATGGGGTTTTTAAAAAAGGAAAAAAACGGAGTGCCTGGGTGGCTCAGTCACTTAAGCGTTGGCTGAGGTCATGATCTCAGGGTGGAGAGATGGAGCCCCCCATTGGGCCTGCTTAAGATGCTGTCTCTCTGTCTCCCTGCCCCTCCCTTGCTCTCTCTCTCTTTCAAAAATAAATAAATAAATTTTAAAAAAAGAAAAAGGAGGAAAGAAAAGCAAAATAAAATGTAGCAAGAAAAAATAATGAACCCTGACTCTTTGGGGTCTGTCCCCAAATAACACTACTCTCTTTCTTAGAGCTACTAGAGGGGAAATAAGCAACTTTATGTAAAAATTAAATCAGATTACACACACACACACACACACACACACACACACACACACACACACACATACACTGAAGCTTTAAAGCATCTGTCTATGCTTTGTTCCAGGTCCTTTGTTCAGGGAAAGCAATTTAACGACTTTTTAGCTCAACAAAGGTGGGACTGTGATTTATTTTGGGAGTAGATGGTAAAGAGGTAAACTATTCCAGATAAGCAAGTAACAGGTATTAGAGGACTGAAAGCTGGGCAGACAGAAAAAGAGCAAATTCTCCAGAAAGGAAAAGAACAAGAAGGTAACAAATTAACTCTAAACTAGGGTATGGGCAGGTGGAGCTAATGAAGCGTGTGAAGAATGGCTGACAGGTTTGGGCACAGTGGTGTCTAACATGCCACATCAAGATGCTGCTTGTGGCAGACTCTAATCATCATGCCAAAACTTCAATAGGACCACCTCTCCTTTGGGAGAGGAAAATCTGGGTAGTGTCCAATATGGGATGAAAAGAATGCTGAAAAGGGAGGCCCTTACAAGACCGAAAAGCAGAAGTGAAGAATCCTAGAGAAGCATGAAATCTGAGAAGGAGGTAATTAGGGACAGTGGCCAGTACCATAAGCGGTGGAGTAAAGAGCTGTGTGCCCACGAAGCAGGTGGTGAGGGCCCAGGTCCTTCTGATTCAATAGAAAATGATGGAGGACCAGTCCACGACCACAGACTATTACCCAGTGTTACTAATCACCCTCACAGGGAGAGAACGCCTGTCCCATGCACTGCGGTCACTCCCACACCACACATCATGACTCAACACCAACCACCAGGATTTGTGGTTCACAAGTCTCTTTAAAACTCAGTGCAAGCTGGCCTAGAAGCAGAAAAGAAAGTGAAGACGAAGAGAAAAAAACATTGCATTTTCATCTTAGGACTCTAGAAGTCTTCACCTAATTTAAGTCTAACCAATCTAAATATGAGCTGGTAATGAGACAGAGAAACTGAAGGGACCTTGTGAAAAGACAAACAAAAACAAAAACCTGGGATTTTGGGGGCTCATTTTCCTGCTTCTGTTCTTGCTAGGACCGGTACCCCACCCTACACATGGCTTATGGTACTGAAAATGTATGTTCTCCCTAAAGGACTTAATGATTTCTTTGGAGTCTTCTAGCACATAGGTAACATCTAAGGAGTGACTGGGCAGACAGGGATGTCATGAAGGTTTTCCAAGACCACTGACTGCAAACATCCTGACCCCAAGACCTGGGGCTCCAGGGCATAAGACTCATGCAGGACACCTAGCTCGGTGCCTGAGAGGGCACATCCACCAAACCACCGTCCTCAATAAAGACCCAAACCTCAAGCGAGACGACAGTCTCTCTCCTTTCCTTTCAGAGGCTCCCACATGCTCTATCTGTATCTGCTCTCTCTAAATCTTCAATAAACTCTGCTCTCACTTCTTCTCATTTGATTTCTATCCTGCACGAAGCCAAGGACCCTCAGGCCCAGCCAGCCTGCATCATCAGTAAATTGCCCAATAGGAAATATTAAACTCTGCCCATTAAACCAAGGATCACTTTCCAGGTAAGACGACTGACTCCCATAGTTGCCTCTATTCCAAATATGAGTTCCTAGATATCTGAAGATGTTTGCCTCGTATGTTGCCAGCAATGTACTGGCTGCTCGATTTCAACCCCTAAGTCTCAAGTCTCTACATCTTCTTCTGCCACACAATGCTATTCCAAACACCGTATACATGAAAGTGAATGCTCCACCAGACTTTCTAATTTTAGAACTCACTTTGAAATTTCCATGCTTTCTCCACCTGCCAAATTAAAGGAGGAAAACAAAGCAGCTGCCACAGCTGTTCTCCAAAAATTGGTACAGAGGTGACATACACTTTTTTGAGACAAGAATTTTCCACCTCTTGGGGCGCCTGGCTGGCTCAGTCGGTTGAGTGTCCGACTCTTGATTCTGGCTCATGTCATGATCCCAGGGTCATGAGATGGAGCCCTGTGTCGGGCTCGGTGCTGAGTCTGGAGCTTCCTTGGGATTCTCACTCTCTCTCCCGCTGCCCCTTTCCCCGACTCGCACTCCTCTCTCTCTGTCTAAAATAAAAATAAAATTAAAAAAATTTTTTTTCCAATTTTTTTTTTTAACTATAAAGCCAGAAGGTATCTGGAGTCTCTAAAAATGACCAAACTCAAAACAACAGAGCCACCTCGCCACAGCAAGGCAGCAATGTCTGGCAGCAACCAGCAAAATAAGGTGATGTTTTCAAGTCACTGCACTTCTCAAGTATATAATTGGATTCTATCTCTTTGCAATCTCAGAACAAAATGATAAAGTCTTCGGGTAAATTTAAACCTAATCAAAGCAAACAATAACTGCTATCGTGATTATTTGTTTACTTAACTCCACATATTTTACGCAAAATATCAACATCCAGTTTATACGACATTTTTAAGAGCAATTACTTCTCCTTTGTGTAGAAAGCAACACTGGATGAATCTGTATCAAAAAGAAAAAAGATGGAAGGAAGGAAAAAAGAAAGAAAAAAAGCAAGCAAGTAGGCACTTTAAGAGGAATGATGTCCTAACAGACAGCTGCCTTGCCTTGTGTAACACTTCAACTGTTAAGAACAACACGCTTTAAAAATCAATCCTACAACTTTTTTTGCCTTTCACTGGCCAGTAACGATGAAACAGTTTTCCAAAACATGTTTATAATCAGGTCTATATAGCTAAAGGCAAACTGGATCAGAACCAGAATTATGGAAAGATTCTATCATCTTAATTTCACTTCTAGAAACACCACTTCCCACCCGCATTGGGTTCCTGGCTTCTGCCACTTAGAATATCTCACCCCGACTAACAGTAGTTCCAGCTATGGCTCAGCCAACCATCTGTGGCTGTCTTTCACAATCCTGGCCATTAAGGAAATGCAATGTTTCAGTGCTGTTTGGTTTGGCTAGATTCCTCTAGACATAAGCTAAGAGAATGCATTTTTTATTCTCCAGGGTTTGAGCTCCAGCAGTGTTTGTAACATGACATTCAAATCTAAAACTAACCTTGACAAGATAGATTTTGACTGGTGTTCTGAGACAACCTAACAGAAACATATAAGCTGGGGGGGAAAAAATCCTTCTGCAAGAATCTTAAATGTATTTCCTTAACAAAACTAACACTGCAATCAACTACTAACAACAAACACCAACACACTGGCCTACAACTAGGATCAGCTGGGTGAGGCACTCACCTTGGGCAAAAAAAAAATTGAAGAGGGCAACAAAAAACCAAATTCTAGTCATTAAGATAATATTTTAATGCAATATTTCAAACTACCAAAATTAGTGCAAAAAAATCTATGATGAAAATCAACCCAACCCTGCATTTAAACAACTCACTCCCATCCATAACAATTCTTTCTCAATCTGTCAGGTC
Organism: Panthera tigris; assembly: GCF_018350195.1. Classification (NCBI taxonomy): domain Eukaryota; kingdom Metazoa; phylum Chordata; class Mammalia; order Carnivora; family Felidae; genus Panthera; species Panthera tigris. The sequence goes on along the minus strand of NC_056667.1, from coordinate 53,341,524 downwards.
TGGTTTTTATTTTAAATTCTTGTATTTTGTTCATTCTATTGCACTACCACTGATTTATTGAGTTTAATGGGCACCCCTTAAATTTTTCACTCCAGGACAGTGCTTTACTCACCTCACCCTACCACAGCCTCAGCCCTGCCAACACACATTAACTTAATACTCACGAGGCAATCTAGTGAGGTAGTCTCACCATTACTCTCATTTATAAATGAATAAACACAAAAAAGTTAGTTACTTTGCCCAAGATTGTAGAGTAAGGGTCACCAAGTCAGATTCCAAACCCAGCTATGTAGTTCGGAGCCCACACTCTTTTTCTTTTCTTTTTTTTTTTTAATTTTTTAAAATGTTTGTTTATTTTTCAAGGGGAGAGAGACAGACCATGAGAGGGGGAGGGGCAGAGAGAGAGGGAGACACAGAATCCGAAGCAGCCCGATGCGGGGCTCAAACTCATGAGCCATGTAATCATGACCTGAGCTGAAGTTGGATGCTTAACTGACTGAGCCACCCAGGCGCCCTGAGCCCAAATTCTTAAAGACAAACATACCACCTCTTAGAGTTTTGTATCACAAAGGCATTCAGCATAAAATCATACAGTCCTAGATTTTAGGATATAACAGTATGTAGAAACTATCCAAATAAACTATAATTAATGACAATCTGGGCAAATTTAGTCATGATCTATTCATCACTGATCAGTGTCCTGCAATATTTAGGCTAAGTGGTAATTCCACCAAACTCCCAAATTTTTCTAACTTGTCCCTAATACTTTAAGCCATCTCAATGCTCAGAATGAACCAAGGGAGAGACAGAGTATCTGACCCCTCACTCAAAGGACAGGGCTACAGATCTGAGTAGCCTAGAGTAGCAGGTGTCTGTGCTTAGGTTCTGAGATACCCTCAAATACTGTCGGCTTTTCAAAGCTAACTGAGCCACAGTGTGCACTGCAGGACAATGTTCAGAAATACTCCCAAATAATGTGTTCATTTGAAAGAGAGTAGAGGGGTGCCTGGTTGCTCAGTTGGTTGAGTGTCGGACTTTGGTTCAGGTCATGATCTCACAGTTCGTGTGTTCAAGCCCCTCATCAGGCTCTCTGCTATCTGCACAGAGCTCCCTTCGGATCTTCTGCCCCTCCCCTGCTCTTCCTCTCTCTCTCTCTCTCAAAAATAAATAAACTTAAAACAAAACAAAACTTAGAAAGAGAGTAGATTTAGAAGTAAAGCCACTACAGCTACAATGATCCCACCATTTTAGTCAGTTGTTTGTTGAAGGTAGCCATCAGAGTTTAAAAGGGTCATAATGAAATCAGGCTGAAAGAATTTAGAAAAGTTATCTTGGAAAGAATGGTTGAAGTAACCAGAGCTATTCTTCTGGATGGGAGGCCGGGGGGAGGACAACTTAGGTCCGGGAAGTGGTGCCTAGCAACTATTTTCAATTATCTGCAGAGTTAGTGGATTTAATTTGTGTGACACCAAAAGACTCAAGTTGGACAAGTGGATGACAGCTTATGGATGATCGTTTCAAGGACTGGCTTTCATCTCAGTATAAAGAAAAAAGTCTTCCAACAATTAGGCCCATCCAACAATGAAAAAGCCCTTCTCCAGTGGGGGAGTTGGCTGTCAGCTCCTAGAGAAGGGACCCAGCACAGAATGGCCACTTGGACAGAAGAACTCAAATTCCTTCCAATTCTAAGGCATTAAGAAAAGGAACAAATAATTAAACTTAACACATTCATTGTTGTGCATAGTGTTTAGTTACCAAAAACCCTAGAAAACTAAAACAAAACTATGAGCTCAATGGGAAGGAGGTCTTGCTCTTTCTTTGTATTCCAAACTAGATTCTTGATTTTTTTAAAACTAAGCCACTGAAGTAATACAAGTTAAAAATCAATCTCCCTTATAGAAAAAATAAACTGTGTCCTGAGACAGTATTTATAGTTACCATTTAAGAAAATTAGGAAGCTGAACTCATATATGCAATCAATATTTTATAGTTCTCCTGCAAATGACATTAGCTATTCTTACCAAGATCTACAGAGGTCATGCAGAAGGAAAAAATACAGAAGCAGTTAAGTCAGAATTTAGGAAAACAAAGCAAAGCCAAAGTCAAGTCAGATACATCAGCAGCCCAATACATTAAAAGACCTTGAGAAAATCTATCCAATCGGACATACAGGTAAAGTTAGAAAAATGTCCACCTTAATGATGACAAAATTTCTAAAAAGCAATTTTGGGTCTTCCCAAAGGAGTCTTCCAAAAGAGGCACCCAAAGAAATTTAGTGGAAGTATTTTTGTTTGGACTAGAATGGAAACAAGACAGTTTTAAAAATTAGGTCAGCACAATTAATAGTTTAAAAACAATGAATGCTTGTAGCCTCTGCTGAGCAGCTGAGTGGTGCGCGCGCACGCGCGCACACACACACACACACACACACACACACACACACCTATGTATTGCCTAAATCCCACTAGATTATGCCAGTGATTCCATTCAAAGCACCACATTTACTGCAGAAGATTTTAAATGAAATCAAAGTATTACTACTCCAGGGAAGAGGGAAGAAACCACAGAGAGAACCCTCCTACTTGTCAGGCATTTTACGCAGATGACCCCATCTGACCCTCCCAAACAGCCCTGTGAGGTGGGGTTCTTACAACTGAGGAAATCAAGTTAATTAACTCTCCCCAAAGTTAACTAAGCCCATAAGAAGTTTAGACAGAGGTATGACAGAGGTATGACTCCAAAGCCCAACCTTATTTCCTCTAGGCCACAGAGCCAGCTGCCGGTGCCTATCATTCGCTATGCCAAAACCACTAGAAACTTGCACCTGGAACTTCCTGCAGGTATGTTAAACTTGTCATTATCATCAACCCTGGACTATCTTCCTTTTAACTAGGTCCACTTTCCCCCACAATCACTGAAACTCATCCCTTTAAAGAGTTGCATTTGGCGCTGCCATTCCCATGCACAGAGTCATATTAGGTATTGCAGCTTCTCCCAAATTCCCGTTTTCATTACTTTTACCTTATACCTGATCTAAACTGTTTGTGACACCACCTTAGCTGTGCTCCACTTTCTCTCCCCTACAATCCACTCCTACTTTGCTATGAAAAACAGCCATCATACCTCTAAAGGAATTTGAGGAAGGAATTGATTCCGAACCACCTTCCTATTTATAAACTCAATGTGGAATTACATGAAAGCCCCAAAGGACAATTCTAACTTTCATGCCTGTAATTGTTCCACCTCTAGGTTTCAATCAAAATATCCTTAAATGTAATCACCTCCTCTCATATATGATCCCTCCATCAAAAACACCCTGCTCCCATTTTTCTACCTGCCAGTACCTTACCCATCCTACAAGGCTCAGTTCTAACACCATCTCTCCCACAGCTTTCATGGACTTTTTCATCCAGAAATAGATCAAACAACTATTAAGCACTGTCTGACGGTATGTCAGACACTGGAAATACAAAAAGAACTCTATAAGTTTATACAAATGACTTTAGTGTTCTTTACACAGAGCCCAACCTGGGGTGGCTCGATCTCACAAACCAGGACATCATGGCCAGAGCCGAAATCCAGAGTCGGACACTTAAACAACTGAGCCACACAGGCACCCCTTCAGTGTTCTTATAAAAAATTTGTCATTCTTTTATGGGTTTTTTTAATGTTTATGTTTATTTTTTGAGAGAAAGAGTGCAAGCAGAGGAGGGGCAGAAAGAGAGGGGGACAGAGGTCTGTGCTGACAGCAGAGAACCCGATGTGGGGCTCAAACTCACAAACTGTGAGATCATGACCTGAGCTGAAGTCAGACACTTAACCAACTAAGCCCACCCCAGGTGCCCCTCATTCATTTTTTTAATAGCACTCAGTATAATCTGCCTTAATAAACAATTAATTGGGTGTATGTTTTACCTTGTCAACTCCTTAAAGGTGGAGACCATTTTTGATTCCTATTAACAGGATGCTACTGGAATACACCGAATTTAACAAGTAGTTACTGATATTTGAAGTCTATCCATTTGTTGACATTTTAACATCTTAACTGTTCTCCCTACTTTCATTCTAGAACCTTCCAATCTAGTTTACAAATAGCCAGAGTGATCTATTTAAAATGTGAATGGGGGTGCCTGGGTGGCTCAGTTGAGCTTCTCTTGGTTTCTCTTGGTTTCGACTCAGGTCATGATTCCAGGCTCAGGTCATGATCCCAGGCTCAGGTCATGATCCCAAGTTTGTGGGATGGAGCCCTGCAATAGGCTGTGTGCTGAGTGTGGAGCCTGCTTAATATACTCAATCTCTCTCCCCTACCCCTCTACACCTCTTGCATGCACTCTCTCTTGCTCTTTCTCAAAAAAACTAAAAATTAAAATAAAATAAAACAAACAAAAATAGTGTATTTCTTCAAGCAGAATAGAATATGAATCAGATTGTCAGTACCATATTTAAAAACAAGGGCTTTACCTTGGATTAGGCAATGACACCAAAAACCGCAAGCTACAAAAGAAAAAAACAGATAAACTGGACTTCATCAAATTTTAAAACTTTGCACTTCTAAGGACAACATCAAGAAAGGTAAGAAGGCAACCCACAGAATGGAAGAAAATATATGCAAGTCATATATCTAAAAAGGGACTCGTGGGGTGCCAGGATGGCTCAGTTGGTTGTGTCCGACTTTGGCTCAGGTCATGATCTCACAGTTTGTGGGTTCGAGCCCCGTGCCAGGCTCTGTGCTGACAGAATAATACTCAAAATAATAAATAAGCGTAAAAAAAATTTTTTTAATAAAAAAAATAAAAAGGGACTTGTATCCAGAATATATAAAGAACTCAACACAGAAGGAACATATGAGGCCATCTAAAAAATGGACAGGATAGACATTCACCAAAGAAGATGTACAAATGGTCAATAGCACATGAAAAGATGTTCAATTATCATTAGTGCTTAGAGAAATGTAAATCAAAATCACAATGAGATACCACCTCATGCTCATTAGGGTGTGAAAATCAAAAAAGACATACAATAAAAAGTATGACAAGAATATGAAGACATCGCCACCTTCATTCATTGTTGGTGGGAACATAAAATGGTTGAGCTGCTTTGGAAAACAGGTGGCAGTTCCTCAAGATTTTTGAAAAACTTTTTTAATGTTTTTTTTTTTTGAGAGAGAGAGAGAGAAAGAGAGAGTGCGTGCACACAAGGAGAGGGGAAGAGAGAGGGGGACACACAGAATCCAAAGCAGGTTCCAGCCTCTGAGCTGTCAGCACAGAGCCCGATGCGGGGCTCGAACTCGTAAACTGCAAGCTCATGACCTGAGCCAAGGTTGACTGCTTAGCTGCCTGAGCCAGCCAGGCACCCCAAGATGTTAAACTTAGTGTTACCATATGATTCAGCAACTCCACTCCTAGGTATATACATGACAAGAGAGATGACAACATATATTCACATAAAAATCTGTATATCAATGTTAATAGCAGGAAACAACCCAAGTATCCATCAACTAATGAATGAATAAACAAAATGTGGTATATCCATACAATAAATATTACCTGGCAATAAAAAGGATTGAAGTAGTGATACATAACTACAACATAGTTGAGCTTTGATTTGAAAACATGCTTACTGAAAGAAGCCAAAGACAAAAAGTAGTATCTTGTATGAGTCCATTTACCTGACATATTCAGAGTAGGCAAATCCATACCAACAGAAAGTAGATCAGTGATTGCCAGGGGCTGGACGGAGGGGAAATGGGGAATGACTACTTATGAGTGCAGTTTCTTTCTGGGGTAATGAAAATGTTCTCAGATTAGGCAGTAGTGATGTGATGGTTGCATGATGCTATAAATATACTAAAAACCACTGGAACCAATGGTTTTATACGCTATATAAGGGTAAGTGCTATTGTAGATATCTCAGTAAAGGTGTTATACATAAAAAATAATGACAATAACAACAAAACCCCAGTCACTCTTCATCCAGTTACATGGAAGCCCAAACTCCTGATCATGCCTCAAAGCCCTATGCCAACCTTTGCAGCCTCCCCTTCTACCATCTCCTTCTTACAGTGCTCCAGAAACACTTGCCTCCTCTCCTCCAGGAAAAACTCACTCCTACTCTAGGGATTTGTCCACATGCCCTTCCTCTGCCCCCAAATCTTCACACACCTGGCTCCTACCCTCACTCAGGGCTCAGCTTAAACATCATCTCAGAGAGGCCTTCTCCAACCCACAGTCTAAAGTGGCCTTCCCAGGCACTCTCCATCACTGTACTATCATATTTTGGGGGGAATACTTATATAGCATACAAGGCTTAAGGCATAAGGTATACAAGGTTACCTTGACTATTTTTCCCTTGTTTATAGCCCATCTCCCCTCCTGCCATAACAGGCAATCAAAACGTTTGTTGAACTAAACTGACACTAGTGAATTTACTGTTGAGATGGTTAGAGACTATATAACTGATGTTACAAAACAGATCACCTTACAGGGAGATGACAATGAATGCCATATTATAGATACAGATGGGTATAAGAGGAATTTCAGAGAAAAAATGACATGTAGCTGCAACAGCTGTGGAAAACTTCACAGAAGTGATGAGACTGAAAATAGACTTTGAGAGATTAAGTGTGAAAGGGATTCCAGGAGAAAGGTGCACCTGAACAATGCCCTCCCCACCTTGTCCATGACCTCACAACACTTCACCCACACACATCCCACCATGACTCATGGGAACATAACGCGAAACCTAGAACTTGAACCCGAAATGGTGAGTGCCTCAAGGGTTCTTCTGCATGCCTCCTCATACCTAATGTAGGCATAGAAACATCTGCCAAATGACTAACGAAACATCAGGCTCAGGTATTATTCCAGAAGTCTTACCATTACAATGAACGGTAATTTCTACCTCCTCACAGTTGCATAAAGTTTCTATTTTAGACCTTTTGGGGTTCTTTTTTTGGGGAGGGAGGAGGAAGTCAGCGTTTCCTTAGATTTTTGTTTTAAATGTTTCAGGAACAGAACAACAAAACACATACCTCTAGACTACCCTGGAACCTGCTGACCTCAGTGTACTTGTGGAGAGCTGAGCTGCAATGATGCCCTGGCCATCCATTGTTCCGTGTCCTGTTTATAAGACATGAAGTGGATATTTCACTATGTACTGGAGTACCTGGATGGCAGCATGACATAATGGGAAGTTTAACCCTACCTATGAAGTCCCAAGTTTGACTACTAGCTTCTCTACCTTACTAGCTATTTGACCTAAAGCAAGTAATCCGACCTCTCTGAGCCCATTTCTTCATTTGCAAAAGGATGTAGTAACAACTGCTCTGTAGATCTGTGTGTAGACTAGAGAATAAAACACATCCATTAGCCAGTGCAGGGCCTAGCACATGCTCGACCAGTGCAAATGTTAGTTATGATGACCAAATGACAGGAATATAAAGTGCCAAAGTCACAGGTCGTAGGTCAATAACGAAGTGCTGAAGAACAGAAAACAATTGATTTCTAGCTTGTTGGGAATTTGATGAGCAGGAGTGACTGTGCATTATTTCAATATCATCAGCCTCTCTGGCTAAATAAGAGATGCTTGCTGCCAGGTCTGTCATTTAACTAGTACCAAGAACTCTTGGAACTTGGACATGGGACTGTTAAAATATAACATCAGCCATCTAATTGTACTTCATGAAACTGTACCAATGAGACCTTTTGGACCATGTCTTAAAGGTGAACTTGAGAACTAAACATTAAGGTGGGGGCGGGCGGTACAGAGTAATGCAAAGCCTCTACTACCTGCTCATGCTTTAAAAAACAATCTAGTTTGCTAAAAGAGCTGAGCTATCTGACCCACTGTGTAAAAGAATACTGTCTAAAAGTTTACAAGAAAAACAATTTCCTAGTCCTTAAATCTTCTTACAACATGCATTACACAGATTGCTTAAGAGCAGAGTAGCCTAATACCATTTAACAATTTACTTGGTAGATTTTAAAGGAAATAGGCAATTCAATATGTCCTCTATAATGGGTAGATTTGTAGCTAATAGTCTGGTACCCAACTTATGAGTTTCATGATCAGGTGCCATCACTTGAGTTCTAGGAAGTTTGGAGCAGAAGTGTAAAAGCTTCATAAATTATGATGCTAATATATTTGTGTGTATCTTAAAGATAAGCACCAAGTAATGAAAACTGGAAAAAGTGATATGTAGCAGGTACAGCAACCTTTTCCTTTAATAGCATAATAAGAGATGAATAAAGGCCAAAATGGTAACACACAGGTGTGATCAAGCCACAAGAGCAATGATCCCTTGTGGACCATACACGAGCTCTGAAAGGAGTTCCAGTTATATGGTGGCAACAACCATCCCATCTCCTCACCTGGCAGCTGGACTCATCCGTCAAAACTTAGCTCGGGAATCATCTCTAGAAACCCTTCTGTAATCTCACCACCTTCTCAATGCTAGGTTGGCCATACTACCCCATATCCCACAGGACCTACACATGTACATCTTTCAGCCTCTATTACCTTATCCTTGTTTACCTGCCTCAACCTCCTTCAGGAAATAGACTTTGTCTCACTTCTTTGTATCCCACAAGCCAACACTGCTTGGCACTTACATATTTGCTGAAAGACATAGTTACTAGGACATTCAAGTCCTAGTCAAGCATGCTTTGTATACCAAAGGACAGTAACTAACCTAAATTCCATCAACAGAAGATTAGTTAAATCAGCAGTTCTCCAAGTGAGGTCCAAGGACCCCAGGAGTCCATTAACACCCTTTCTGGGGTCTGTGAATTCCCCTTTTCTCTAACTACACATCTATGTGAAGCCAAGTATTCTTTCTGTACTTTAACCAAAACAACACAGCACACAAACTGAACGAAGAACCAGATAGAAGAATCCAGCTTTCTTTTACAAAGCAAGACATTGAAGAGATTTGCAAATAGATGAAAACAACACTATTCTTCTCAGATTTTGTTTTGGAAAATAGTTATTTTTCATAGAAATGTTAATCTGTAATGGATTTATCGTCATGTTTAATGAATTCACAAACTTTTTTTAAATTTCCCAGTTTTAACTTCTAATATAGTAGCTAGAAGTATAATCCATCTAAAAGGCTCTATTGAGACGCCTGGGTGGCTGGCTCAGTCAGATAAGGATCCAATTCTTGATTTTGGCTCAGGTCCTGATCTCACAGTTCATGAAACCTGAGATTGAGCCCAGTGTTAGGCTGGGCGCCAACAGCGTGGAGCCTGCTTGGGATTCTCTCTCTCCTCTCCCTCTGCTCAAGGGTGCTCTCTGAAAACAAATAAATAAATTAAAAAAAAAAAAAGCTCTATGGAGTGCTCAGTGAGTTTCGTTTTGTTTAGAAAGAGTGGGGGATGGGCAGAGAGAGAATCTTAATCCTCCACTGAGCACAGAGCCTAAGGCAAGGCTTGATCCCATGACCCTGGGATCATGACCTGAGCCAAATCAAGAGTCAGACATTCAATGGACTGAGCCATCCAGGCACCCCTCAATGAGTTTTGTTTTTTTTTTTAAGTGAGTATGCGTGGGGGAAGGGACAGAAAGAGGGAGAGAAAGCACAGCAAGCAGGCTAGGGTCCACACTGTCAGCTCCAGGCCAAACTCGGGGCTCAATCTCAGGAACTGTGAGGTCATGACCCGAGCCAAAATCAAGAGTCAGATGCTTAACCAACTGAACTACCCAGGTCCCCTCAATGAGTTTTAAATGTGAGACCAAAATGTCTGAGAATGGCTGGTTAGAAAAACTATGGTTACAACTGTAACATAAAATTATGGGTCTGGGCACCTGGGTGGCTCAGTTGGTTAAGCGTCTGACTCTTGATTTTCTACTCAGGTCATGATCTCCTGGTTTGTGAGATCAAGCCCCACATCAGCCTCTGTACTGACAGTGCAGAGTCTGCTGGGGATCCTCGCTCTCTCCCTCTCTCTCTGCCCCTCTCCCAGCCATTCTCTCTCTCTCTCTCTCTCTCTCTCTCTCTCAGTGAATAAACTTAAAAAAAAAAAAAAAAAAAGAGTATGTGGCCATTTTTCAAAGAAGTAAGATAGATTGATACCTGCTAATAGAAACCATGTCTAAGCTATACTGCTAAGTCTAAAGAAAGATATGAAAAACAAAATATAAATTTGTACTTTTTAAAAAAGAGGCTACTGCCATCTATATATATGCTATATATATGTATGCATAAATTCTCTGGATGAACATTCAAGAAAAGTAACTAGTAGGTATCCTGGTAGAGAGAGGAACCATGGGTCAGGGAACATGTATTCCTGTAGAGAGTAACTGGGGAACCACTGGTCAAGGAGGGGAGAGAGACTTTCCACACCATTTCTGGTGTAGTTTGAAAATTTTACCATCTGCACATATTACCTTTCCAAAAAAAACAAAAGTGGGATAAAAATTATATTAAAAGAGTACAGGGGCACTAAGCTCATATTAAAGAACACATTGTAATGACACTAAAAAATAATAAATGATATGTTGTGCAATAAAGCAAGCAATTTTCAAAATAGTAATACAAAGTTTATTCTTGAAATTCAGTCTGGAAGGATACACTGTTTTTAAAAGTATTAACAGTATTTTTTCCTTCCAGTTAGTGGGATTACAAGTGTTTGTCTTATTTATTTTTCTTGTTTTTTTAAACCTTTGATAACTTACACATACTATTTTTATAACCAGAAAAACAAGGAAAGTTTAAATACATATCAATGTATGTGTACCCATGTCTATACTTAAATATTTACTAAGCCAAAAACTACATGAATAATTTAGAACCTATTATCTGCTTTTCAACCAAGCCCTTGACTAGAAGCTTGTAAGCTAATTTTTTTTTTTTTTTTTTTTTAAGTAGGCTCCCCGCACAACATGGGGCTTGAACTCATTAACCCTGAGATCAAGAGTTGCATGCTGTACTGACTTAGCCAGCCAGGCACTCTTGTAAGCTAAGTTTAAAACTCCTTTCTTCTACAGTTTAAAAACTACTCTGATCCAGTCATTTTATTTCTTTTTCTTTTTAAATTTTTTTTAAGATTTTATTTATTTTTGAGAGAGAGAGAGAGTCAGAGCACAAATGGGGGAGGGACAGAGAGAGAGAGAGAGAGAGACAGAATCTAAAGCAGGCTCCAGGCTCTGAGCTGTCAGCACAGAGCCAGACGCGGGGCTCCACCTCACCAGCCATGAGATCGTGAAGTGAACAGAAGTCTGACCTGAGCAGAAGTCGGACGCTTAACCAACTGAGCCACCCAGGTACCCCTAGTCATTTTGTTTCTAGTAACCTATGCCAAGGAAAATATATTTGCTGAATGATTTACATGCAGTGACGTTCATAAGAGCATTATTAAACAGCAAGTAACCCAAATGTTCCACACCAGACTGGTTAGGCACACTCCAGTTCAACCCTAAGGCACATTCACCCAAGTGCTAAGGCCAAAATCCCAGGACTGATCTCTGGGCTGCTTTCTCTCCATCACCGCTCACCACCAGCTCATTCATCCCCGTAAGCTCTGCCTTCATTTGCATCCTAAAGCCCTTCATTTCTCTCTGCCTTCACAACTACCCCCCAATCCAAGCCATGGTCCACTCTCCTCATCTACATTGGTCTTCCTGGTATCACTCTAGCTTAACTGGAGTCACTTCACACAGCATCCCAAAGTTCAACTTTTAGAGTAAATCCTTTCATGTCATTATCTTATTTAAAACTCTTCAATAGCTTTTCAGTGCCCTTTAGATAAAATCTAATTCACATTTTCCAAATTTTCCACAAGGTACAACTAAAGCTCCTTTTAAAAAATGACCACACTGGGGACACCTGGGTGGTTCTGTTGTTTGAGCGTCCAACTTTGGCTCAGGTCATGATCTTGCAGTTCATGAGTTCAAGCCCCACATCGGGCTCTGTGCTGTCAGGGCAGAGCTGGCTTCAGATTCTTTGTCCCCCTCTCTCTGCCCCTCTCCTGCTTGTGCTCTCTCAAAAATAAATAAAAAATGACCACACTGGGTGCACCTGGGCAGCTCAGCCAGTTGAGTGTCTGACTCAGGTCATGATCTCATGGTTCACCAGTTCGAGCCCCTGTTGGGCTCTATGCTGACAGTGCAGAACCTGCTTGGGATTCTCTCTCCCTCTCTCTGCCCCTCCCCCACCCATACTAGCTCACTGTTTATCAAAATCAATAAATAAACTTAAAAAAAAAAAAAAAAAGACCACACTGAAGACTGCTTAGATTCAGCTGTTCATGTAGCCAAAGCAGATGTACTCTCAGGGGACACCTTACTCAAGTCACAAATTGTTCTTTCAACACCCATAAAAACCCTCAAAGAAACCAGGCATTGTTGAGTGGACCTGTGGAATAGACAGATCCTCCAAAATGGTCAGACCCTTGACCCGAGCTATACCCCAAGTCTTACCAAGCTAGAAAAAAAAATGGAACATAGCATATTCCAGAAATCCTATTAATATTCTACAGAACAACTATTTAAATTTGTTTCAGATATCTTGTTCAACTCTGTCAAGTCTCTAGATACAACCTCTCTATCCTCCAAGACTCAGAAGTTTTCACTCTTACATAAGATACACATTTATACTTAACAAATGCAAAAAAAAAAAAAAAAAAAAAAATCCAGAGCCCTCTGAACTAGGTCATCTTTTCACAGAAAAGAGGCTCAGGCCATAGTCTAATTTGAAATGCTGGTCCCATATGCAAACCCCAGCAAAAGCTGCAGTTAATATTAATTAAGAGCAGAAACACGTTTGTTCTTGAACATTCTTTCACCCAGTCAAGTCCAGGATGCTTCCAAATGGAAATCTCCCAATTTTCCTGTACTTGAGATAGGAGATCCAGTACAGAATAAGGTGATTTTTTTAAATGCCACTGTTTGTCCAACCCTTAAAACGGGATTCTCACATCCTTTCAGAGGGAGGTTTCAGCCACTATCACTCAACAAATGGAGACTAATGTCTCTAACAAACTTCTAATAAAGTTTTAATAAGACTCACTACTAAGCGCCAGCAGTGTGTGTGCACCCACATTCCTACACATATACACACATACACAGAAAAGCTAATATTCTTTATGACAGAATGTAGGACCCACCTCCTGGCAATCTATAATTCTCCCTTCTATTTACTCATGCAATGCATGCACTAAAGAAAATGAGAAACTTGGGGCGCCTGGGTGGCTCAGTCGGTTGAGCAACCGATCTCAGGTCAAGATCTCACGGTTTATGAGTTCAAGCCCCCGCGTCGGGCTCTGTGCTGACAGCTCCGAGCCTGGAGCCTGTTTCAGATTCTGCATCTCCCTCTCTCTCTGCCCCTCCCCCATTCACGCTCTGTCTCTGTATCTCAGAAATAAACAAACATTAAAAAAAATTTAAAAAAAAAGAAAGAAAGAAAGAAAGAAAATGAGAACCAAAGACTTGGGTGTGAGTCTTCAAATAAAGTCTTTGATTAAGTCTCAGCCTACACTGCTTCAGGCCAATTAGACAAAGTCAAAGGGTGACAGCTATCATGAGACTGACTAATCTCAGATCCATAGTAGGCACAAACTTTTACCATAAATCAAAACTGAACAGAATGGACTCAATTGCTGGAGACTATCTGACTCTTGGATAGTAGACAGAATTTGTGACCCAAAGACCTGTTGAACTCTTTCTATGCATTAAGTACTTTGCCATATCCCTGACCTTGAAGTCTCTTCAGAGGGTACTGGAACATGGTGAAGTTAGAAGTGACAAGTGACACATGATTATCTTAAATATTGCTACAGCCCCCCAGTACCTAGAACACTGTCTGACACATAGCAGGTACTTGGTAAATACAGGATGAATCAGACAGACATTTGCTGTAACGCATTGTAACTGTATGTGACAGCAGCAACAGAATCAACAAAGCCACGCGCAGAGGAAAGAAATGAATTCTGCCAGGGCAGGTAAGGGAAGACTTCCAGAAGCAATGAGTAGCCCTTCCCTGGAAGAGCATTTATTCAGCAGGCAGTGGTTGCAGGAAAGCCATGTGGACAGGAGTATTCCGGAATCAAGGTTGGAGCAGATGGCCTGAGCTACCTTCCAACTCGAATTCCTACCAAGGTTTTCTTTCCGGGGGTTCTGTTATGCTTCCTCATCTTCTTCAAATGTTCCAACTATAAAGGTATACATACAGAGGAGCTGTTGTGCTTCTCTATCAGGAAATTAGCTAAAAGCAAACAGGCAAAAGAAAAATACCGTGGAATGTTTTGTTTACCAGGCAATGAGCCTGTGAGACTCTAAGAAACTTCTGTGAGAAAAATAATCCAAGAAAACCCTGTAAGTCCACTAGAAACAAGCCACTTTGAAAACAAATTGCTGTCCTTCATTTTTCTTCTCTTTCCCTGATAAACAGTTTTTAAATTGGTTTATAAAAAAAACTACTTGGTACCCAACAGAAAAAGAAAATCTGAACATTTTGTAGTCATGTCATACTGTAGGGAGAAACACTTGGAGAAAATGAAGCTGTGTGAAAGAGAACAGAAACTAAAATCCAAAAACCAAACAAAGTTTAAAAAAAAAAAAAGTGAGAATAAGGGAAAACAGCAAGTGGAAAGTTTTCAAAACCTCTAAGAAAGTTCTGAAGTAAGCCACTTCCTATCACATTCTCTTTAAAAATGGAAAGGGCACTAATCCAGTCTGGGATGGACAGGGTGAGGTCTTTCAGGCCAGAAGGAAACGAGTCCCCAAGTCAGGTAGAGGGAATGCTAAGAAACGGGCCCAATGCCACTTAAGCGTTTCCTCCCCTGACCACGTCTCTGGCTCCCTACCACGGAGAAGCTGGAGCCAATCACAAAACCCTCCGGCTGAGAGCCAGCCTTCCCTCTCACACTGCTCTTCCCCCAAACTGCATTCCAAAACAAAAAGAATAAAACGCATTGAAAAGTGGTATTAAAATTAAAACAGACCCAATTGAGGCAAGAGAAAATTCCAGGTGCAACCTGGTACACACAACTTTTCCTTCTGAGAGATGAGAGGCGGCGGGCGAGTCTTCTTGAAAATCAAAATAAAAGCTTGCTTTTGCAATCTGTTTAAGAGATAAATAAAACTCTGCCTTTGAGATACTTCCTAGATACTTCCTAGATTCCTAGGTTTTACGCTGTTTTCCAGCACAGTCCTCTTGAAACTAATCTGCGCTTCTGTAATGAAGATCCCTGGGTAATTAGCCCACGGATGGGCATTAACCACCCCGGACACCGCTGAGGGCGGTAGAGAAGCTCCCGTTTGCAAATAACAAGTTTTCATAAAGGAGTTGCTTATTATGAGAATATGCATCCCAGAAAGGTTATGTACCAGCGGCGCAACAGCTACCTCTTGCCTGTCAATGCCAATTCATCAGGAACCGGGGTTGCCGTGGGGGTGGAAGGAGAGGGGTGAAGGGCCCTATTGAAAGACTAAGCGATCAGGCGACTTACATCCCCAAATTCACGACGCCAGCCAAGGGAGGCATTCTCAAGAAGCCATTTCCAGGGAAGCTGGATTCAAAATGTAATTTCTCAGATTGAGTCTCCTACTACGTAGTCTCCTAACGGCCAGGCCCCGGCTTGCGAAGGAGGGGTGTTAGTGGTGAGAGTTTACCTTAGAAGGCGGCAGCGGACAGACAGGCCTTTCAAAGCCACCAGGGCTCTGCCCGGAGGCCCAGGGTGACGCGGAGGGGCAGGAACAGTGCGCGACTGGGGGCCCCGCGGCGCCACAGGTTCCCCAGAGCGCAGCGGGACCGGACTCCCACAGGTGGGCAGCGAGAGCGGGGGACGCCCCAGTTCCCCGGGGACGCGTGGGCTGGGAGGGCTTATCCTTAAGGAAGCAGGGCGAGAGGGAAGCTCGGGTTTTTCAGCTGTCTGGTTCTCCCTCAGCTGGGTGGTTACAGGCTTTTCCCCAAGGCAAGAGGAGTCCAGGCGAGGAGAGGAGAAGCATGCACCTCCCACCCTCTTCCTGGCGAGCCTCGGCACCCTCCTGGGGCGCGGTTAAGCCGCACCACCGCGGGCCACCGTTTGCATGCTCCCAGGCACGTAGGAGCCTGCACGACCACATGCGGGCGGGGGAAGGGCGCCCGGGGACTGAGGAGACCCGACCCAACCCGATCCCGCTACGGCTCACCCCCGCCCCTCGCCCCCGCACCCCTCACCCGTGTTGGCTTTGATGTTCTCCCGCAAGAAGTGGCCGCTGGAGAGATGCTGGAGACCAAAGCTCTGAGCGATCCTCTGGCACACGGTGCCCTTGCCCGAGCCGGGCGGCCCAAGGATGACCGCGCGCAGGAGTTTGGAAGCCATTGCCTTCGCCAGGCAGGGAGGGGGCGGCCAAACGGACAACCCGGACAGCGGCCTCAGAGAAGCCCGGGGAACTTTATGGCTTCTGCTTCTGCCTCTGACACTCTCCGCTCGCGCGGGGACTCGCCGGGCGCCCCTGCAGGGGGAAGGAGTGACTTTTGAGACAACCCCTCCCTTCAGCCCCGCGCCGGGGCCGGCTCAAAGGCGGAGAAAGGCGCCACGCTACCCATCCCCGCCCTCCTCGCCCCCACGCCGCGATTCAGGACAAGTCCGGAGTCCCCGCCCCTGGCGGGGTCGGACTCGGGGGCTCTGAGGGCGGCCCGGCCAGGCCCACCTCTATCCCTTCCTCTTTCGTTTCCCACGCGGCGTTCGAGGAAGGGGCCGGGCGGCCTGGCATCCCCGCGCCAGTCTCCACCGAGGGGGACGCCGGGAGGGGCGGTGACTCCAAGCGCGCCCCCAGTCGCCCCACGCACCGGCCGGCCTGGGGGCTGAGCCCCTGCCCCTACCCTCGCACGTGGGCAGCGCTGAGTCTGCGCCGCGGCCCCTCCCCAGCGGCTGTCAATCCCCGGGAGTCGCCACGGCCCCCGCCGCCCGCGCGGACCGCCCAGCGCCCACCTCCGCCGAGGGCGGACGGATGCGCTCCCCGCCATGGGGAACCCGAGTCCGACGCCTCTCCACCCCAAGCAGTCAAACACACACCTCGGCTGGGACGCGGCGCTCCGAGAGGCTTCCAGCCCGGATCCCGCTGGGCGGCGCCGCCTCCGCCCGCCCCCACTCCGAGCCCCAGCCGGCCGCGCGGGACTCGCGCCTTACGTAAGCCGGGGAGACCGGCTCCGCGCGAGCTGTCGGCCGGCGCCCCCTCCCCTTCCCGCCGCTCGGCTCCCACCCCGCCCTCCCAGCCCACGTGCTCCCCACCACCCTGCGGGGGGCGCCAGGACTCAGACCCACCTCTTGCACTCGCCCGGGGACCCCGTTTACTGTCAAGGGGAAGGAAAAATACAACTTGTTGAGTGCCTACTATGCGTCAAGTTCAGGGCTAGTGGTTTCCTTACGCAACAACCGTTCCAGATATTCACAGATGAGGAAAGGAGGCTTGGATTATCGTCATTCATTCAACAAACGTTTGTTGATCTCCTACCGTGTTCCAGACACTGTTTTAGGCGCTTGGCACATAGCTGTGAATCAAAGAGGTGGAATCTTGCCCAGAGTGCAGCGGGAGTTTTGAACCCTTATCTGCCTGGCTCCAAAGCCCAGGCTCTTTGGGGAAGAAGGAAAGAGGAAATGGTCACTCACCTGGGCTCAGGTTTTTAGAGCCTACTAATTTCAGGACTTCAGGGCCCAGGATGTTGGCACTACAATTAACAATTCACTAAGTCCCAGGGGCACTATCTCCCCCCTCCCTTCCCCTGCGTATCCCCATCCATATTCTCTTAAATCTGCTCCCACTCCCCACATGGCCCTCATTTCCCACGGAGACTAGTGTGATAACTGCCAGCCCATGTAAGCTGCTAGCTTCCGCTAGTCTATCCTCAATGCAACCGCCAGAGACATTGGTAAAGTGCAAATCAATTTCTATTATTTCCTCACCTCGGATAAAAATCATCCCTTCAGGATAAATTTACAAAGGGACACACAGGTGCCTGCCAAAAACCTTTGCAAATTCCCCTGCCCCCTCCTCTTTCTGCAGGCCTCCTGCCTTTCAGGAAATCAGTGCAGGATTTTCAGTGCAACTACCCATGGCTCACAGACGGGGAGGGAGAGCGTGGAGAAGAACCTCCTCTAGAGTCCTGGCTGCACTGTTTGTGTTGGGGGCTGGGTGAGGAAGAGTGTGGCAGAGTATTCCTTTCTGCCCCTCCCTGGCATCTTCAGCCCTTCTCCTTTAGTAAGTTCTCCATAGACAGACAGCCAGACAGTGCCTAGTCTCTGGCTACCTGGGAGCACACCCAGGCCACCCACTTCAGGCCAGTGTTTGTTCCATAGGCTCATCCCCTTGTCAAAAATATCTCAGAGTTTGCTGTAGACATCAGGAGGTTGTTACCCTGAACCCCTTCAGCCCTTCACCTGGGAACAAAGAGAGAGAAGAGGTTATGGGAATGTGGGAGTGACTTCAATCTTGCCTCTTCTTCCCTCCATATGCTGTATAATATATAGCAGATACTTTACAGTCCTCCTCAGACATGAGCACGCTTCAGAATCACTCAGAGGGCTTGTTAAAATAGATTGCTGAGCTCCTTCCTCACATTTTCCGAATCTGTGGGTCTGAGGTGGGCACTTCTAACAAGTTCCCAGATACTGCTGAGGCTGTGGGTCTGGAGATTAGCGCTGGAAAACCGTGATTTCCACACTTTGAAAACCAATGGTCTACCACATTGAGCATTGAGACGTGGAAGATGTGTGGCTCTTAATTCCTCTGCCTGCTATGGGACTTTTGGCTCTTAACCTGTTTGTTTGATTGTTTGTTTGTTTGTTTCTTTTTCTTTCTAAAATGAGGACATTGGATTTAGTACTCCCAAAGATTCCTTTGTATTTATCAAGCATCGGGATTGTGTGAGTTCCCACAGGAAATAGTTTCTAGTCCTCACAAACTGGATGAACCTTCCCTATCACCGAGTTCTTTTGCCTACTTTTGAAATGTCTTTACCAACATCACCTTATAATATCATGGAGCAGTGTTAGCCACTCGTGCAGTCCTAGCATTTAGTGGTTTAGGAGTTTAGGAGATTATATTATGAAACAGAAGGAGTTGTGACATAGGTAAACTCAATAGAGAAACCCAGCTGAGATTTGAACCTAGCATTTCACAAAAGAGCCATCCATGAACCTTCCCCATGCATGGCCAACTCAGGGTCCCACAGCTCAGCTGCTTATTGGAAGCAGTAGAACTGGAAGAAATGGGTTTTGGAGTCAAACATCCCTGGGTTTAAGTTGCAACAGCGCCATTCACTAACTCTGAAGTCTCTTGATTGCTGTGAGCCTTGGTTTGCTAATCTGTAAAAGGGAGCTAATTCTTACCTCTTAGGCTTGTGGGGAGGCTTGAATTAATGTACATACAGGATTTAGCACAGTGCTGGGCATATAATAAGGACTCAGTCATGAACATCATCACTATTATTAACCTTGGGACAACTATTTAGCTTCTCTGATCTCAGTTCCCAAATTGCGAGGAATAAATGAGCTAATGTGACAAAGTTATTTAGTAAATTCCTGGCCCTTGGAAGACACTCTATAAATGGTAGCTCTTCTTATCACACATACACTCCTAACATCAACTTCTTCCTATTTCCTTTGCCTAGGGTTTTACATCTGTTTATATTATTTATCATAGTGTACAAAAGAATATACATCTACGTGTCTGTCTCCTCTAGAGACAAACTGTAAACTCATTCTGAGAGTAAGTCCAAATTTTATTCATCTTTCTATCCTCAAAAATATACAGCACTTTGCCTGCAATAAGTACTCTGTCAATGTTGGCAAACCTCCCCCTCCCCTTCTCCTAACATACTCAACCTCAAACCCTGGCACAGAGCTCTCTGTGACTTCACTGGACAGTAATACAAAGTCTACATTTGATCACATTTTACACACTTCTTCCTCAGATTCTCTTATCTAGACTGCAGTGTCCTTGTTTAGTAAACTTGAGTCATTTCCATATTACTTTCGCAGTTTTGCTATGACCTTGTACCGCCTTGGTTCTTATCCGCTTATCATGTTTCTTTATATCGACTCAATTTGTTTAAATAATTTATTTTAAAAAACTGAATATAACTCACTAACCATAAATAAAGGGACACACTAAAATAATATGAGAAAAATAAGGCTACCAAATTCTAGCTGGAATCTACCAATCTAGCCTGTTGAATTTCTGAACTTAGTCCCTATTAAAAAAAAAAAAAAAGTAAGGGGGTTGTTCACCAAGTCATAGACAGGCGTTTAAGACATACAGCATCTAAATGAAACTTTTTGTAATGAAACTTTATCTGTAATCACATAGCTCAAAATAGAATTAGAAAGAGAATACTGAGAAGAATTTCTTAATATTCAGTTTAATTGTATTAAACTGAAGCCAGTTTAATGGAAGCCAAATCCATGTGCCACCTAGAATCATCTCTAGTCTCATGTCGTATTATCTTTTGCATAGTCAAGGATGTATGTCACATACTCTAATGTACTTAGAAGTGTACCTTTGAGGGATGCCTGGGTGGCTCAATCGGTTAAGTGTCCAACTTTGGCTCTGGTCACGATCTCACCATTCATGAGTTTGATCTCTTCTGTCAGCACAGAGCCTGCTTCAGATGCTCTGTCCACCCCTCTCTCTGACTCTCCTCCCACCCCCCCCCCCCCCGTCTCAGAAATAAATGTTAAAAAAAATAAACTTAAAAAAAGCATACCTTTGAAATATAACTTATTAGGACTTTTCTTTTCTTTTTTTTTTTTTTAATTTTTTTTTTTTTTACGTTTATTTATCTTTGAGACAGAGAGAGACAGAGCATGGACAGGGGAGGGGCAGAGGGAGAGGGAGACACAGAATCCGAAACAGGCTCCAGGCTCTGAGCTGTCAGCCCAGAGCCCGAAGCGGGGCTCGAACTCACGGACCACGAGATCATGACCTGAGCCGAAGTCGGCCGCCCAACCGACCAAGCCACCCAGGCGCCCCTCATTAGGACTTTTCAAATGATGCAATCACCCCAACCACAATTCACAGATAAGGTACTGATCCCACTTCAAAGATTAGACTCCCCATTCCCCTGCTGTTCTTCTAGCTATCGCTTCTTCATCACTATCTTTCTAAAATCATTTCAGGCTTCCTTCTGTTGTGTTTGTTGGAGACCATAGGCTCCTTGAACATAGTGGCTTCATCATGGCCTCCACATAGCTAGCTAGGTACAGACATGAAGAGCAAATAGCACTGCACAACTGACTCACTGCTGAATGAATGACTACATAAAGTAGCTTCTCTTTGCCCTCCATGAAGCTTCACTGAAGAGACGGAAGAAAGGCTAGTTACTTGGACATGTCAAGATTCAGGGAAAAAAAAAAAAAAGCTGGAAAATAATGGGAAGAAGGGACAAGGTACCAGTCCCGGTACACCTGCTGCCTTCTCCCTGCAGGCACTTATTAAATACTCAAGAAGTCATAAGGTTGTATTGAGAGAATAAATGGTGAATAAAAGACTAACATGACATTATCTGTGACTATAGTGAATTCTTAAGAGTGAAAGAATCATCCCCAAATTTTACTAGCTCACATGCTTATTAACCTATAACATCTTAACAGTTACTGAAAAGAGGCAGCAGCATTTATTCTACAAGCTTGCTCTCTCGGTCACACACACCCATGCTCATGTGTGCACACATGTTCCCAAGCCAAGAAGTTAAAAAAGGAACTGGGATGAATGAAATCAACATTCTTGCAATTTACCTGGCATGACCCATTATTTTCCATGAGCAACAGACCCTTTACAAATCTTCCTGGGTTGCCTGGGTGGCTCAGTCAGTTACATCCCACTTGGGTTCAGGTCATGGTCTCGTGGACGGTGATTTCGAGCCCCGCGTTGGGCTCTGTGCAGACAGCTTAGAGCCTGGAGCCTGCTTCGGATTCTCTGTCTCCCTCTCTTTCTCTGCCCTTCCCCTGCTCACACTCAGTCTCTCTCTCCCTCTCTCTCTTTCTCTCTCTCAAAAATAAATAAACATTAAAAAAAAAAATCACTCCTGAAATAACAGTCTGTAATGGAGGGCCTCTGTCAAGAGATGAAGATGGGAAACTACCATCTTTGGTCTTTTCACTGTGAAATCCTGGAAAGCACAGTAACCATCAGTTATGCTCTACCCTCCAAATATAATGATACAATGATGGTGTCTTGCTCAGAACTTTACTCTGATTTATACATTTGGCAGTGGGCAGGGACAAGCCTGTGTCAATCCTCTCTTCACTCTACCTTCCTCACCACCATCAACAGCAGGGTTCCTTTTAGAATTTGCCTCAGGGTTAGTAGGCGTGTCTGGAGATGAAATGCCTTTGGGTGTGTCTTTCCTGTGTGCTAAGTTAACTGCCTGAGGGAATGCATGTTCTTCCTGTTCCAACAGAACTGAATATTGAGTTTATTCCGCTAAGGCAGGGTGGGTAAAGGGGATCCCACTTGTGGGAGCCTTTTAACTTTGATCTTCTGATAAGGGCAGTAAAGACTATATATGTTATATATCATATTAATTCTTACCAAAGTCCTATGTCACGCCTATTATTGTGTGTCCATTTTATAGACCTTAAAACTGAAGCAAGAGATCTGGTAACTTGCTTGAGGTCTTATAGCTGTAAGTGGAAGATGAAGGACATAAATCAAGCATCTTGACTCCAGAGCCCATACTCTTTAATCACTGTGCAACGCTGATTCGGAGATCTCTGGAGTAACATTGTTATCTTTTTATTTTACAGATAAAGAAATTGAGACACTTTAAGGTTAGGTAATTCATCCTTCAGTGTAATGAGCCAGTAAGTGGCAGAAGTGGGATTTGAACCCAGATATCAGGGTCAAACCACATAACCACTACACCCTGCTCAGTCTCCCTAGTCCTTGAG
Source organism: Panthera tigris (assembly GCF_018350195.1). NCBI lineage: Eukaryota > Metazoa > Chordata > Mammalia > Carnivora > Felidae > Panthera > Panthera tigris. Next base: position 53,318,653 of record NC_056667.1, on the reverse strand, counting down.
TGAAGAGAGTCCGAGGAGGCTGTCAGGAGGGTTCTGCACCAGATTGCTGGTCTATAGAGAAATACTAACAAAGAGAAAGTCACTCATGCCCTGACTGGCTTGGTTTCCTCAAGAGCCAGATTGAACAACCAGGTACCTGTGAAAGGCTGTTCCCACCAGGACTTCCCTCTCAGGAATCTCCTCGGGTTTTAACTTACATCTTCCCTTCCTGAATCTGCCAGTTCATCCATCAACGTCCTTGCTGCCAACCTGTTGCCAAATCATTGCTGTATCCCAGGTTTTGGTCTTGCTGCCAGACCCATTTGACCTGACACTGGGCTCACTATTGAGCTGGCTCGCAAATGGCATTCCCACTTTGTTCTTCACCATGACCGCAGGCCAGCCTGCCAACTCTAGTGTCAAGTTCCAGCTGTCCTCGCCTGCCACTACCACACCTCTCTACCATACCAGTCCCAAACATGGCTCCTAGATCCCCAACCCAGATCATAGACCCCATTTGTCTGAGAGGTCACTATGGACAAGTCATTTTGAGAGATAAACCAAAAAGATAGAAAGGGAGTATAATTTAAAAGGTGTGTCTTGGGGGTGCCTGGGTGGCTCAGTCAGTCAAGCATCTGACTTCGGCTCAGGTCATGATCTTGTGGTTCATGGGTTCAAGCCGTGCATCGGGCTCTGTGCTGCCAGCTCAGGGCCTGGAGCCTGCTTCAGATTCTGTGTCTCCCTCTCTCTCTGCCCCTCCCGATCCACACTGGTTTCTCTCTCTCTCTCTCAAAAATAAATAAACATAAATAAATAAATAAATAAATAAATAAATAAACAAATAAATAAATAAAAGGTGTGTCTTGTTGAGTTGCACAGAAGACCCAGAGGAGAAACAAAGGTCAGAAATGAGATGACCTGTTCTAAGATAGACTGATCAAATAGATAAGGGTTTCCAAGTGAATTCCAAGTATAGAAAGGCAATTCAGCACAAGGATTAAGAGAGTGGACTCTATAGACAGATTGACAGGTTCAGTCTTTGGCTCAACCACTTATCAGATGTGTGACCGTAGCAGTTCCTTAATCTGTGCTTCATTTTTTCCACCTGAAAAATGGGAATAGTTGTAGTTTCGATCTGATAGGGTTGTTGTGTATACATGAGTTAGTATATGCAAAGGCTTGGAACAACACTTGGCGTGGAGTAAGCATTATATAAGTTGCGTTATTATTCTTTCTTCAACTCCCACAAAGCACAATGTGCTTCATGGCACTAAAAACAGTTTCCTGGAACAATTAAGCCATACCAGACAAACTTATTCTACTACCAGGGCTATCTTCTCAGGACCCTCACATTATTTGTGTGTGTAATTTGTTTTCATGTAGACTTTCATATATCAGAAAACAGAGGTCTTGGGGTGTCTGGGTGGCTCAGTTGGCTAAGCATTTGACTTTGGCTCAGGTGAGGATCTCTCAGGTCTTAAATTCGAGCCCCACATCAGACTCTCTGCTGTCAGCACAGAGCCTGCCTCGCATCCTCTGTCTCCCCTCCCTGTCAGCCCCTCCCCCTACTCTCTCTCTCAAAAATAAACAAAAAAGTTAAAAAAAAAAGAAAAAGAAAACAGCTGCTTGTCCTGTCTGAAGCGTCTCTTCTTTATGCTAAATATTCTGAATTATTCAGCCATTCCCTAAGTAATATGGTATCCTACTAGCAAGTAACAGACCAGTGTGTCTTTTGCTGCTTGAGTAAGGAATACTAGGAAGTTCTCCTGTTCATCCTCAAAAGATTTATACATACACAACATATGGAAAGAATTTTTCCTTCTTAATGAAATGCAATAATAACAATACTAGCTAATATGTATTTATTGAATATTACTATGCCATCTACTATATCTTGTTTTGAACTACACAAATTCCTGGGAGTTAAGATGATCCATAGAGGATCCCCAAACAGGATGATACGGGACTTTCCACACGATTTCTGACTTCCCTCCCCATCCTGTTATCTCAGGAGTGACCACATAACTTGCTTTGAAATGAAAGCAGAAACTTTAAAAGCCAGCGTTCCTATTGTTCCTTTCTTTTTTGCCACAATGGCCAGCAAATGGCTTAGGTCCCACAGTAAAGATGACCTCACCTCCCTACAAAAGACTGAACCATGATGGACATGTAACATGAGGAAAATATAAATCTTTATTGTTGTAAGCCACCAAGAGTTTTTTTTAATGTTTGTTTCTTCTTGAGAGAGAGAGAGAGAGAGAGGGCAATGAGTATGGGGGAGGGGCCAGAGGAGAGGGAGAGAGAGAATCCCAAGCAGGCTCCACGCCGTCAGGGCAAAGCACAATGTGGGACTCGATCTCACCACCGCAAGATTATGACATGAGCCAAAATCAAGAATCCTGGATACCAGACAGAGCCACCCAGGCACCCCTTAAGACACCAAGATTTTTGAGGTCAGTCACATCATAAGCTAGCCTATCTTGACTTTTACATTCTCAGCCTAGGATGCTGAATGTTGTACAGAAGTCTTATTGATTATACTCACATAATGTGATTCAGAATCCCTTCACACACTGGGTATTCTTTGGATAAATATGTTCCTTCTAAGGTGACATACACAGCAACACATAAGACATTCCAGATGTAGTCTGATAAGCAGCCTCTTGTTCTGAACACTATATTTCTTCTGTAGCAGGATAGTGTATTTTTATTTTTTCTTCTAGCTTTATTGAGATATAACAGACAAAAAGCAGTATGCAAGTTTAAGTATATAGCATATTGACTTGACTTACATATATTGTAAGATGATTACCACAATAAGTTTAGCTAACCTTTCTCATTTCATATAGGTAGAAAAAAATGTATTTTTCCTTGTGATGAGAACTGTTAGGATCTATTATCTTGGCAATCTTCAAATATACCACATAGCAGTATTAACTATAGAGCAGGATAATGTTTTCCCATATTTCCACCCATGATCCTTCTCCCTCTTCATGTAACAGCTAAGGAGCTAAGGAATTTTATGCCCATCACCTTAGAAAGAAATAGTGTAGTAGAAAAGAGAAGCCAAGAGTCTTTTCTTGGGTTTGAGGTTAGGGATAAGCCCCCAGAAGTGGAAAACATGCTTGTGCTTATATAATACAATTGATTTGGGAGTCTGTAAATGGCTGAAGTCTTCCTACTCCCCATATCCTGGACTAGGAAAAATCTCCTGGGTTGAAGAGAGGGGAGAGTCAGAGGGAAATTTAAGTGGGAATGATTCCTTGGGGGAAAAAAGGATGTGCACACCTGTTTACTTCCCAGGACTGAGCCCCAGCATGGAGGATGAAAGGAGACAGGCTGGAAAGATCCAAATGCAGGGAAGGTTTATATCCCCTTTCCCAGGCAGGACCTAGAGAAAGGGCAAGACGCCAGAGGGAAGTGTATCACAGACAATATGGTCTATGAGCAGGTCTTATTTGGCAAGCACAGAATTTTAAAATAATTTGATTTTGAATGACTTTGAGTGGAGCATACCCTCTCTAGGTTCTTCTGTCCTTATTCCCTGTTATCTTACACCTGGTCTATTTTACTGACTTGCCTCTATAAAGGCAATTGAGTTTAAAATCCCTGACTAGGCAGATGGACATGGAAAATAATATCACATGTGCCTCAGCAGAGTAATTCCATTTACTCAAGAGAGTGGCATGAGAAGGAGAGAAAGAGAGACAGATCCCATGTGATTGAAAACCAATGTAAACAACAATGTCTCAGTGAATGCTGATGCAGATAGGTGACAACCAGACCAGAATGCTTCCTCAAAGTTATGGCAATTCCAAATTCCCACTCTCCACCAAAACTGGGGCAAAGCATAGAGACACTGAATTTACTGAAATGAGGTTTTTACCACCTACCAAAAACTGATGTTTTGAGTTGGACATTGTGGTTGGCTCCCCAGAATCTGTTCCTTCTGTCTCATTGAATACCACTAATGAAGCTTGAGGAATTGACCTTGACTCCAGTGTTGTATCTGATTGGTCCCAGAGTATTTCAACTACCCTTTGCTATTAATTAATTCAGGAATGGATAAGTGACCCAAATCTGACCAATTATGCAGAAGCAATTGCATGGAAGTTTCTGGGAAGGTTCACAGCAACCAATGGGAATCAATCAATCTTTCTTTCAAACAAGATGTCTTTGTAGCCCAATTAATTTTGACAGCAACCCTACAGTCATGAGGGGGACTAGCATTAGTTTGAAGCCAACAGCGTGGATGGCAGAGCAGAAAGATGAAAAGAAATTGGTCCTTGATGGCATAATTTAGCCTCTGAACCAATCCTGAATTCTTCCCTACCTTTAAGCTTCCTCTTACATTAGCCGATAAATTCTATATTATTTAAGGTAACTACTTCCTGTAGTTAAGGCATTCTAACTTAAGCTCAAAATAAATATTAATTTTAGTCACAGAAGAATTTTAAAGTTACAATTTTTCACATTGTGGTTGAAAGACTACAATTCTTTTTGCTAAAATTTCATATAATCTAAACTTGAAATTGTTGCTTTTTTTTTGGCAAACCCAGTAATTATGACTTCATACTGACCTAAAACTCTGAAGATGTCTTTCATAATTGTTCATGGATAATCACTGAAAACTAGACAGTTCCTACTCTAATTCTGCCTCATTCATTAATTTAACAGTGTTTATTGCAGTCTCCATTGCACGCCAGGCACGAAATCAGCCCTGATAACACAACAGTGCTTAAGAGTCCCTATTTTCATTGACTTATGGAGTATCAGATACAAGGAATTCAGGTTCAGAAGTTGTTTATTTTTCTTTTTAAGTTTACTTATTTTGGTGGGGGAGCATGCAAGGGGGAGGGGCAGAGAGAGAGAGAGAGAGAGAGAGAGAGGGAATCTGGTAGTACAAAGCCTGATATGGGGCTTGAATACATGAACCAGGAGATCATGACCTAAGCCAAAGTCAGATGCTTAACAGACTGAGCCACCCAGGTGTCCCAGGTTTAGCAGTTGTTTAGATGCCTCTGGTCAGGAACGATTTAAATGAAAGAAAGAGGGGCACCTGGGTGGCTCAGTCAGTAAGCATCTGACCCTTGATCTCAGCTAAGGTCTTGATCTCAGGGCTGTGAGTTCAAGCCCTGTGTTGGGCTACACACTGGGTATGGAGTGTACTTAAAAATAAATAAACAAACAAATAAATGGGTTATATTCTCAGATGAAGGAGAATTCAACAAGGAAGCCATCTCCAAAAACTAAAACTAGTGAAATGGCATCCAGGTTCAGTTGGTTGTGAAGTTAAAATCTCAAAGGAATTTTAATTGGGAGCATCCTAAGAATGACTTGCCTCATCCTATATTCAAGACTTTTCTTTAACTGGCTCCAGAAAACATCACTGTCCTTTCTTCCTTAACATAAGTATATATAAATAAGCCAGGTTTCACTTTATTCATTCAACAAAGATTACTGAGTTCCTACTATATTCCAGGATACAGACTTGTTAAGTCAAGGATACAGACTTGAACGGGGTTCCTGCCTTTAATAAACTTTAAGTTTAAAGAAGGAGTCAGACGTATAACAATAAAAGTAAAACAAATCAAAACCAAAATTTTGAAAGAATGGGCTCTAGTGTCAAAGGGACCTTAATTAGAAACCAGGTCCACCATTTACAACCTGGTTGATTTGGATCCATTGGTTAATCTTTAAAAAAAAATTTTTTTTTAACGTTTATTCATTGTTTGATAGAGACAGAACATGAATGGGGAAGGGGCAGAGAGGGAGGCACAGAACCCAAAGCAGGCTCCAGGCTCTGAACTGACAGCACAGAGCCCAATGTGAGGCTGGAACTCACAGACCATGAGATCATGACCTGAACTGAAGTTGGACGCTTAACTGACTGAGCCAGCCAGGCACCCCTCCATTGGTTAATCTTAATGCTCTCATATCTGCAAGAGGAATAATAATACCTATTTCATAAGATTTCTTGGTGATTAAATGCTTTCTGAAAAAAATCATTTATCAAGCACATAGTAAGCACTCAGTAAATACTAACTATCACTACTATTTATTCAACACTATGATTTAAGCACTGGTCTACATGTTTGTGATATATCAGTGAATAAGAGACAAAACGCTTGGGGCATGTGCATGGCTCAGTCGGTTAACGTCGGACTTCTGCTCAGGTCATGATCTCACAAGTCTTTAGTTCAAGCCCCGCATCGGGCTCTGTGCTGACTGCTCAGAGCCTGGAACCTGCTTCGGATTTTGTGTCTCCCTGCCCCTCCCCCACTTGCACTCTGTCTCTCTCTTTCTCTCTCTCTCTCTCTCAAAAATAAATAAACATAAAAAAAAATTTTTTTTAAAGAGACAAAACGCTTGTCCTTCTGCAGCTTACATGACTATTTTCATGCAAAGTAATAAATGAAGGTGTGTATGATGAAGGCTCACTATTGTATTCCTGGAATCTAGTTTTCTTAGCTTGGGATTCTCCCAGATCCTGAGAAAAAGAATTGGATACAAGTAATTTCTTTGAGAGGTTATCCTTGAAATCATGGAGAGGGAGAGGAAAAGTGAAAAAGGAAAGGATAATGGAAACCAATTTGACAATAAATTTCATATATTAAAAAAAAAAAAAAAAAAAAAAGGAAAGGCGGATAGCCAACAGAAGAAAAGGGGAAATCACTTAAGTCTGTCTGAGAGAGGCAAGGGAGCCTACCCAGCAAGAACAATAATTCTTGAAGTTAGGTTTGGAGGATGCATCAGCCAAGGGGTCAAAAGCACAAAAGTGCATGTATCCCAGACAGAGGGAATGACATCAAGGATATGGGATACAGAGGGAGAAGAACACCCAGAATTACTAGAGGTTAGGGAACAAAGGAGTAAGGATAAAAAAAGCAAGAAAGGTGGCAGGAGTCAATCACAGAAGACTTCTATATAGTCCTAATGAGTTAGATTTTATTTTAAGAGAATGGAAAACCACTGAGTTATACAAGAGTGACATAATTGATTTTGAATTTTAGGAAGATAAATTTGTCCTGCGTGCAGACACCCCAGCAGAATGGATTGAGGCTAACATCAGGCAAACTAATTAAGAAGATGTTAACAATATTCTAGGAGACACAGAGGCTGGGGAGATAGAAGCGATGAATCTAAGAATAACTAAGAAATAGCATAAATTGGTCAGATGTAAAGGAAGAAAGAGAAGTAAGGATGCTGCTCAGGTTTTATGACTTTTATGGCCAAGGGAAAGTGGCACCCCTCACTGAGCCTGGAAACACAGGAGGGGGTGGAGCTGGTGAGGGGTGAGGGTTTCGTTTCACATATATTGTTTCAAGGGTCTTTGAACCTTTGTGCCCCAGTATCTCCTAAAATAATTTTGAAACATGTAACCCCAACACATGTTGACATCAACTATTAAAACTGTACATCACGAATGCAAAAGTGGCAAGAGGTGTAATTTCCAGCCATGTTATAAGACTGAAATTTTAAAATATAACGTATATCACTCTCTTAAATGTATTTGAATGTAAATACCATAGCATATCAATAGCCACCATCATCCTCTTGAAAATTATGGGAACAAGCTCTTCTACTCAATTTTTTACACCAATTCTTTTGCACCTCAAACCAACATGTCCATCCTACTTTCCCAATTTTATTGTGAGGTAATATTTTCATTTTTGGAAGTCTTTTCTCAACTACCCTAACATATTTGGTGATAAAAATATCTATACAGATGGAAATTAATTTTGATAATTTCCTGTGATCTTACACTCTATTTTATTGTATTTTTTTTTAATTTTTTACATTTATTTATTTTTCAGAGACAGAGCGCAAGTGGGGAGGGGCAGAGAGAGAGAAGGAGACACAGAATCTGAAGCAGGCTCCAGGTTCTGAGCCGTCAGCACAGAGCCCAACGCAGGGCTTGAACTCACAGGCTGTGAGATCATGACCTGAGCCAAAGTTGGACGCTCAACCGAGCCACCCAGGTGCCCCCTTACACTCTATTTTAAAGAACCGACTGGGGTGCCTGACTTCAGCTCAGGTCATGATCTCACAGTTAGTGGGTTCAAGCTCTGCACAGACAGCTCAGAGCCTGGAGCTTGCTTTGGATTTTGTGTCCCCCACCTCCCTCTGCCCCTCACCCACTTGTGCTTGTACTCTCTCTCTCTCTCTCAAAAAGAAATAAATAAACATTAAAAAAAATAAAGAATTTGATTATAGGAACTAAGTTGTCAAAATTATTAGTCATGTACTACTAATCAAAATGACTAATGCATTACTAATTTTGATCAAAAATATGAAATAAAAATGTTTTATTATAAAAGCCTCTTTTACTAATATAAATTATAATTTTTAAAACTATAGTTCATATAAATATTATTGCTAGACTGAAATACTAGTCAGCATTAATTTTGTTCTATTTTCCATTTTTATAGATGTAAGAATTGAGAAAACTTGTTTACAAAAGTCAAAGGATGGGAATTGGAGGAGTTTTGCTGCAGCAATACCATTCACTTATTTGAACTCCTTCCAAGTTATATTCCAAAAACCACAGAGTGATCTGTCATTAAAATGCATTTGGGGGGGGGGGCACCTGGTGGCTCAGTCAGTTAAGCGTCTGACTTAGGTTCAGGTCATGATATCCTGGTCCATGAGTTCAAGTCCCATGTCTGGCTCTGTGCTGACAGCTCAGAGTCTGGAGCCTGCTTCAGATTCTGTTTCCCTCTCTCTCTGCCCCTCCCCCTTTTACACTCTGTCTCTGTCTCTGTCTCAAAAATAAATAAACATTAAAAATTTTTTTTGCAATCTGTATCAAAATAATACCAGCATTCTTCACAGAGCTAGAACAATAATCCTAAAATTTGTATGGAACCATAAAAGACCAGAAATAGCCAAAGCAATTTTGGAAAAGAAAACCAAAGCTGGAGGCATCACAATTCTGGACTTCATGCTGTATTGTGAAGCTGTAATCAACAAGACAGTATGGTACTGGCACAAAAACAGACACTCAGATCAGTGGAACAAAATAGAGAACCCAGAAATGGACCACAAACATATGGCCAACTAATCTTTGACAAAGCAGGAAAGAATATCCAATGGAATAAAGACAGTCTCTTCAGCAAATGGTGCTGGGAAAACTGGACAGCGACATGCAGAAAAATGAACCTGGACCACTTTCTTACACCATACACAAAAATAAACTCAAAATGGATGTAAGACCTAAATGTAAGACAGGAAGCCATCAAAATCCTAGAGAAGAAAACAGGCAACAACCTCTTTGACCACAGCTGCAATAACTTCTTATTTGACATGTCTCCAGAGGCAAGGGAAACAAAAGCAAAAATGAACTATTGGGACCTCATCAAAATGAAAAGCTTCTACACAGCAAAGGAAACAATCAGCAAAACTAAAAGGCAACCGACAGAATGGGAGAAGATATTTGCAAACGACATACCAGATAAAGGGTTAGTATCCAAAATCTATAGAGAACTTATCAAACTCAACACCCAAAAAACAAATAATCCAGTGAAGAAATGGGCAAATGACAGGAATAGACACTTCTCTAAAGAAGACATCCAGATGGCCAATTGACACATGAAAAAATGCTCAATATCACTTATCATCAGGGAAATACAAATCAAAACCACAATGAGATTCTGACTCACACCTGTCAGAATGGCTAACATTAACAACTCAGGCAACAACAGATGTTGGAGAGGATGCAGAGAAAGAGGATCTCTTTTGCACTGCTGGTGGGAATGCAGACTGGTACAGCAACTCTAGAAAACAGTATGGAGGTTTCTCAAAAAACTAAAAATAGAACTACCCTATGACCCAGCAATTACACTACTAGGTATTTATCTGAGGGATACAGGTGTGCTGTTTTGTTTATTTTTTATTTTTTTAATTTAAAAAAAAATTTTTTTTTAATGCTTTTTATTTATTTTTGAGACAGAGAGAGACAGAGCATGAACAGGGGAGGGGCAGAGAGAGAGGGAGACACAGAATCCGAAGCAGGCTCCAGGCTCTGAGCTGTCAGCACAGAGCCCCACGCGGGGCTCAAACCCACGAACCGTGAGATCATGACCTGAGCCGAAGTCGGACGCTTAACCGACTGAGCCACCCAGGCACCCCACAGGTGTGCTGTTTTGAAGGGACACATGCACCCCCATGTTTATAGCAGCACTATTGACAATAGCCAAAGTATGGAAAGAGCCCCAATGGCCATCAATGGATGAATGGATAAAGAAGAAATGGTATATACATACAATGGAATATTACTCGGGAATCAAAAAGAATGAAATCTTGCCATTTGCAACTATGTGGATGGAACTAGAGGGTATTAAGCTAAGCAAAATTAGTCAGAGAAAGACAAATATCATATGACTTCACTTGTATGAGGACTTTAAGATACAAAACAGATGAACATAAGGGAAGATAAGCAAAAATCATATAAAAACAGGAAGAGGGACAAAACATAAGAGACTCTTAAATATAGAGAACAAACAGAGGGTTGCTGGAAGGGTTGTGGAAGGGGGGATGGGCTAAATGGGTAAGGAGCATTAAGGAATCTAGTTCTGAAATCATTGCTGGACTCTATGCTAACTAACTTGGATGTAAATTTAAAAAATATTAAATTAAAAAATAAATTTAAAAAAATTTTAATGTGTTTTTTAGTCATCTGTTATCAGAAACTTGATTTTCCCCTCAATTCTGTGGCAAGCAAAGAATTAGAAAGCACCTGAATTGCAAAAGCATTTGTCACCTAGTCATGAGACCCGTTCACTCTGAATTTCTGGAAAGTTTATCAAAAAGGCTTTCTCAAGAATTATCAATGATGATTAAAATCATACTTTTCCATCTAGAAGCATTTTGGTTAACCTGACATGTATAGAAAAGACTAGAAAATGAAGATAGTATTAATTCCAAAATATCTTGAGTGATAAAAAAATTTGACAAGGAATTCTCTCTTAAATCATGTGATTTAAATATATTTTATTCAAAAACCTTGGTGCAGTATTTTTAGCTCATTTGATTTATGGAAAAGACCCAGCTACCACCTAACTAGCAAAGTCACCCTTCACTGTCAAACCAACCGGCCAAATCAGATTTTTTCTCTGTCACAAAAGATCCGACTACATGTCTTCTATTCAAATAAACATGTTAAGACACATCCCCATGACAACCAGCTCACTTCTGAATTCAAAGAGAGGGGAGAACCTTGCTGAGAATTTGTTCCTGAATGGAATAAAGTATGTAAAGTGCTATTTTGTTTAATATTTTTCTCAATATGCCCCCCTTTTTTGCTTATTTGTTGTCACAAGACTCTCAGTCAGAAGTGATAGATTCCTTGACAAAAAGAGGATGGAAAGGCTAAGGTTGTTAAGCAAAAATTGTCATCATGACCTACTTATTCTATAGTGGAACTAGATTTAAAACATCCTGGGGTGCCTGGGTGGCTCAGTCAGGTAAGCCTTGGACTCTTGGTTTTGGCTCAGGTCATGATCTCACAGTTTCATGGGTTGAAGCCCCAAATCAGGCTCTGTGCTCATAACTCAGAGCCTGCTTAGTATTCTCTCTCTCTCTCTCTCTCTCTCTCTGCCCCTCCCCCACCCAGACTGTCTCTATCTCTCTCAAACAAATAAACTTAAAAAAAAAAAAATCCCAACATGCTACCTTTCATTCTTTTACAGGATGTGGATAAATCAAGACAAACACAAGCCCTACTTTGAGGACGCACTGTCTGGATTAAAAGAGCTTAGCCTACCCCAGTACTTTGAATGGTCTCTGTGGAGCCCTGGGGGTGTTTACAACCAGTACAAGGTACATGATAAGATGGGGCCAAGTATACCTTTTTATTTTATCAAAGGAGATAAGGAGGATTATGAAAGGGAGTTGAGAAAGGAAAACTAACATAACATGTCAACAGTCAGCATTTCCTCGGAGAAATCCCTTTGGGCAGAATTCCATAAGGAAATCAAGATCCAGAAACTGGTTTCCTTAAAATGATCTGAGCCACCATATCTCTTTGAAAGTCTCTGTATCTATCTTTAAAAATCATTTGATTTCTACCATGTATACCATTTGATCCTCACAATGGCTCTGTGAATTTGGTACTTAAAACCTCTATTAATGTGACTCTCATTTAACAATGAGGAGTCTAAGGTTCAAAGACACCACACCAATTACCCAAGGTAACTGAACCCGGTTGAAGTGACATCCCAGGCTCTTTCAGCAAAACCCTCTGCTTCTGCTCCAGCCGAGACCAACATACCACCCCAGGACCACTCCCCTTTCTACCTGGAAGGCCTCTGCTTCCTCATAGAATTCTGGACTAAATGACACTCAAGTTTTTACCAATTTCTCAATGAGACTCAATTAGCATGTTTTATCTCTGGCTTAAGCTAATTTTTTTCAACATTTTATTAAGAAAAAAAATTGAGCCACCTGGGTGGCTCAGTCGGCTAAGCGTCCCCCCTTTGGCTTAGGTCATGATCTCATGGTTGATGGGTTCAAGCCTTGCGTTGGGCTCTGTGCTGATAGCTCAGAGCCTGGAATCTGCTTCAGTTCCTGTGTCTTCCTCTCTCTCTGTTCCTCCCCAGCTTGTACTCTGTCTCTCTGTCAAAAGCAAATAAACATTAAAAAAAAAAAAAAAAAAAAAGGAAAGAGTGGAGAGTGACAAAACTACTATCAATTCCCCTATTAAAAAAAAAGAAAGAAAAGAAAAAATTTGAGGGGCACTGGGGTGGCTCAGTCAGTTAAGCATTCTACTCTTGATTTCAGCTAGGGTAATGGGATCGAGCCCTGAGTTGGGTTCCACACTAGAGGCAGACTCTGCTTAGGGATCCCTCTCTCCTTCTCCCTCTGCCCCTCCCCCGCTTGTGCACACACTCTCTCTCTCCCTCTCTCTCAAAAAAAAAAAAAAAAAAAAAAAAAGGAAGAAAGAAAAGAAAAAAAATTGAAATATATCTAAATTGAAACAAATGTTTTATACACACTTATATACCCATTGCCCAGATTCTACTATTAATTTCACCATACCTGCCAAGGCTTATCTCTTCTTAATCTTTGGCAGCCTACATTTCCCCTTCTGTAAAACAGGAAAGCACCATAGCACCTTCATCCAAGCTATTTTCAAAGAGTACGGTTTATGATCTACAGAAAACTGTAAATTTCCTCATCTCTATTGGTTCAGGTCATTCATTTAATCCAGTGGTACCAAACCTGGAAGTACATCAGAATCACCTGGCGAGTTTTTAAAACATACCCGAACACTGGCCCTTTCCCTGGTCAGAATATCTGGGAGTAGACACAGGATTTTAGCATTCAATTAGTCAACAAGTAATTAATGAGTAGTGCTCTGTGCCGGGCAACTTTTTAGGCATCTGAGTGGGTAAGGGAAGTCCCTGCCCTCACAGAGCTCCACCCTCTTGCCGCACCACAGAATTCCTTCCTGCACAAGGGTGTCCGGGTCCCTTCCATCTGAGTGTCCTTCCCTCTCAGATTTCCAGAACCCATTTCAGGCCCCAGAGTATTCTTCCCACCTGGCCCTTCTAGTCAGTTAATTGCTTCCTTCTCAGGAGTCCTATGGCTGGTTTTTCTTATCAACGTTATCGTAGGCTGTAGCGCTTTGTGCTAGGGGTTCTGGTTTTAAGTGTGGGACTTCGCTAACTGTGAAGAGTCAGAGACTGTTGTATGTGACCTGGGGTCCTCATCGTGCATGAAAGTGACTGGAACATAGCACTGTTGTAAAATGTGAAACAAATAAATGGCCAGTGGATACTATATTGAACGTAAGGCAATCACAGCCTGTATGCAATGTGTGTTTCCTGAGTCTCATTCTGACTTCCTTCCAGATGACTTGTTTGATGGATCAAGGGATGCTCTGTTTTACCCACAGGGACAGAAGCTAGACTTCGCACCTGATGGACCTGAGATAATGAAGGGCTGGGGAGGCTTATAAATTGTGTTCTTGGATTTTTCTAAGACCTCCAATTTGTAACTCTAGAATTCCTTCGCCCACCAATAGAATTCTATAGCAGGGAATGTCCTAAAGAAGACGTGTCATGAAAGAGTCCACTCTGCCTGACAAGTAGTGTGTAGGCTTTGAAGTCAAATGGAACAGAGGACGAAGTCTCACCTCCACCCCTACTACCTATTTGACTTAGGTGGTTTACTTAACCTTTCTGAACCTTAGTTTCTTTACCTGTAAAATACATACATTTAGTCTCTCCCCACTCTCCACATTAAGAGTACGAGCTTCATGAAGAATAACATTAATAGCTGACGTTCACAGAATGCTTATGATGTGCCAGGTACATTGCTAACTCCTTTACAATTCAATACCCAGATCATTCAAGGTACTATTATTCCTGTTTTACAGAGCGTGAAACAGAGTCATATTAAGTGAGTTGTCAGTGGTTATACAGCTAGCGAAGAGCGGATTCAAATCCAGACAATCTGGCTCTGAGAGCTCACTCTTACCTGTGTCTTAGGGCCCTTGTTTGCCTTATTCACTCCGTATCTCCAGGCCCCAGAAGAGCGGCTGATACGTGGGTGCTAAAAATAACTTTTGAATTAATCAATCAATAACTTCCTGCAGCACTGATGTAAGAAAGAAAGAAGTAACATTTACTGAGTACCTACCTACCACGTTTCAGGCTTTTTTATGTGTCTTATCTGCCTTAATCCTGCATAGGAAGTGTGTGCTATTATGAAATGCATTTTAACGTCAGCATGCACAGAGGAGGAAACTGAAATGGGAGAGGTAAAGTCACTAGCCCAAGGACACACCACTGACAGGCAGACTTTATGCCTTCTCCCGTGGAAAGCCCCTGCCCTTTCCCCTCTACCTGTGGTCTTTCAATGTTTTTACTCATCTTGCAACTTTGATGTTGAATTTTTTATTTTTTATTATTTATTATTAGTTGAAGTAATTGCAAAGGCTGTAATTTCCTGGGTATTATAAATACTGACATTTTTAAAAAATGGCATCATCTTTGTGGGGTTACTTAAAAATTCCTTAATTTTTGGTCACCTGGGTGGCTCAGTCGGTTAAGTGTCCCACTGCGGCTCAGGTCATGATCTCATGGTTCATGGGTTCGAGTCCCGCATTGGGCTCCGAGCTGACAGCTCAGCGCCTGGAGCCAGCTTCGGATTCTATGTCTCCCTCTCTCTCTGCCCCTCCCCTGCTCATGCTCTGTCTCTCTCTCTCAACAATAAATAAACATTAAAAATTTTTTTTAATTCCTTAATTTTTTATTCCTCTACCACAGGCACAATTTACAAATCAGAGCAATATGCATGGTGCAACTAAAAAATAGGAAAATCTACAACATATGAAAGACCTCAGGAATGTACATCTAATTGACCAGCATTGCGTTAATCATTAATTGCACTTTTTGCAAACTGTGGCAATGACAGACCTGACAAAAAGTTTCTTAAGGGGCTATTAAGTTTAGGTTTCCCATCTAAGTAACTTTTCTGGCTACGGATGGTCATCCCTCCTTTCCTGGCAGATTTTTGTAGTTCCTCTAATGCATTTGGGACAATGGGCTCAAAGTGACCTGTAATTTTCCTGACAACTCCTTATGCTCCCTCTCCCTAAGAAGGGAAGCCCTTTTCTGCAAAGATTTTAGAACCTTCTACTACCATATCCACAACCACCACTACCATAGGGACTGCTTGAACTTCTTCACCAACTGTCCCCCCCTTCACTGGCCCGTAATTTAATTGCTGTTATCCACTATAATTTCCAAAACCATTAGAGGTCCCACCACCACCATGGTTATCACTGGCAACATTTTCTCCTTCATCGTAACCATTATGTCCTCCACCACTGCCACCATATCCTTTAACCTGGTTTGCACAACCTGGTTCATCACCCCCTCAACTACTATAACTAGGGCAATATCTGCCGTAATTGCCACCAACACCTCCAAATCCACTATATGTCCCATTATGTCATCCGTAATTATCTGTGCAGCCACCAGCTCCATCACCATAGCCCTCTCTTCCACTGAAGTTACCACCATGGGCAAAGTGCCCTCCACCATGACAGAAGTTCCCCACAATACATAAAGTTTCCAGATCTCCCCTGTGGCCTCTTTGTGATCTAGCAGACTGTACTTTTATTTATTTATTTATTTATTTATTTATGTTTATTTTTGGGAGAGAGGGAGAAAAAAAACCAGAGCATGAGTGTGGGAAGGGCAGAGAGAGAGGGAGACACAGAATCCAAAACAGGCTCCAGGCTCTGAGCTGTCAGCACACAGCCCGATGCAGGGCTCAAACTCAAGAAGTGCAAGATCATGGCCTGAGCTGAAGTCAGGCACTCAACTGACTAAGCCACCCAGGTGCCCCAAACAGACTGTACTTTTATTTATTTTATTTATTTTTTTTAATTTTTTTTAACGTTTTATTTATTTTTGAGACAGAGAGAAATAGAGCATGAACAGGGGAGGGGCAGAGAGAGAGGGAGACACAGAATCGGAAGCAGGCTCCAGGCTCTGAGCCATCAGCCCAGAGCCCGACGCGGGGCTCGAACTCACGGACTGCGAGATCGTGACCTGAGCCAAAGTCGGGCGCTTAACCGACTGAGCCACCCTGGCGCCCCAGACTGTACTTTTAGAAAGAGCTTTTTCACTTCACTGTTAGGTCCATTAATAGTGTAATATTTCTGAACAACGAATTTATCAACTGTGTAATCAAAAATTTCAAAAGCAAATCATCTTTTTCTTCTACTCCACTTGTCATCCGTAACTTCTGTGATTTCGATCTTACCAGTTTTCAAAGTAGTCTCTCAAAATTATATTCTTCTGTATCTTCTTTTTTTTTTATTTATGTATTTTGACAGGGTGGAAGAGAGAGAGAAAACCAGCAGTGGAGGGACAGAAAGAGGGTGGGGGTGGAGGACAAAGGATCTGAACCAGGCTCTGAGCTGACAACAGACAGCCTGATGCAGAACTTGAACTCACAAACCATGAGATCATGACCTGAGCCATAGTTGGACGTTTAACCAACCGAGCCACCCAGGCACGCCTCTTCTGTATCTTCTTTAATACCACGAACAAAAATTTTTCTTCACTGTTAGATGGGCACCGGTCTTTGGGGAATCCTTTCTAGAAACAATCTCTTTGGTTCCACTACATGCCCATCAACCTGGTCTAAGCAAACTGCAGCATTCAACTCTTTAATATAAGAGTAAGTCACAAAGCCCCAGGAACATTTTGGTTGGAGGTCTCATCACGTAATGAACATGTGTGCCTCATTGCTCAAAATGTTCTCTTAAACTATTATCTGTAGTTTCAAACCTCCTACCACCAGTAGAGAGTTTTCTCAACTACTCTGGTTCCTTGTCTTCTGGTGGCTGCTGGAGTCTGGCAGGGGGCCATCAGGTAGAGATTTTATCTGTTCTTATTTTTAATTTTTTTTTAACGTTTTTATTTATTTTTGAGACAGAGAGAGACAGAGCATGAATGGGGGAGGGGCAGAGAGAGAGGGAGACACAGAATCGGAAGCAGGCTCCAGGCTCTGAGCCATCAGCCCAGAGCCCGACGCGGGGCTCGAACTCACAGACTGTGAGATCGTGACCTGAGCCGAAGTCGGACGCTTAACCGACTGAGCCACCCAGGCGCCCCTCTGTTCTTATTTTTAAAGTTTATTTATTTTTGAGAGAGAGAGAGAGAGAGAGAAAGAGAGAGAATGTGTGAGAGGGGAAGGGGCAGAGGGAGGGGGACAGGATCCAAAGCAGGCTCTGCACTGAGAGCAGTGAAACCAATGCAGGGCTCAAACTCATGAACCGCAAGACCATGACCTGAGCCAAAGTCAGATACTCAATTGCCTGAACCATCTAGGCACCCTGGTTTTACTTCCATTTTGAGACTAGACTGGCATCTTACAATTTGTGTTCAATCTGGGATTGAGAGAAAGAGCTGCATCACTTTTTAAGATATATCCAGTGGAATTTAAAATTAAAAGTAAGTTCATATCCACATTATCTATTTTAAAAACACATGAGCAGGTCTATAATGGATGGCAATTTTCCCTTTTCTTTTTGGACTCCTATTTCTCCTTCACTTCTTCAAAATTGTTTTCTATTGTGATTTATTTTATGTAGGAAAGTCATTTGTTGATCATCCTTGCACATGCCTCTTTTAAAAATACATATATTGATCAGAGCTCCTGGGTGGCTCAGTCAGCTCAGTGCCTGACTCTTGATTTTGGCTCAGGTCATGATCTCACAGTTGGTGGGATCAAGCCCCCATGTCAAGCTCTGTTCTGCTTGGGATTCTCTCTCCTCACTCTCTTCCCTTCCCTCTGCTTACCTTCTCTCTCCCTCTCTCAAAGCAAACAAACAAACAAACAAACAAACTTAAAAAATACATATATTGAAATTTTGATAAATAATTAAAAGCAAATTTTATTTGAAATCCATTTTTATTAAAAAAAATTTTTTTTTTACATTTATTTATTTTTTGAGAGACATAGAGAGACAGAGCACAAGTTGGGGAGGGGCAGAGAGAGGAGGAGACACAGAATCTGAAGCAGGCTCCAGGCTCCGAGCTGTCAGCACAGAGTCTGATGTGGGGCTCGAAGTCACAAATTGTGAGATCATGACCTGAGCCGAAGTCCAACGCTTAACCGACTGAGCCACCCAGGCGCCCCAGAAATCCATTTTTAAATGAGCTGGTTGTGCTTTGTTTTTGCTTTGTTTTATTTTTGTTTTGGAAGTTTTTGTTTTGTTTTGTTTTTGCCTTTTCAATTAGTTGGATTAATATAAGCTATTGTTAGAATGGGGAAGGCTGCACTTCAATTCTATTCTTGTTTTTTGTTTTCATGGATGTAAGAACTGAGAAACATGTTTATACAATTAAGTAGATGGGAAAGGAAGGAGTTTTGTTATAGCGATGTTACTCAGTTTTTTGAACTACCTCTGAGCTGTATGTCAAGAAACACAGTTACATGTCATCAAAACTAGTTTTAATGATCCGTCAACTATCAGTTTGATTAGGTTTTCCTTCAGTTTTGTTAAAAACAAAACAAACAAACAAAAAAATCAGAAACGATCTGGCTTGAAAAAGGAATTGATACCCAGCCATTAGGGTCTTTCAGTTCCCAGGATCTTCACCGATATTTTGAATGGTCTCTTTGGATATTTTTAAAAATATCCTGAGAGTAATGTGCCCCCCAAAATTGACATGAGTGGGATGCACACCTTTATTTTCTTGAAGTGGGAAGAGGACTGGTGATGAAGAGCTGTGTTGGAAAAGAGGACTTGTACCTTTTCCAGGTCACTTTCTTAGGCAGATTAATTTGGGACCAGCACGTGACAGCTCAGGATTTGAAACTGATTTCTTTTGTTTTTAAGGGGTGGTGGAGAGGGGCAGAGAGAGAGGGAGAGAGAATCTCAGGCAGTTCCATGCTAAGTATGGAGCCCAACGCGGGACTCAATCCCCTGACCTGAGCCTAAATCAAGAGTTGGATGCTTAACTGACTGAGCCACCCAGACGCCCCTGAATATTTTTCCTCCTTCCTTCCTTCCTTCCTTCCTTCCTTCCTTCCTTCCTTCCTTTCTTTCTTTTTGAAAATTGATTTCTTTAAAAGTAACCATGCCTATCCCCCCTTGGAAGTCTTTCTGACTTGCAGGGTACACATACCCTAGTTTGAAGTCCATTTTCTCTCTATACTCTGCCTGGAGTTTCAGGATTAGAAATAATAGATGTTTAGTACATAAAGTAGACACACTATAACATCTAGTTATTATTATTATTTTAAAAATAATCTAATTTACTCAGAGCAGTGAGGAATTGGAAGCTGGAGCTAGATTCATCCAGTGGGGAGGACCAGACCCTGGGAGAATGAATGAAAATGCAGATTCATAAGGAAGGAATTAGGTCTGGCCATAAAAATAGTGTCCACAAGAATGAATAAAAGTAGGGACACAGTTGGGGCGCCTGGGTGGCTTAGTCGGTTAAGCGTCCGACTTCAGCTCAGGTCACGATCTCGCAGTCCGTGAGTTTGAGCCCCGCGTTGGGCTCTGGGCTGATGGCTCAGAGCCTGGAGCCTGCTTCCGATTCTGTGTCTCCCTCTCTCTCTGCCCCTCCCCCATTCATGCTCTGTTTCTCTCTGTCTCAAAAATAAATAAACGTTAAAAAAAAAAATTAAAAAAAAAAAAAGTAGGGACACACACAGTCAAAACTAGACAAAAAATATCAAGGCTAAAAGGCAGATGTCCCAATGGGTGAGGAGGGAATAAAGAATGAGACTCTGGAGTGATGTTACTCAACTTTGGAAAGGTTTACTAAAGGCACCGTGAATGTGAAATAAAATCTTAATTAGAAGACTGCAATTTGAGTCACATCTCTGCAACCTACTTACTAACTGTATAAACTAACTCTAACTCCTCGCCCCCAGCTTTCTGGAAGGCAAAACGGTACATCTTGCATAGTTGTAGTTTGGATATAATAAAATGGCAGCTCCTGGCATATAATAAGTGCTCAATAAATGGTAGCTATTTGAATAGAACTACCCATGTCTCCCACACTCACCTTTATATTGTTCTTCCTTTTCTTGCTGGAGAAGTCCTTCCACCCACACAAAGTGAATTGGTTCACCATTGCTCTGAATCTCATCCTGTCAATTATCTCCTCTTTTGTATTGTATTTTCCACTTCTCTCTCACTACTGCTTTCCTATTCTGATTATTTATTCCAGTTCAAGTCTTTCATATACTGAGCTCTTTCCCCTTCCCTTCTAGAAAGAATTGTATTCACTCCATGATTCCTCTTCCTTACCTGTCACTCATGCCTTCGCCCATTGCATCTTCTGCCCAACCACCCACTGAAACTTGTCTTATCAAGATGACCATTCAGTCACTTAACTCTCTCAACTGTATGTATTGAAGGCCTACTCTGTGTCAGACACTGGGAATGCAGCCACAGACAAATCAAAATCACTGTACTTACAGACTTTCCTTCTAGTAGGGTTGACAATTAATTTAAAAATATAATGTCAAGTAGGGTTAGGTGCCACGATGAGAAATTCTCATGGATAAGGGGCTATAAAGAGATTGGTGTGCTATTTTACATAAAGTGGTCAAGGAAGTCCTCTTTGAGAAGATGGCTTTTGAGCAGAGATCTGACCAAAATTAGAGTATAAGACATACAAATATCTGAGGGATAAGAGGAATTCAAGAAGAGGGAATAGCAAGTACAAAGATCTCAAAGCAAATAGCCAATGAGAGTGGGGAATGGAATCCTTAAATCCAATCAAAGGGCATTTATCTATATTAACCTTGTGTGACTGCAACATTCACCAGCTGTTGACCACCTCCTCCATCTTGAAAATTCTCTTTTGTCTTTTACCATGCCATTCTCGTCTAGTTTTCTTCACTGTTTTTCTGTCTATCCCATCTCATTCTTGTGCTTGAGCTCCTCATCATCTAATTATTTTTTAACTTTGTTGAGGAATAATTGACAAATACACTTGTATATATTTAAAGTGCATGACGTGGTGACCAAGACCAAGATAATTAACACGACCATCACCTCACATAGTTAACTTTTTTTGTGGTAAGAACGCTTAAAATCTACTTTCAGCAACTTTCGAGTATCATTAACTACAGTTACCATGCTGTACAGCAGATACTCAGAACTTATTCTCCTTATAACTGAAAATTGTACCCTTTGATCCACATCCTCCCATTTTCCCCTCCCCCTGGCTTCTGGCAACCACCATTCTATTCTTTGTTTCTAGAAATCTGCTTTTTTGTTTTGTTTTGTTTTTAGATTCTACGTATAAGTGATACCATACATTATTTATCTTTCTCCGTCTGGCTTATCTCACTTAACATAATGTCCTCCAGTTTCATCCTGTTATAGCAAATGGCAACTAATTCTTAAACAGGGCATTATTTTCCTACAGCTTTGTTTCTGATCTGCTTTTCTAATCACTCTCTATTTTTCTCATTGAGTGATCTCAGTCATGACTTTGGCTTTAGCTACTACTCACACCCTGATGAAGCCAAGGTTCATATTTCTAGCCCATACTTCTTTTCTGAACGCATGCACTGATCCTTATGCACACCTCCACTAGGGTATATCCTAGGAACTTCAAACTCAATATGACTGTAGATGAGCTCATTACCTTTTCACTTAAAGAAGCTTCTTGTATAGTATTCCCTATCTAAATTGGTGGGAAGCACCATCTCCCTAGTTGCCTAAGCTAGAAACCTAAATGTCTTCAAGATATGTCCTACTGCCTTTCCTTCCATGTTCGAAGAGCCATAAGACCAGTCTATTCAATCTACTATTGGGTTCTTTGTGCCCAGTGTCACTAGTAATGCAGATCTTCCCCCATTTCTTGCCATTTCTTACCAACTTGCCAGCTTCCCAACTGGTCTCTCTGCTTCCAGGCTCTTATCCCCTGACCTTATTTTCTGCACTGAGTCTAGAATGATCTTTATGAACTACATATCCAGTCCTGTCACTTCTACAGTTAAAATTCTCCTCATTTCCATCAGAATGAAACCCACACTTCTTAGGAAGGAACATATTGTCCTTCAAGATTAGGCCCTACCACTTCTCCGACCTCATATTCCATTACTCCACGCAGGCAAAATATATTTCTTCTTTTCTAAACCAATCACAAACACAACCTTAATCTGTCACGTTTTCACTGATGCCCATGCCTTTGTATGTGATTCACCTTCTGTACAGTCAATGCTGGCAAAATTCTATTCAATCTTTTTTTTTTAAATGTTTATTTATTTTTGGGGGGGGAGGGGCAGAGAGAGAGGGAGAGAGAGGATCTGAAGCCAGCTCGGCACTGACAGTGGCAAGCCCAATGGGGGGCTTGAACTCAGGAGCTGTGACATGACCTGAGCTGAAGTCAGATGCTCAACCGACTGAGCCACCCAGGTGTCCCAAATTGTATTCAATCTTAAAGTCACAGCTTACTCTTACTAGCCTCTTCTCACTGCCTGTGCTCCTAGCTGTTGCTCAGTTAGGTGCTTCTCCTCTGCATTCTGTGTTGCCTTAATACTTGCATGCATCTTGGTCATTCCCTTATAATTTTAACTCAGCTGATTTTTCTTCCCCTTATTTGTAAGGTCTTCGAGACCAGGGTCTGTGTCTTTCTTTGTCCCCAGAATCTAGCTTGAGATCTTATAATAAATATTCTTCTAAAAGGCATGGAGGGAAGAGAGAAATAATTGAGTCCAAATGTGTTGAAGAAGAATGCAAAAACTAGGAGGAGGATGAGGCCAGACACAATGGGGAAAATAGGCTAGATGTCCTGGGGCCCCTTCCAACCTTGAACTCTGATGAGTGTCTAGGATGAGAAAACTGAAAATTAATAATGAAAGAGGACTTATGTTTGATTCATCTCATTCGTCTTCTTCCCTCTTTTCTCTGTTCTACAAAGAGAAGGAAGATCTATTCAGACCCTATAAGTCGATGGTTTTACAGGTGCCATCATTTAATTATTTGCCTGTTAAAGCCCAGTAGTGCACAATCCATCATTTGTTGCATCCTTTTCCCTATTACCTGTCTTTTCATAAAGGGAGAAAAAAGGGAATGAAAGACTTACTGGAGGAATATATGGTTGTTTAATTTGGGTCTTCTTCTATCCTCTAATAACCCAGCAAACTGGTAATTCTTATTCCTTTCTGTATTACAAAGGATATATTATCCCTGCCCATTCTACTGCAGGAGAATAATGGTGTGGGGAAGGAAGAGAAAGGGACATTATTTTTCCAGGCCTCTTTTCCAACAAAGAGGGAAAAGCTAGCTATCACCAAAAGGCTGTGTGTTTTTCTAGGCATGGAGTCTTTCTCTTCAGTGATATCTAAAATCCTCAGGTGAACCCAGAAATTCAACTTTTGGAAATACCTTCTATAAACAAAAAGTATGAATAAATAAGAACATCAATACATGACACTTATGCAATGTATTATTTGAAAGGGCAAAAGACAAAAATACCAGAAACCACTTGGATATGTATTATAGAGGAATATATAAATAAAATGTGGTATATACAAACTATGGATATGATGCATAAAAATAATAAGTTAAATCTATATGTATTTGTCCAGAGACATGTGAATGAAACACAGATGAAGAGAAAGCAAGATATTTTATGAGTTTATACAGTCTCATTTCAAAAAAGCATGACAAAAATCTCTAAATATATGAATATATATATACATGTATACAGTGTATGTGTACATAGATATATTGAAGCACACACACATAGATAAGGTTGTGACAGATACATACCGAAATATTCACATTTATTATAGTGGAGGCAGCAGATTAAGCAAAAGAGGATACTGTTGACTGTTTTACACAATGGTATTGTTTGATGTGTGCCTCAAGCTGGCTTTACATTTGTACTTCAGAGTGAAAGCCCGAATTTTAAACACACACACACACACACACACACACACACACACACACACAGACTTTGAAGATGAAAGTCTTCAACTGATGCTTTTAGTCTAAAAACCATTCTAAGAAGTAAGATTCCTTTGACTCCTCTGAAAGGCTCCCCTGGTTAGCTTGTTATAGCGGTATACCTGGAGAAAAAGGGAAAAACGGAGGCTAACATCCTCTGGCTGGACTGCAGAAATCTTTTCTTCAATTGACCAGCCTGCTGAGTAACAGCACGGAGGGCTGTGGAAGCCCAGCTCTGGAATGGTCCAACAGAACTCTGTGTTCTAGGGGAGGAGAAAAGTAGAAAAAGGCAGCCTGATTGCCTCTTGGCTCTTAGCCAAAGGAGTCGCTCGCGGTGGGAGTGGAATTTTTCCATGGCAAAGGAAGAGGAAAAATCAGATCACATTTCCTACAGGCAGAGCCTTATTTATTCAGGAAGATCTTGGGGCCCTTGCTGTTCATAATAGGAGTGTGTTCACTGGGTCATGCCTTGATTTACACTGTTAGAAATCTCTTTTCTTTTCTTTTCTTTTCTTTTCTCTTCTCTTCCTTTCTTTTCTTCTGATCTTAAGTTTTCAGGTGTTGCTCCCTAAAATGCAAAGGTTCTAGAAAAGTGCCATGCGTGGTCATTATTAGACTAAGTGCAAAATGTGTTCTGTCATTTCATAGGATCCTCACAACAATCCCTAGGAAAGATTTACTGGCTGTGTAACCTTGGATCAGTCACTTAGCCCCTCTAAGCCTCCGTTTTCAACCTCTGTGAAATGGGGATAACAGCACCTCTCTCACATAAGGTTTTTGAGGATTACATGAGATAATGGATACAAGGTATATAGCAAATAGCTAATGTGTGATACATTATCAGTTTACTCAAAATAAATCTCTGTCTTAAGTTCTTACACTATATATGCAGCTTACTCACTCAACATCGCATTCGATCTGAAAAGCAGAGACAAAGACGAATCTATGAAACTTCTAGTGCTTATATGAAGAAAACAAGACCCAGGAACTAAAATAACCGGAGAAACAGAAGATCAAGGCTGCTCTGCAGAAGACCGCTCAGCCGGCTATCTCCCTGGCATAGTGCCAGGCCCCGGAACGAGCAACACGCAGCCTGCAGTTATGAAACATTGATGAGACAGACAACCACCGGGTAGGGCAGGCAATGCCTCCAGACTAGGCTTCCACAGCATTGGAAAGATAAATCCCAAGCACCAGCAGTCAGGAAAGAATGAAGGTGGGTTTGGGGGCATTTAATCCGTTCATTTATTCAATAAACACTTAGTATGAGCCAAAGGCAGTATTCGGCCGCTGCCCATACAGAAAAGAGGATTGCCACCCAGGCGCCGCTCACAGTCTAGTAGGGAACACGAGAACAAATCTCTGAAGGACAATGGGGTAAGTGTACAGATGGTCCAGGCCAAGTTTAGTGGAGACACAAAGGACCAGAGAAGACGTCAAAGAAATGATGCTTTTGTTTCTCAAATCTTACACTTGAGCAAGGGGGCAAGATGTTATGTTTCAAAAGCACTGGGCTGAGACTCAGGACACGGGAGTTCTAAACCCTTCCTGCTTCTCTTTGGCTTTTGCACAAATATTTTCACATCTTTGGGCTTTCGTGTTTCAAGTGAACTACGTGCTTCTTAAGGCTCAGGCAGTGACCTAAACTCTCTGTATGACTAAGTTTCCTTGACGGTAAAATGGGGATAGTAACAATACTTCCCTCAGAGGATGAAGTGGCTTACTATTTGTAAAAGTACTCAGAACAATGCCTGATTCACACAAGTTTAACTAAAAGAAACATAACGATCCTAATGGTGTGCCGCCAGGTCCCGGTTGTAAACTTCTTAGTGAAAAGAATTAAGAGACACTTCCAGGACCCTATAAGCCCCAGGAGCGGACCCTGTATCATCCACCATGTTGCACACCACCCACCCACCTTGTTGTCACCATCTGCCGACCCTCAGGCACCTGCTGCAGCTTCTGTTTCTGTAGAACTATTCCCATCACAATGCCTGTGACCTCTTCACCCGCGGGTCTTTTCAGTGTCCTGCTCTCCTTCACCCTGGACTTGTCATGTTCTCTATCCTACCTGGGGAGCTCCCGCGCATGGATCTCACTCTCAGCACTGCCATTTTGACTTTTGACACAATATATTTTTATGTTTACTTAGAGAGTTCCCATTTATTCCTAGTTTGTACAGAGCTCTGCACAAAACGTAGAGTTTTAGGGGAGGCTGGGGAGCTCAGTCTCTCTCTCCCCACTCATGCTCCCTCTCTCTCTCTTTCTCTCTGTCTCTCTCAAAATAAATAAATAAACATGAAAAAACAACAACAACACAGAGGTTTAAGTAGGTCTCCCGTTTTTCTGATAAAGTGACTAAATGAGTCATAAAGTAATGGGCTGGAACAATACTGCTAACTACAAATTAAGTAAATTAATTGCATTCCTAAAACAAACATTTTTATTTTAGACATTTCTTAGTTGAAAGTTATAGTCCTTAGGAGCGCCTGGGTGGCTCAGTTGGTTAAGCATCTGACTTCGGCTCAGATCATGATCTCATAGTTTGTGAGTTCGAACCCCGCATTGGGCTCTGTGCTGACAGTTCGGTCTGGAGCCTGTTTCAGCTTCTGTGTCTCCCTCCTTCTCTGCCCTTCCCCTGCTCATGCTCTGTCTCTCTCTCCTTCAAAATAAATAAACATTAAAAAAAGAAAAGAAAAGAAAGAAAGTTGTAGCCCTTGGAAATTAAATTAAACAGGTAGTCTCTAACATTCAATGAATGGATGGGGTTGGGGAGAACCTTTGTATTGAGTTGTTCAAAAAGAATCTATGTGTGTATGTCTCAAGAATGTTGTGCTTTTATTATGGCAAGAGATAGGAAATCTGTTAAAATTTAAGTAAGGCCATTTTTCACTTCTGAAATATTCTAAATAAATTTCATTCTAATTTTATTCTAAATAAAATATTCCTCTACTCCCTCTTCCTGTCTTACCCAGCCCTCTTTACTCCTCATCGTGGGCTTTTTCAGCAGGCATTGTCCACTGGACAGAAGGGGCTCCTCTGTCGTGTGGACAGAAGGGGCTCCTCTGTCTCCAGCCCTAGCTTTACAGAAATCTGGGAATCTGGGGTTGGGCTCCACCCTGAATGTGCTAGGAGCCTTGGGACCCTGCTTCAGCAACCCTCAGATGCCAGCCCTCCAGAATCATGATCTCCTGCCCCAGATTCTGCAACTGCATGAGGACTCCAAATTTCTCATTTATACTTGAATTCTTCACCAAGACTGAGAGCTATTCTTGAATCTCTGTCTACTTATTTGGGTCTTCACATCCTACTTAACTCTTGATGGAATCCCAGCTGTCACTAGTTGTAAGACCTGGGACAAGTGACCTTCACTTTCTGAGTCTCCATACCCCTTTTTTTTTTTTTAGTTCAATATATTTTATTCATTTTCAAGTACTTAAGATCTATGCTTCTCTTTCTCTGTGATCAATGGCATAAACTGAGATGCCAAAACCGTGTTTTCTGTGTGATTTTCAACAGGGATTGAACCTGCAACCTGTGTCACATTGAAAGAATGATAGCATAGTGAACTAAGCCCCTTAAAAGAGAAAGATAGAAAGGAAAGAGAGAGGGAAAGGAGGGAGGAATGAAGGGAGGGAGGGAGGAAGGAAGGAAGGAAAGAAGGAAGGAAGGAAAAAAGGAGAAAGCAAAGAAGGAAGGAAGGATCTCTATCTTCTGCATCTCCTCAGAGCTGTTGAGAGGATATAATGTAGTGTGATGGCTAGGTACGGGCGTGGGTATAGATTAGGATATAAAGAGAGATACCTAAGTATTCAAGAAACATTATTGTCTTCTCTGCCTGCTTTTCACTCATTTCAGCTTCAGGCGCCATGTCCATTGCTTCAAGCTTCCTCGAGTCTCTGTGAAAGCCTGGTTTCTCGTACCTTCACAACCAGTCCTAGGTGTCTTCCGGCCCCTATTCTTTCATCTTCCTTCCCAGCCTGCACCACTGACGTCCATAACAAGATCCCCAGGTGATTTCTGAATGCACTGCACATTGAAAAGCGCTACACTAGATTATTCTTTGGAGTTCAACTCAAAGTCATCATTCTATAAAGTGCCACTGATCCTCCTATCCAACCTGTCCACATACCTCCACTTGAGCACTGTTATTTACTTTCTCCTGTGCTCCCATCTACCCAACCTCTCACCCATCCATCCACCCATGCCTCCACCCATCCTTGAAACTGCAAACACAGCGAGGGCTTGTCGTGGCAAGGCATTTTCCTTACTGACAAAGATAAAAAGATAAATCCTACACTCTCCTTTCCCTTGGAGAGCTCCAGTCTTGTGGAGAAGGTAACTAGTTTATAGAAATTATAGGCTATTGATGCATGCTATTTACTCAGCAGTCGTAAATATTTACTTTTTGCTAGGATAAGAGTTTGGATAAGAGGCTAGGAAGCACAAAGGGGGGTGGGTACCCCACTCAGCCAAGGAGACCAGCATTGACATCCAAGTTGTGCTAATCTTTAAGTCTCAGCCTATATATTCCTCCTCCAGGAAGCCTTCTCTGATGTCTCTCTACTACGTGCTCTATGCTCTATCCCACAGGAACCAGCCTGCCAAAATGCCAAGGAAACATATCCCCAGTCTTGGAATAGCATGTGCAAAAGTCTGCAGGCTGAAAATATCATGGAGCATGCGGTACATGTATTAATATATCCCCCACATGGCAGTGATATCTGTACATATCTGCCTCCCCTACTCATCTGTGAGTTCCATTAAGACAGGAGTAATGACTTGCTGACCTCTATATTTCCAGCACCTACCATAGTGCCTGGCATATAGTAGGTGTTCAATAAATATATGGACAGGACAGCAACAAGAAGATAGGTTTGGAGAGGAATTTCTTCTGGATTTAGTTCATTGTTCATTATCTTGGACTCCCTTCTAGAGCAGTAGGATAAGACCACATAGAGAAAACAGGTTTTGGTTTAAAAGACAACAGATATTGTTCTAATTAAAGGAAAAAAGTACAGATTATAGCAGGTATATGAGTCCTCTGTAAGCTAAAATTATCATTAAAAAAATCTATCTCATTCATTGGTAACAAAGGGTGGAGAGGAGAAAGTACAGAGGTGGCCAAATAGTAAAACATGAGCAGATGTTTTTGGTTTTATTGTCTCTCCAGTTTCAAGTCCAAGGCCACATATGTCCTTCACTAGAGACTCATATGTATGTCTTGGTTACAGCCCCAGTGTTACATTTCTTCTGCATGTAGCAGAGAGTAGGGTGCCTCTTCTGCTCAATGCTGAGAAGGGAGCCTGAGGTCAGCTGGTTTGTTCTGGTTACTTCAGCTGATGTTGAGAGAGACTTAATTCCCATGCCCTTTGAAAAATTTTACCAAGATTATAAGCTTTAGAGTCAAACAGACATTAAAAATCTACTAGCCCTCCAGTTTCCAGCTGTAGTCCTCGGCTCCATTAGAGTATTGCAAGAGGTCCATGAATTTATATTGGCACCCCGCACTGGGTGTAGACAGAATTATGGTTACACCTTGCCCAAATAGATAGTATTTTACAAATCATAGTATAGTGGTTCAGAACACTGACTCTGGAGCCAGACTGCCTACGTTTGAATCTCATCTCTACCATTACAAGCCATGTGTCTTTAGGCAAGACACTTTTTGTGCCTCAGTTTTTCCATCTGTAAAATGAGTATAATAATTATACCTCTCTCATCAGATTAAATGAGCTGGTATTTATAGAGTGCTTAGCCTGGCATCTGGAACATAATAAGCACTATGTAAATGTTGGTTAAAGAAAACAAAAAATAAAATAAAATAAAATAAAACTGGTTGTAGCATATCACAATTCTTATAAATAATTGTTTGTATGTATACTTAAAATTGTCTATAAGGGCATAAGAAAGCCATGCTGGCCTTTTTCTTAATGACATTGACAGTGCTGGGAGAGCAGCTTGCCCAGGGTGTTTGATGGATACTATTATGTGGGGTAGGCTGTCCACCTCTTTCCTCACTGCATCCCTCTGCTCAAGAACCTGTTATGGCTCCCTATTGCTTACTACACCAAATCCAGCTTCTCTGACAGAATTTCAAGGCTTCAGGTTATTACCTGACCACATTTGGTCTCTCTGTCCCATGCATTCTCAACCAGGGCAATATCGCCCCCAAGGGAGCAAATATCGGTTCTTGGGGATTGAAAATAATCTTCCCCTTGTTATGTCTATAGCACACAAACAGACCCATAGTATATAACTGATGTACAATATATCTGTGGTATTAAGATTTCACTGGAGAAGCATCATTAGGAAAAAATGTCCAAAAAGGTTTCAGGGCAATAATGATTAAAACTTTAAGAAACACTGATCTAGCCTTATTTCCCTCAAGAGAAAGAACACTCACAGCATAAGGAGTTGGGGAAATCACTTTGTCTTTTCTTTGGTTTCCTAAGGAGTAAAGTAAAGGAGACCTACCCGTGACCTCTGAGGCCCTGTCAGCCCTGACAGTAGATGCCCCCAAGAATCGGGTCCTCAAAAGGTGACACGTGTACTCACCCCAAGCCTTTGCTGCTTCAGGACTGAGTTTCATTCCCACCCACCGGCCTTCATTTACTCTTGTCATTCCCCTCCCACACACTCCCAGAACTTCTGTCTTCTCCTCCCCTTTTGAGGCTCTACCCCTTTCACATGCTTCCATCTCCCAGGCAGTGCTGGCCAGGGTGTATGAGATGGGGTTTGAGTGATGGATGGCTTCTGAGAGCTCTGGGAAATGAGATTTCTAACTACCTTCCGCCCCGGCTCCCCCAGCATGGTGCTTGGCATGAAATAGACACTTGGTAAGTATTTACTGAGTCAAAAATGTATGAATGCATGAATGGATGAATTATATTTCTGTATCTTTCCCTTTTCTCCTCCGCATCCCCATTCATAACGCTCAAAGCAGCAAAAACAAAACACCCCAAAACCATTGGACAGGGAAGGTCATTGTAGTTTGGGTTTCTCCAGAGGAAAACCATGAAACAAGGATCAGAGCGTGAGTTGTCTATTTAGGAGGTGACCCCAGGAAACACTGGCAGAGGAGTGGAGAAGTGAGGTGGAGAAGGAACAGATACCAATAAAAATTGTGATATGAAACAAGTCGTCACTATAGACAACCAGAGCTTAATTTGACTGGAGAAATCTGGGAATCAGTGTAGTTACCCTGGTAAGAGAGGAAGGAACTGGGGTACTTATCCACCAAGTTCCATTAGACCATGGTTGAGAGCTGTTCCCAGGGGGCACTAACCCCATGGTGGTCCCAGCACGCAGAGTTGAGGACATAGTGGTCATTGGCATCTAGAGAATGTTCTCTAGAAAAGAGATGCGGGCACCAGAGACTATGGCATCGGTTAAGGCCAAAGGGTATGGGGGGGGGGTACATACAGTATCTGCTATAGGGATACAGTGAGGAGTGAGGGAGAAGGCCTGCTTGAAACCTTTTCTTTCTTCCCTACCCCAGGTCCTAAGCACAATCCCTCCCAAACTGATAAAAGGACTATCTTACTTATATGAAACACCTGACATTTTTAAATTCTTCTTTCACCTAAGACATCAGTCCTAAGAAGATACCCCTACAAAGTTGTGCAGTTCCAGAGGGGGCCCCAATATCCATCTCTGGCTAGGGTTCCTGGAATTAGGAGGTGTCCTGCATGAAAGGCAGGGAGGCCCCCAGTGCTGGTTATGGGTGTGTATTACTCTGTCTCCATTTGGCAGATAAGGAGACCTTAATCACCCTTTAATTAGGGACAGAATGAACGAGGAGATAAGCACTTCCACAGAGGCCAGACTCTTCTCCAGGAGGCACTGTGTTTAGGATGTGGTGGTCTTGTTGCAAATGGGACTCTACTCGGCCAGGTCCTTCCTGTCCAGTAGGACCCACCAAACCTAAGCCACTCCTGTCCCCACACTGCCCTGTGTAGAGCCCTGAGCAAGGTCAGAGGCAAGGAAACACAGCTCCTGACACTCCATCCCATGGAGAATTGGGAAGAAAAGGCCGTGAGCTTTAGACACTAACTTCTTGGAAGGCTGCGGCCAAACCATTTAGCCTCTCGACCCTCATTTGCCTCATGTATGAAATAGTTCAGCCCTCCTGTTGACACAGACAGATATGGCATAAGGGAGTGTTTTGTCAGACTGTAAAGTACTATAAAAAACACTATCACTGTTGTCATTAATAACATCTCCTTCCTGTAGGTCCCGATGTGCTTATGTCAGAATCATACAATAGCACTTCCACTTTCTCCATCACTGTGTTTCAGCTGACTCGCCTGTCCCTCAGGTGCCATATTCTCTCCTGTCCCCACGCCTCTGCATCCTCTGCAGGAGCAGAGGCTCCTGCTTCCTCCTACTTCCTCCCTCCTCCTCTCCCAGGACTCTGCTCCCTGGGGCACATCTTCCAGACATTCCTTCCTGACACCACCCTCTTCAGTCTGACTGGGATGTCCCCCACCTTTGCGTGCCCATGGTTCCCTGGCGTCCCCTTTGTTGTTTTTTGCCTTCTTTGTCTCCTCCACCAAAATGGACACTCCTGCAAAGCAACAGGACTCTATCAGTTTGCTAGGGCCGCCATAACAAAATACCACAGACTGGGTGGCTTAAACAACAGAAATGTATTTTCTCACAGCTCTGGTGGCTGGAAGCCCAAGATCAAAGTGTGAGCAGGATTAGTTTCTCCTGAGGCCTCTCTCCTTGGCTGATAGATAGCTGCCCTCTGGCTGGGTCCTCACAGGGTCCTGCCTTTGTGCATGCCCCTGCTGTCTCTTTGTGTCCAGATTTCCTCTTCTTGTGAGGACACAAGTCAGATTGGATTATGGCCCACTCTATTGGCCTATTTTAACTTAATCACCCCTTTCAAGGCCCTGTTTCCAATTATAGTCTCATTCTGAGATACTGGGGGCTAGGGTTTCAATGAACTTGGGAGGATATAATACAACCCATAACAATATGTGTGCACTGGATATGTTTTCTCTTTCTTTCTTTCTTTCTTTCTTTCTTTCTTTCTTTCTCTTTCTCTTTTCTTTTCTTTTTTAAGGTTTACTTATTTATTTTGAAAGAGAGAGAGGGAGAGCCAGAATTCCAAGGAGGCTCTGTGCTGCCAGCACAGAGCCTGACACAGGGCTCAAACTCACGAACCATGAGTTGATCTAAACCAAGATAAAGAATCGGATGCTTAACCGACTAAGCCACCCAGGCACCCCATGCATTGCATATGTTCTAAAACTACATGTTCTAGAAACAGTTTGTTAAAGAGATATTATGAATTAAATTATTTGGCTAATTTTTATTTCAGATTTAAACTCTCTTTGATGGGAAGACCAAGAATTTGGGATTACTAAATGTGTAACTGGCTTGAGAAGGACTTTGAGAGCTGCTTTAGTGGAACTCCCAGAATTATTGATGCTACTAGGTCTCAATCAACATTTCCAGGTTCATTTTCAACAAGACTGCTACCCAAAATTCTGTTATTTCACTTTGTATTCCCAGTCCAGCACCTAATTAGCATTCAATCATTGCTTTTTTTTAATGCAATGAAATCAATCACCACAAAGCCCTGCCCCTCCCTTGCCCCTCCCCTCTCACTAAGCATCATCCTTTTCCCTACACTTATCTCACTCTTTTGTCTCTACACGTGGCATTGTCTCAGTCCCTTCTGGTGAAAGTCAACATAGTCATCAAGTCCATATGTATATGATGCAGATACTCCCTCCTTTATTCTTTTGTTGCACATGTACATCCTACTGCTTAGTAGATATCAGAACATATTTTAAAGGTCAGTTTTCCTGTGGTGGCTGGCTGGCTCAGTCAGTAAAGCATGCAACTCTTGATCTCAGAGGGTCACAAGTTCAAGCCTCGTGTTGGGCATAGACTCACTTAAAAAAAGTTAAGGGATGCCTGGGTGGCTCAGTCAGTTAAGTGTGCAAATTTGGCTCAGGTTATGATCTCGCAGTTCATGCGTTGGAGCCCTGCGTCTGGCTCTGCACTGACAGCTCAGAGCCTGGAGCCTACTTCAAATTCTGTCTCCCTCTCTCTCTGCCCCTCCCCCGCGTGTGTGTGTGTGTGTGTGTGTGTGTGTGTGTGTGCGCGCGCGCGCTCTTTCAAAAATAAAAATAAAAACATTAAAAAAAATTAAAGTTCAGTTTTCCTGTTTCCCTCACTATGCTTTATACTCCTTGAGGGCAAGAAAAATGTTCTATCATGCAGTAGGCACTTAGTAAATGTTAGCTAGGTAAAGTGGTCTGCAATTGCCTGCAGTGGCTTGGGGGGTGGTCATACACATAGATGAACCCAAGGAATAAATTTGCCTTAGCCCTGTGTTTTTCCCAGACCCCAAAACACCCACAAGCCCAGCCTGACTCCAAGCCAAGGAGAAGAAAATGATCCTTTCATCATGAGATTCCAAGACCCTTAGGTCTACTGGTCAAAGAGTGCCCAAAGCAAAATGCAGCTTTGGAAGTTAACTCCTCCGCCTCCCCCAGCCCACTCTCCCTCCTACAAGCCGCTCTGCCCTCTGAGAAGCACAAGGAACTTCTCAGCCCAGGTCTCCAGATGCACTAAAGAATGAACAAGAATCATCTGTCTTTGAGAAATGTACGTGACATTTGACAAATCGATGAAAAGGAGGGATATTTTGTTATGTATGTAACTGGAAGAGAGAACACAGAATCACTAATAATTGTGTCTAGAAGGTGATATTACGAATGGTTTTACTTTATTCTGTAGAATAAGTTGCATTGTTTACATTTTCTACAAAGAGCACGCTAGAGTTGTATAGTTAAGAATAAAGATACACATTATGATTAGAATAAAGCCCCATCATAGCATCCTTGGGGCTAAAATTCCATTGTGTTAAGTGTGGTGTGGTGCCTTGGTGCTGTGAGGTTACTGAAATGACCAGGGCAAACCAGAGCAGCCAGCCAGGGAGTATTCGGTTGATGCCATCCCAACCTGTCTCTGCCCTGGCTGTGTTTGGGACTTGCAACTGGTGGTAAATAACAGTAACAATTTGCAGACTCTTCCAACTGGGTGACCCGATACTGGGGACATCAGGCCGCCTGTAAAACAGAACTCTCTGCCTTCCTATGCATACCTTCTTCTTTGTTTTCTATACATACCTTCTCAGAGGAGAGATGGGGTGATGATTTGGGAAGTGGCAAGGTCAATTGCCTCATATCTGAACTTGTGTTATGAGGGACAGTTATTACTGTGGGAGTTGTGGCAACTACAAAGACACTCAGGTTTCCTTCAAGAAAGAAGTTGATGCTTGCCTACCAGGAGTACAGTTAGCTGACAGCTTCTGGTTGTGGGCCTCTTCAGGATCTGTCTCAGCTATTGAGCTGAGGCCATGCTCTTTTTTCAGCAGCCCCAGCCAACAACTAAATATGGTGGAGATACTAGGGCCTGGCTGTTTTTGCCTGAAATGGCACTCTTCTAATGGGCAATCTTTATTCCAGAGATTCCCTGTGCATTGTCCAAGACTTTCTCAGATCTACATCATGGTCTGAGGCTCTTCTAGCACAACGATGCTTTTCCCCCCTTGTATCTTCTACAGGCAATTATCCCCAACAAAACTCTTACACTAGTAACTCTGGTTGAGTGGACCCTCCTGACAAAGTTTTACACACACACACACACACACACACACGCACGCACACACACACACACACACACATAGGTAAAGAACTGAGGGGTATGACTAACACCTAAATCATCCATGCAGCATGGAAAGACGTACTCATTTAGCTAACATAGTTCTGTGCATAAACATTGTTCCTATCCCTCAACAAAGCCCTGTCTAACGAGGAAAACAGAGAGAAAAATAAACCGGCAAAATACAGTGTGGTATCTTTGTGTGTGTGTGCGTGCTTCTAATTGTTTAAGTAAATGGAAACTTCTAATGAGTTCCCAATGTTCTCATCCTACTGTTTTCTTTAGTTGGGTGAACATCCTCCTGCAATCTTGTTCTTGCTTATTATTTTGCTTTGCAAAGTCTTTTGCTACTGACACAACAAAGTTAAACTCGAATGCACATCCAATTGGGGAATTCTAATAAATTCTAAGTTGGGGATTTGAATTAATGAGTTCCTGAATAACAGAGTTGATCATATTGTCTTTGGAATTTCAGTTGCTGGTGTTCTGTTGGTTTTGGCCCTGGAATGACTGATGATCAGCATATCTAACGATGACAGTAATGACTGAAGTCCAGAAATAAGACTTAAGCCATAGTCACATTAAAGCCAATAATAATAAGCATACCCATACATCAAAGCCTTCACTCACTAATTTTACCTGTAACCTGAGAAACCACAGCAAAAGATTGCTGAGAGAAGAACCAAGAAGAACACAAGAGAGAAGCCAATATTCTGTAGCATTGCAGTTGGATTTTCTCTGTTCTAAGAAACTCTAAAAGGATTTGTTGCCACATTTGGGGAGTTCACAGCAAGGTAGAAGTTGAGCCACATATTGGTCTTCTGAATTGCTTATAAAAGCGCCTGAATTGTATCTTTGACACAGAAGTATGCCAGTCTTCTGGCATTTTATATATTTTTACACATTATATATTATAGTTTTATATTTTATATATTGTCTTTTATATTATATATTACATGTTGTATATATATCTTCACATATTGTATGTGTGTGTATATATATATAAAAGAGATATCTCTATATATCTATATATCTCTATAATCTCTATAGGTAAATATAGTTATCTCCATATATATATATATATATACACACACACACACACACAGAGAGAGAGAGAGAGAGAGAGAGTAAGTATATATAAATATCTCCATTTTTTAAAAAATCTGGATCCTTGTTCTCAGGGCCGTGTGGAAGTTCCAACACCTCTCCACCAAGATTTCTGTGGTCTTGCTCCTCCTAAGAGTGGCTGGAAGTCTCCTTCTATGGTTCACTTGGCCTCCCTGCCACCAGCTTGATTCCTCTTGTCCACTCTGCACACTATCAGACCTCTGAGGCTGCTCTCCTTTCTGACTCTTTGTACCTCTGCACGCCCATATTCTTTCTCCCCTTCATTCTTCATAGCGGTACCAACACCAGGCTGTGTAAATTACAAACTCTTCCTGACTGTATAAGAATAACAAAAGCAGGTACAGGGCAGCACAAACAGGAGTCAGCTAAAGAATTCCTCTAAATCAATAACAAAAGACAACCAGTTTTGTTTTGTTTTGTTTTGTTTTGTTAATAGAGAAAAGAACCAGCCTGGAGCTGAGAGTGAAGGCTTCATTACCAAATCTCTCCAGAAGAAAAGGAAGAAGGCTCAAAGTGAAATGATAGAAAGGGTTGATGGCAGAGGAAGGAGAATTACTCAAGCTCCTACATGAGCCCTTTACCCCATCCCCCACCCCTACCACCAAATAAATACCTGCCCAAGTCGGGCTGCTTCAGGGCTACTGAGCCTTCCAGAATTTCCATACTGATTGGTCAAGGTTGAAAATCTGAAGAGATGCCACGTAAGAAAAAGAAACTAAACAGGCATGATGGGGTCAAGTCTTCCTACTAGGTCTGCATATCCTGTGACAGACCAGGCCAGGCCTTTGGAACACGGTCCTGACATCCAGGGGGACTCGGAGGCTGTGAGTGTGAGGCAGCTGGCAGAAGACATGGGCGACTTGGCACTCAAGGGGGCAGATGGACAGGCAGAGGCAGGCACCCCAGACAGAGAAGCTAGCAACCAGCCTGAGAGCAACAATGAGACCACCTTGTCTTAAGTCTGACATGCCCATGGGGGGTGGAAGAGACACCTGCTGTCCCTGCCTGGTCAGGGAGCCCTGACACTGGCCCGGCTGCCTCTTCTCTGTGCCCCTGTCCCAGGCAGGCTAGGCCAGAGTGAAAAGGCAGAGGCCCAGAGAATGGAGGCCCAGAGGCCACTGAGGCTCCTACCCCGGGAAAGCTCTCCACCGGCACCCTCAGGTTCCACTTGCCCACCACCTCTCATCTTGCACTGGTACATTTTCAAGACCTTGTGGCTGCGGGATGAGATTTATTCAGTGGGCACCCGGGTAAACAACCCACTCCCCCCCCACCCCCACCACCAGGAATGTGCCCCCACAGGTGGCCTGGGCAGCAACCACATCCTAGCTCTGTCTCCGCTTCTCCATGTTCA
Source organism: Panthera tigris (assembly GCF_018350195.1). Classification (NCBI taxonomy): domain Eukaryota; kingdom Metazoa; phylum Chordata; class Mammalia; order Carnivora; family Felidae; genus Panthera; species Panthera tigris. The sequence continues at coordinate 53,280,053 of NC_056667.1, read as the reverse complement.
ACCTTCTGGGTCATTACCTTCGTACCCCTTTTTTAAAAAAACACTTTTAAACTTTTTAAAAACTTTAAACCTTTTTTTTTAGCAGAGAAGGAGGGAGCTGACTTTTCTTTTTCTTTTTCTTTTTTTAGAAGGTGTTGTAAGCTAAACTGGCCATCTATGCAGCTTTGCTGTTCCCTCATGGAGCTCCACAGATCCATTTCTAGGGAAGGGCTGTTGTGCTCAAAACTGTCTGATCAACTCTCTGTCCTTTCAACCAAGATAAGTGATAACTAGGACCCAGGAAATAAATGCTGATAACTTCTAGGAAAAAAAATAAGTAAATAAAAATGGAGAAAAGACATGATTTCAAAACAGACATTTCAAAAAAGAAGATATATGAATCATTAGTAAGCACATAAAATAGTAACCATAGGTGTCTGTGAAAATACTGCATAAATTCCTATGGATACCTCATCATTCGTCAGGGAACACAAATTAAAACCATGAGGGATGCCTGGCTGGCTCAATCTGTGGAGCATGTGACTCTTGATCTCAGGATTGTGAGTTCAAGCCCCAAGTTGAGTGTAGAGATTGCTTAAAATAAAGAAATTAAATTAACAACCACCACCACCACTACCACCATAGGGTACCATTTCATACCAACCAGAATGGCCAAATTTTAAGGGATGACACGATCCCAAGTATTAGCAATGATGTAGAACACCTGGAACTTGCATACATTGCTAGTGGGATATATGATGGTACAGCCACTTTGATAAACTGTTTGGCAGTTTGCTATAAAGAATATACCTATCCTAAAACCCAGGAGTTTCACTTCTAAGCATACCCAAGAGAAAGAAAACGTATGTTCACAAAAGACTTATTCAAGAACATTAATAGCATCTTTATTCATACAGTGAAACCATTAAACAAACCACATATCAGCCAAGAGGAGAATGGATAAGCAAATTGTGGTATTTTGTGCATAATAACAAGAAGAACCACTGATAGAGATATCAACATTGATGAATCTCAAGAATGGTGCATTGAGTACAAATGAGTACATACTATGTGGTTCTATTTGCAAATTTCATATGGAATTCAAAAAACAGAACTAATCTCTGCTGATATAAATCAGAGCCTCTGTTACCGAGGGTGGAGGTGGGACAAAGTGACAAGAAAGGGACACTTTCCGGGTAATGGGAAAGTTATTTTAATAAGGGTGGTGGTTATAAGAGAATAATCAATTGTCAAAACTGACTGACGTGTGCAGTTTATTGCATTAAATTGTACTGAACAAAATCCTAATGCCTAAGCTATACTTTAGTCCAAGTAATCAGAGTGTCTGGGGATAGAATGTAGACACCAGGATTTTTTAAAAGCTCCCCAACGAGGGCCTCACCTTCCACAACTGAAAACTCTACCATGGTGTTTCCATTAAAAACAAAACTAAACAAAATAAAGGACTCTATTTGTGTCTTTGAAAGGAGGCAAGTCAAACCTGAGCCAAGTTAAAAAAAATACTTTTTCTCCCACTCTATTCATATTTTTTAGATCACCACTGACAACGAAAAAGAAAGGCAGGGCACTAACATTTATTAAATATCTACCATGTGCCAGACACTATATTCTGCACTTTATACTCATCACCTAATCTTTGGAACAATCCTTTTGGTAATTATTACCGACATTTTGGAAAAGAAATCCTGAGAGTCCAAAAAGATAGGTAATGTGCCCAAATTAAAAAAAAAAAAAAGCACGATGAATAAAATACAAGTGCATTTGATTTGCAAGGTTTTATATTGTGCTTCCACAGACACTTTTTAAAAAATCTGACACATAGTAATTTGTAAAAACTACATTAAAAAAATCAAGCCTCGATTCTTAGTTGCTCTAAGGCATTAGCTTTTGAATTGTTTGTTTTGTGTAAATCATACCTTTGAGATTTGGGACTTCTTTTCCTATGACACAGTAAGGACTGTTGTGATTTGGGAAGCGGTATCCGCCTTTCACCAGGGTGAGTCCGAGATGCCACATCTCAGCTGACCATTGTGGGGCAGACCATCTTCTCATAGAAACAGCTATCATTGGTGGCTGTGTGCCTGAGCTGTTCTCAGCATCAAAGAAATCAAAGAGGAAAGCACTAATAAAACCAAATATATACCTTCATAATCATTTTGAATAACCAAACTATGCTTCCTAGTGTATAAAATCATCACAATCTTGGGGTCCCTGGTAGCTCAGTCGGTTAAGCTTCTGACTTCAGCTCAGGTCATGATCTCAGGGTCCACAAGATTGAGCCCCGGGTTGGGCCCTGTGCTGACAGTTCAGAGCCTGGAGTCTGCTTCAGATTCTGTGTCTCCCTCTCTGCCCCTCCCCCACTCTCTCTCTCAAAAATAAACAAACATGAAAAAAAATTTTTTTAAATGATCACAACCTTTCCAAGGGTCCTCAGGGTACTCTTATAAACTGTAATACAGAATATATATAACATATAAATCTAGAGTATCATGAAATCAGTCCAAGATTAATAATCTAATTAAATATTTAAAGAATTATTTTGTGGGGCGCCTGGGTGACTCACTCGGTTAAGTGTCCGACTGGCTCAGGTCATGATATTGCGGTCAGTGGGCTCAGGCCCTTGTCAGGCTCTGTACTGACAGCTTGGAGCCTGGAGCCTGCTTCAGTCTCTGTGTCTCTCTCCCTCTCTGCCTCTCCCCCCACTCACGGTCTATCTCTCTCCCTCTCTCTCAACAATAAACATTAAAAAATAAACTTAAATAATTATTTTGCTTGTATTTTTTAGAATTTTAGGGTTTTTTAAAAGATGAGTTAAGTGAACCATAACTCTGTCAGCTAGTTATTTAATTTCCAAATAGTTTGATCAGGGGAATGCTATAGACATAATGTATCTGAAGATCGTCAAGCTTTTCGAGATATCTTGGTAAGAGAATAGAGGTAGGAGATTGTCCAAGATAAATGTCAATAGGAATCAGCTGCAGCAAATACTTATTGAGGGTCATGCACTGCATTAAACACCCTATGTTACATTATTTAATCCTTCAACTTTGTGAAGAAGGCACAGTTCTCACAGCTATTTTACAATGAAGAAATTGACACTCCGAGAAGTTAAATAACTTGTTTCAGGATACACAACTATGAAATGAAAAGACGAAGATAAAGGCCAAGCCATTGACGATAAAGCCCTTTCCTCTGCAATAATAATGACTCACCTTCCTGAACATATATACTGCGGTGGGCACTGTTCTAAGTATATTGCAAGTGTTTAATCATTTAATCCTTACAACAGCCCTATGAGTGGGTACTAAAGTTATCATTTTACAGTAGAGGGAAAGGAAGCACAGATACATTAATGTGTAACTAGCTGAGCAACCATCCCTAAAGAGTGCTAACTGTTTATCACAAGGAGCTAGAAGGAAGGTCTCCAAGGCCACAGTAAACTGTCCCCCTCTGATCTTTTCATCAGAATTTATTTGGATAAAGACTGTGATTTACTGCCCAATATGGGAAAGCATGAATTTGGTGGGGTAAGTTATCTTGGATGGTAGAAATGAGGATGCACAGGATCTCAGTGGTCTGGAAAAATGAGCTGAATCTAACAAGATGTAAGTGCGAGAGAATTAAACATCGAGTCCTAAACAGTTCCAAAAAATAGATCAGTTGGGGGCAAAATGAATTAATAGTGATATATGTAAAAGAATTGCGCCGAGTTTAGGTGACTGAGAGTGTGACTTGAGTACTGGATGACAACCAGGTGCTACCACTAGGTATCCGCTCCCACCCCTGCGCATGCGCGCACACACACACACACACACACACACACACACACAGCTTTTGGAAATTTAAAAACAAGAATGCCCTTTCAAAGTTACTACAAAATAAGTAATAGGGGTGCCTGGGTGGCTCAGTCGGTTAAGCATCCGACTCTTGGTTTAGGCTCAGGACATGATCTCACATTTCATGAGTTCAAGCCCTGTGTCAGGCTCTGTGCTGACAGGGCAGAGACTTCTTGGGATTCTCTCTCTTTCCTTCTCTCTTTGCCCCTCCCCTGGTTTTGGTTGCTCTCTCTCTCTCTCTCTCTCTCTCTCTCAAAATAAATAAATAAATAAACTTTAAGAAGGTAATAGGTCAGGGCAGACAAAAGCATCATCACTAGAGATAGAAAACTTCCTGGCAAGGGTTTTACTTTATTTTTATTATTTTTTTAACATTTATTTATTTTTGAGACAGAGAGAGACAGAGCATGAACGGGGGAGGGGCAGAGAGAGAGGGAGGCACAGAATTGGAAGCAGGCTCCAGGCTCTGAGCCATCAGCCCAGAGCCCCACGTGGGGCTCAAACTCACAGACCGCGAGATTGTGACCTGAGCTGAAGTCGGAAGCCCAACCGACTGAGCCACCCAGGCGCCCCTTATTATTATTATTTTTTAATGTTTTTATTTATTTTTGAGACAGAGAGAGACAGAGCATGAGCAGGGGAGGGGCAGAGAGAGAGGGAGACACAGAATCTGAAGCAGGCTCCAGGCTCTGAGCTGTGAGTACAGAGCCCGACGTGGGGCTCAAACTCAGACTGTGAAATCATGACCTGAACTGAAGTCGGACGCTTAACCAACTAAGCCACCCAGGTGCCCCAACAAGGGTTTTACTTTAATCAGGTTAAATGTATTATCATACTTCAAAAGAAGAGTAGGGACGCCCATGGGATGCTTGGTCAACAGTTGAAGCAAAGATACAGGAAAGTCATAGGAGCAAAGGGGAAAAGAATCCTAGATTCATGAACACAAGCTGTTAGTTCTTGTGACATGTTTATCTTTGTGCAAAAGGTGAATGTGGAAGATTACCACAGATGGAGGTCAACACAACAGTTAGTGGAACATTCCAGTCTTTAGGAAGAATTTAAGGATCCTCTACCCTACCCTCACAGTGTTTGACATTATCAAGAATGAGACTATTTTAGGGCCATGGGATTGGGTGTTAGAGGGAGAGGGTTGACTGAGATACAATGAGCAAAGAACTTAAAAGCTATTGTGATTCTCAGGCAATATGATCACATATGTAAAAAATTACAGAGGAAACCTTTGCACACTGTTGGTGGAGATGTAAACTGGTCTAGCCATTATGGAAAACAGTATGGAGTTCCCTCAAGAAATTAAAAATAAAATCACCATATCCAAAGTAAACAAAACAACTATTTCAATGAGAGATCTCTAATCCCATGTTCATTGCAGCAGTATTCACAATAACCAAGACATAGAAACAATGTGTTTGTCAATGATGGCTGGATAAAGAAAATATGACACACACACACACACACAGTAGAAATGTATATATGCACACACACACAATGGAATATTATTCAGCCTTAAAAAGGAAGGAAGTCCTGCCTTGTGATAACATGGATGAACTCGGAGTACATTAGGCTAAGTGAAAGAAACCACAAGGGAAAGGCAAATATTGCATGGTATCATTTATATCTGGAATTAAAAAAAAAATTAAACAGAGAGTAGAACGGCAGTTCCAGGGGCTACAGAATGGGGGAAATTAGGGAGATGCTGGTAAAAAGGTACAAACTTTCAGTCATAAGATGAATAAGGCCTGAGGATTTAATTTATAGTATGGTGACTATTGTTGAAAATACTGTATTGTATAATTATTGAAGTTTGCAGGGGTGCCTGGGTGACTCAGTTGGTTAAGCATCGACATCTAGTTAAGATTTTGACTCAGGTCCTGGTCTCACGGTTCAGTTTGTGAGATGGAGCTCGCTGACAGTGTGGAGTCTGCTTGGGATTCTCTCTCTCCTTGCTCTCTGCCCCTCCCCCTGCTCTCTTCTCTCTCTTAAAGTAAATAAGTTAATTAAAAAAGAAGAAATGTGCAAAGTCAGTAAAACTTAAGTATTCTTACCAAAAAAGAAAGAAGAATGGTATATTAACGAAAGGTGATGGGTGTATTAGTTAATTCATTGGTGGGAATTCTTTCATAATGTATATGTATATCAAATCATCACATTGTACATTTTAAGTATTAAAGTTAATTTTAATTAACATATTAATTTATTAAGCAAATATCATTTAGTTAATATTAAGTAATAAAATAAATTACAATTTTGTCTATTATAATTCAAAATGGATAAAAAATTTTTTTCTTGGCAAAGAAGCTAAAAAAATGAGTTTAACAAGATTATAGAATACAAGGTCAATATACAAAAAACAATTATATTTCTATAAACTATCAATAAGCAGTTTTAAAATGAATGAACTCAACTTATAATAGCATTAATGGAATACAGTACCTAGAAAGAAAATTATTTTTTTTATTAAAAAAATTCTTTTAACATTCATTCATTTTTGAGAGACAGAGAGAGACAGAGCGCAAGGGGGGGTGAGGCAGAGAGAGAGGGAGACACAGAATCTGAAGCAGGCTTCAGGTTCTGTGCTGTTAGCACAGAGGCAGACGTGGGGCTTGAAATCACGGACCTGAGATCATGACCTGGGCCGAAGTCAGATGCTTAACCGACTGAGCCACCCGGTTGCCCCTAGAAATAAATTTAATAAGAGAAGTGCAAATCTCTAGATTGAAAACTACACAACACTGCTGAGTGAAATTAAAGAGGACTTATAGGGGCTCCTGGGTGGCTCAGGTGGTTGAGCGTCTGACTCTTGATTTCGGCTCAGGTTATGATCTCCCCTCCTGTAACTTCAAGTCTCACATGAGGCTCTGAACTGAAAGAGTGGAGCTTGCTTGGGATACTTTCTCTCCCTCTCTCTCTGCCCTTCCCCTGTTTGCATGTTCTCTCTCTCTCTTTCAGTATAAATAAGCATTAAAAAAAATAAAGAGGACTTACAAAAATAGGAGATATACAATATCCATGGGTTGGAAGAGTCAATATTGGTAAGATGGCAATTTTCCCAAACTGATGTATAGATTCAATGTAATATCTATGACTATCCCAGTAGGCGTTTTTTGTTTTTGTTTTTGTTTTTGTTTTTTTGGTGCAAGCTGAAAAGCTGTTTCTAGAATTTATATGGTAATGCAAAGAACCTGGGAAAGTAAGATGATTTTGAAAAAGAAAGAAAAAGTCAGAGGACTTTACTTGGCTTTGAAACTTACCACAAAGCTATGATAATCAAGAAACAATAGGCATTTTTTTTTAATATATGAATTTTATTGTCAAATTGGTTTCCATACAACACCCAGTGCTCATCCCAAAAGGTGCCCTCCTCAATACCCATCACCCACCCTCGCCTCCCTCCCACCCCCCATCAACCCTCAGTTTGTTCTCAGTTTTTAACAGTCTCTTATGCTTTGGTTCTCTCCCACTCTAACTTCTTTTTTTTTTTTTTCTTCCCCTCCCCCATGGGTTTCTGTTAAGTTTCTCAGGATCCACATAAGAGTGAAACCATATGGTATCTGTCTTTCTCTGTATGGCTTATTTTACTTAGCATCACACTCTCCAGTTCCATCCACGTTGCTACAAAAGGCCATATTTCATTTTTTCTCATTGCCATGTAGTATTCCATTGTGTATATAAACCACAATTTCTTTATCCATTCATCAGTTGATGGACATTTAGGCTCTTTCCATAATTTGGCTATTGTTGAGAGTGCTGCTATAAACATTGGGGTACAAGTGCCCCTATGCATCAGTACTCCCGTATCCCTTGGGTAAATTCCTAGCAGTGCTATTGCTGGGTCATAGGGTAGGTCTATTTTTAATTTTCTGAGGAACCTCCACACTGCTTTCCAGAGCGGCTGCACCACACAATAGGCATTTAGATAGAAGGAAGAGAACAGACGGTCCAGGAATAGACCTGGACCTTCACTTACAGAGTCAATCGATTTTCGAGAAAGATACCAAGTAATTAAATGGGAAAGATAGTTCTTTCAATACAGATGCTGGAGCAATTGAATAAGCATCTGCCAAAACAATGAAACTCAACCCTTACCTTATACCATACATAACAACTTAAGAGAAAACATGGGATGAAATCTTTGCAGCCCTGAATTAGGCAGAGTTCTTTACAAATATAGCACAAAAGGTAAGAACAATCAAAGACAAAATGAACACATTGGATTTTATCAAAATCAAAACTTTTGCTCTTCAAGAGACACAATTAACAGAATGAAAATATTTGCAAAACACAGATCTGGTAAAGGACTTGAATCCAGAATATAATATATAAAGAACTTTTATAATTCAGCAACAAGAAGACAAACAATCTAGTGTGAAATGAGCAAAATATTTGAATAATCACTCACCAAAAAAGATATATAAATGGCAGGTAAGCATGTGTAAAGATGTTTAAATATCATTAGTCGTCAGAGAAATGCTAGTTAAAAGCACAATGAGATGTCACTACACACCTATTGGAATGGCTGAAACAAAAAAGTCTGACCAAGCGTTCATTAAGATATAGAGAAACACATACATTGTTAGTGGGAATGTAAATGCCACTTTGGGAAACTTTGGCACTTTTTAAAAAGCTAAACATAGACTTATCAATTGACTTAGCAACTCAACTCCTAGGTATCTACCCAAAAGAAATGGAAATGTATGTCCACACAAAGACTCATACAAATATTCATTGCAGTATTATTCATAACAGCTTCCAAACTGGAAACAGTGTCTATCAAACTGGTAAACTGATAGACAAAATGTTGTGTACCTAAAGAGCGGAATATTATTCACAACAAAAGCATTATACTAACTGGAAGGGGGCAGACACAAATGACTACATATTGTATGATTCCATTTACATGAACATTTTAGAAAAGGCAAAACTCTAGAGACAGAAAACGATCAGTGGTTGCCTAGGGCTGAGTGGAAGCAGAGATGGATTGCAAACTGGCACAAGGCGACTTTTTGTGGTGATAAAAGTGCTCTAAAACTGAATTGTGGTGATGGCTGTATAATTATATAAACGCACTAAGATTCAATGAAGTTTACATTTAAAATGGGTGAATTTTATGGTATCTAAATGGAACCTCTATAAAGAGGGTTTAAACAAAACAAAACAAAGCAGAAAGCTATTATGACTTCATAGCACCCCTTTTGGCTCACCTTTGAAATAGCTGGTGCCTGTATAACTGGTAAAACTGTCCTTGAACTTTCCTTTCCACACCCTCTGAAGACTGCGTGGAAGACTTGAAAGGGATGATTTTGCAGGCAGCTCTAACCCTGGTGGGGTTTTTATTTCTCTTGGAGGAAGGTTGGAAGGTGAAAATTTACAAAAAGGAGCACATGTAGAAGGGCATATCAGGATGGTGGAGATCTTAAAATCATATCCTAGGCATTCATCATTCTTCTATCAAGTACCTTCTGGATTTTCCTGTTCAAGTAAGTGCTGTGTCTATAAAATAGTGAATGATATCGACAAGGTCCTTGCTCTCTGGGACTTATATTCTAGTAGTGTGAAATAAAGGAGGGAGGGGAAGGGGGGAGAGAGAAAGGGAGGGGGAAGTAAAAAGAACGTACCTTAAGTACTCAGAAAAGTTGAAAGGGTGATATTAGAACATGACTGAACCACAAGAGGGAGCCAGTCTTGCAAAGACCAGAAGGAGGAGCATCTTAGGCACCTTGTCATGTTTTTGGTTTGTTTTGTTTTGTTTTTACAGGGTATTTGTACCTTGAGGCCCTCTATTCCCTCTTTGCTCAGCTTAAAATTCAGAGTTGATAAATACAATCATTCCCTCAACTTCCTTGATCGCATTAACCTCTCATACTGGTTGGCAAAATCACAACACTGTTCAAGTCCAACTGTCCACCTCTACCGGTCTCACTTTAAACTTGTCACCAAGAACTTAAGAAAGCCCTTGCTCTTTGCCGGCTAACATCCCACATCCCCCTCATCCATTCACCTTCCTACATTCTCCAATACTACATCCGCTTTCTGCTAAAGGACCGTTTTCTCTCTTCTCCGTGGTCACTCCCAGCTGATGACTGTGCTTCTTTCCTCATTGAGAAAACTGAAGAATCAGAAGACAACTTCCACTTGTTCTCACCACAGCCACATGTGCCTATATGTGTGCCCCCTTAGGCCCTGCCTTACCTCCTCTCAGTCAGGATGCACTCTCAGGGCTCCTATGTACAGGCTTCCCTGTGTGCATTAGATTCTACCCTCTTGTTGACTCAGGAACACCCAGTCAGCCAATCCTCCCCCGCTATCCTACATCACGAATCTTTCCTCTACTGCATCGTCTCCATTGGTATACACAAGAATCATTTCAGGCACATTAAAGACAAGCAAAGGAAAATCTCCCCTTGGTTATATTTCCCTCATTTGGTTACCATCTTACTTCTTTTTAATCTTTCATAGCCAAACAGTTGTCTATACTGTACTAGCTGCCTCTAATTCCTGTTCTCCTGTTCTCTCTTAAATTCTCTCCAGTCCAGCTTTTGTGTCATCATCGACCTGAAACTTGTGTTTTCAAGGCCAACAAAACAAACAAAACGAAAATGCTACTGCAAAGAAAAATGAATAAAGCGGCTCTGAGTAAATGAAGAAGGTAGGGAGTAGGAGAAAGTCCTGAATTCTAGCAGCTGGGTTGACTACCTGTATCCTAAGGATTCCTTAGATAATTAGTTTTCTTTCTATTCCATTTGAACCATCCTTCTTTCCTATATATTTTCCCAATTTTCTTTGGAATCTACTGTCGCCCAGTTTCTGAAATCAGTCTGAATATCAGATTAACCTGCTCACCATTTTGTGAGAGGAGAGTGAAGCAAAATCATAGCAGTGAGTGAGACCGTTTTCATTTCTGTATTATATCTGAAATTAATGTGAAACCTCAGAAACCTAAAACTCTCTTTAAACCAATCAGGAATGGGGCGCCTGGGTGGCTCGGTCGGTTGAGTGTCCGACTTCGGCTCAGGTCATGATCTCACAGTTCATGGGTTCAAGCCCCACATCAGGCTCTGTGCTGATGGCTTAGAGCCTGGAGTCTGCTTCAAATTCTATGTCTCCCTCTCTCTCTGCTCCTCCCCCGCTCATGCTCTGTCTCTCTCTCCTTCAAAAGTAAATAAAAACATTGAAAAAATAAAAAATAAAAAATAAACCAATCAGGAATAATTTTAAAAGTCTGAGAAAGAATTGCCCCCAAACAATACCCCTCTATTCTAAGATAAATGTAGTTGCTATTTGTGACGATTTTGCAGCTACCCTTGTCTATAAATGGCCTTGCCAGGAATTATATATACTGACCTCAAGCATTTTAGAAAGTCTGGCTGCAGGGGCGCCTGGGTGGCGCAGTCGGTTAAGCCTCCAACTTCAGCCAGGTCAGGATCTCGCGGTCCGTGAGTTCGAGCCCCGCGTCAGGCTCTGGGCTGATGGCTCGAGCCTGGAGCCTGTTTCCGATTCTGTGTCTCCCTCTCTCTCTACCCCTCCCCCATTCATGCTCTGTCTCTCTCTCTCTCTGTCCCAAAAATAAATAAAAAACGTTGAAAAAACAAATTAAAAAAAAAAAAGAAAGAAAGTCTGGCTGCAATACTCAGCTTGCTGATGTTATCAGCAGGAGCAACTGTGACTTACTTGGGTGAGGTGGCCTCAACTCCTTTTGTGGACAAGGTGGTTCCTACCGGAGATAGCACCAAATGAGGTAGACTGTGTAACAATTGTCCTGGCCGGTTGCTTAATACACGAAATCTTAATGGATAGTGCAGTTCAGTGTTTAGCAAAATGCAAGTCACAATCCATTAGTGGGTTATGAAATTAATTTGGTGGGTTGACCAATTTTTAAAAGGTGACATGGAATAGAAAATATCAGAGCTCATTACACATAGTCGGGGTATGACATAGTTTGTGACACTCTGGATGAAGTTCCAAAGAGGGTGTCTTCGATCATAAAATTAAAATTTTAAAAATTAAAGCCACTGGTCTAGATCCATTCATAATGAAATAGCCGGTGTGGTTGAATGCACTAATCAAAGTTACAGGACATTTGGAAAATGTCCACGTCATTTTCAGCATCATATATCACTAGGCATGAGCAGAAACAAGGGAAATCCAGAGCATCTTAAAGAAGGGCTTTTATACACAGGACCAGGTGAAGAGGTTGAAATTACCACCATAGAGCCTTTGTAGTTTGCAAACCACACTCACAAACTTAATCTCCTTTGAATTATCTTGTCATCCTTTGTAGTAGGTCAGATAGGAAGGTGGCAGCATTCAGAGGCAGTTTTCAATAACCCATCCAGTTTAGGTCAGGAGCCCAGCCAGCAGCTGGGAGAAACGATCTAGCCCCACAAGCCTCAGGGAGAAAGTTGGCAAGGGTGAAAAACTGTGTGTGGGTCCCAGCCAAGGGTTCAGGGCAGAATTCCAGTTCCAGGAGGGAGAAAGGGAAGGAAGAACATGAACTGGGGCAGAAGCCCAGATATTAAACAAAGCACACAGATAGCCAGGCCCACCCCCAGCACATTGGATTTCATGCTCACACCTGCAGGGTTCCAGAACTCCATGCCTGGCTTTTGAGGAAAAGAAATGGAAACATACCATGTGGCTAAGGGGGAGAATGGAGTGGTTATCAGGCACTTACGAAGGCATGAAGAGACTAGTGTGGAATGGTAAGTTAATCAATCAGACTGGCAAGAGTAGAGTTGCCAGATAAAATATAGGATACTTATTTAAATTTGGATTTCAGATAAATAATGAAAGCCTTTTAGTGTATGTCCCATGCAATATTTGGGACACATTTATACCCCAAAATTGTTGCTTATCTGAAATTTAACTGGGCATCCTGTTATTTTTATTTACTGAATCTGGCAACCATCACACATGGGTGTTATGAAGGATGAGGTGAGAAGGTTTGGCAGAGCAAGATCACAAAGGGTCTTGTGTGCCATGCTTGGCAGACAACGGGGAGCCAGGAAAGTTTTTGTGCAGGGGAGTAATACAGTCAGGTTTGCATCTTAGAATCAACCTTTGGAGAACAAAGCAGAGTTCAGAGATTCGGGAACTGAGAGACCAGAAAGCTCTTTAAATAGCCTAGACTCCAGGAGAATTGAATTTAACTTCATTCACTTCACAATTCTGCCTAGTGCTGGTGAAATTCCAAGGTTCGCTCAGGCTGCACAGACCAAACTTTTTTTTTTCAAGAGTTACTCTTTGTTTTGAGGAACAAAGGCTGTTCTGGGGGTCGTGGGGGCGGGGGGTGGAGTATATATTTTTTTGCCTTGCCCAAACCCTGTGTCAATCAAAGACTTCTTAAGAGAGCCGTAAAGATAACATGTATGTATCAATCTCATGCTAGTAAGCTCAATATCTTTTTCACCATTGCATCCCCAGTAGTAGCCAATAAACATTTGTGAATGAGTTTCTTAAGGGCAAAGTCTGTATCTTCATCACCTTTGTTTCCTTAGCACCTGACCCAGGACTGGGAATAAGTTTCTCAGAAAATAGTTCTTGATTACAGTGGCCTAACTAATTAACAACCAGATGTGCTTTCTATTAACTACACTTCTCCAACATTGTTTCAAAGGTACAATCTGGCATAGTTTTCACACAAATGCAAAAGAATCCTGCCTCTTATACTGGACAAGAAAACTGTTTTCAAAAGTTGCAGAATTGTCTGATTGGATGGGGTTTTGAAGGTAATCATCGTCATGTATGTGAAAATGTGAGGGTTTGGGGGTTTTTGGCTTGTTTTTGTTTTTGTGTTTGTCTTTTGGCATTTTCCTCTCCCGATAAGCTTTGTCATTGCTTGGGTTTCCATAAGCTTTGTCATTGTTTGGGTATTCGTGAAGACAGATCTTATGTAAATGCTTCACAGTTAGATCATCATAAAGTAGTACAAGTCAAGTGTTTGTCTTTGGTCCACCAGTATCAGTATAGTTAGTTTTCTATGTATTTTTCGAAGGCTAAAGTGTGAACTTCCTGAGGGCAGGATGTATTTACCTTCATAGTCAAAGAACTGTCGTTAAAATGAGATTTGTGGAATTTTTTAAGAGGAGAGGGGCAGAGAGAGAGTGAGAGAGAGAGAATTCCAAGTAGGTTTTATGTCCAACACAGAGCCTGATGAGGGTTCCATCTCAAAAGCCTGAGATCATGACCTGAGCTGAAATCAAGAGTTGGACACTTAACCAACTGAGCCACCCAGGTGCCCCCGGTTTGTTGAATTTTCAAGAGCAGGAAGCCACAAGGAAAAGAGTAATTCTAGGAAGTATATGGTGTAAATAAAAATGCAACTTAAAAAATTATTACAGCCACCTGTTATTGAAGATTATGTTCTAAGCATCATACCAGGGTGGGGGCTTTATGTATATTTCATTAAATTCTGATTAAGTTTCAATCCTAAAAGCTTCTCTTTGAGCTAGGTGACATTATGTTCGTTTTATGAGTAAAGAAACAGAACTGATGAGAAAATTGCCCAGGATGACACAGCTAATAGATCGGCAGAGCTGAGATCAGAACCTGAGTCCAAAGCCCAGGAATTGTCCACACACCAGGAATTGTCATTTAATTTATGTATTTATTTATATTTATTTATTTTTGAGAGAGAGAGAGAGAGAGAGAGAGAGAGACGGGGGGGGGGGGGGGGTGGGGAGGGAGACAAGGAGACACAGAACCTGAAGCAGTCTCCAGGCTCTGAGCTGTCAGTAGAGCCCGATGATGTGGGGCTTAAACTCACAAACCATGAGATCATGACCTGGGCTGAAGTCAGACGCTTAACCAACTGAGCCACCCAGGCACCCCAGGAATTGTCAGTTTTTTAAGTGTATATTGGAGAGATAAAGAATATATTGTTAGAGTGCCTATAAGAGCTCTAATCAGCAACCATGTAGTTCCCCAGAGGACTAAAGTTTGATCTTTATAATTATGTGTGAGTGTACATGTCTGGAAGAAACATGGAGGTATTTCTTGTATTTTTGATCTATGTTCCTTTTTTCTCTGTTCGGCTTTGTACTTAAGGGAGCATGTGACTTTACGTATAATTAGGGTCCATCTCCACCTTGCTGGAAGGTAATATTGTTACACTTAAAACGACTATCATACTGTTATTATCTGGGATGAAACTTTAGACGTTACCATCAGTAATACCAATTTCATTTGCCCCATCCAAAGGAATTCTTGTAGTTTATGTTCAGACATGCGATGGAAGCTCATTGGTCTGCATGTGTATGAACTCATCTGTGACAATCCAGACTCTCCTCTGAGCTATCAATATGATTGCATATATCAATTATTCTCCAGTCTTTTAAAGTACAAATGTGCACTTTTGTCCATGATGAGATCTTTTCAAAAAGCAGCCCTCTTCATACTGCTCAACTGCCAGCCTCCCCACTGTGTTCCAGGAGGAATCAGTCTCAATAAGAATGCTGTCTCTGGCCATTGAATTCAGCCATTTGATTTAACCAATTGCTGAGCAGGGTTAAATCATAGTTTTGACTTTATCAACCTTTTGGATCTGTGAAAGCAAAAGTTAAAAGGCAAGTATTGGCATAATCAATTGTATCGATTAGAAGGAATTTGTAGAAGAGGAACCAAACATGGTAAAAAGAGGGTTGAAAGCATTTGCTTTAAAAAAAATGAGAAAACAAATCATGTTTTGCTTGGCTCTGTAAATAACAAGTCTGTCAAAGATGGTCTGCAAAGTGTAAGAATCAAAAGGCATCTTTGGTGTTCTGCCTTCACCAAGAACATGGTAGGACTTTTCTAGAGATGGTTAGGATGTAATTACTGGAAAAAAAAATCCTCATCAGGCCTTAATTTACTTATTCATTGTCAGGCGGGGTGCTAACCATGAGAAATATAAAATTAACATGGCATGGCCCTGGCCCTCAAAGCTTACACTTCAGTTCAGGGAGATACAGCAACTTTAAGCTTTAGTGTGAAGGGCACCATGAAATAAATATTGAAAGGATACAGTGGGTGGACAAAGGGGCAGTGATCTTCTCTGCGATTCTAATAGAAATAATTCATAACTATCATGTAAGGTTGTTCAGTGAGATGACCAACTCTGGCGGGGGGGGGGGGGGAGGGGAGGGGGAGGGAAGCGAAGTGAAATCTGAATTAACAGAGGTAGTTGAGGCAAAACACAAGAAAGGGGGTTTTGAAGAAGCAATCAGTTCACATCAGTCCCACGAAGGTAATGATCTGGTCGTGTTCTCCATCTTTAATTTCCAGGATATTAATTTTACAGAGCAGAGTGGCTGCCAAACACTACTAAGCACCTCCCCCCACTCCCTAACCATCCCCCACCCCCTCTAACAGAGCTATCAGGTGAGCAAGGCTCAGTCCAAGCTCCGCCCTAATTAATTATGTGACCTGGCGCAACTTGCATCATTGCTCGGGGCCTTGTTTCTGCGCCTGTGGAGCGAGGAACCCTAGTACATTCTAAAGTCCATTTCTGCACCGAATTGTGAAATTGAGACAAGAAACCAGAAAGGAAACTCAAGAGAAACAAAAGTGAAAGTGCCTAAAGGAAATACAGTAGTAAACAAAAAAAAATTTATATCTCACTGAAAAATGTGGCAGAACTCCCAAATACTTTGTTTTTTCCAGCAACCGTGAACACGAGACTTGGGAGAGAATGACATGTCTATCACGTCCTCCAAATGTGAATACGATCAGTGTAACACGAATCCACCTTGCTGCACGCAACTGTCTTAAAACAATGCTCCCTGGCCCTGAAAATCCACTTACTAAAAATTTCTTACAAAATAAATCAAGCCATGACGAATGATCCGTCCCCACATAACTACCCGCCCCCCATCCCCCCTTGGAACACCACGTAAGGGTGTGTCCGGCTTTGGGAAGAGAAAAGGGGGTTGAGAAAGGAAGGATTCCAAGGAATATTAAATTCTGTCTGGCGTTGCCACGCGGTTGTCATAAACAACAGCATCGAGACAAACTATCTTAAAACTCAGGAAATCCAGTAGCCTTTAAACTTTATTATTTCCTCCGTTTATGCTGAGACTTCCCTGAACGTAACCCAGAACCTTACACCCGCCTGGGAGCGAGGGCGCGAGCTCCAGGGTGGAAGACCAAGTGGAGGCGGCCAGAAGGGACCAAGCTGACAGCTTCGCGGAGCGTTTGCAGCGACTGTGGGACCACGACGCGCTTCGCCACAGCTAGAAGGTGCGACCTGGACCCACGGGGTCACTGGGCTCCCTAGATGGGAGGATGCTCCCTGTCCGCTGCGGGAGCCTCCCTTCTAGGACCAGAAGAGAGAAGGGCGCGCGTGTGCGCGCGCGTACACACACACACACACACACACACACACACGCACGCACGCGCGCGCGCACACACACACACACACACACACACACGTATCCTTCCCCAGGAGTTGCGTCTCGTCTCCCTTTTGTTTTTCTCCCTTCCCGGTCATGAGACCCGGAAGTTTTTTTTTTTTTTTTTAAACCTGTCTCTCTCCCTTTTCCAAACCCTCCCCCCCCCCCCCCATCTATCACATGGCAGAGATAGAATAAAAACAGAAAAATGGCGACGGTCACGTTGTGGCGAGCCTTGCTGCGTCATTAGATAATCCTCATGCAAATAGCGGGAAGAACAAAGGAAGGGGGGGCCCAGGACCCCCGGGGGCGCAGGTGGGCGTGGGGGGCGGCGGGCCGGGCGCGGGGGCGGCCGGGCGCGCGCGGGACCGGGCGCCGGCGGGCCGCAAGCGACCGCGCGGGGCTCCGTGCCGCCGAGGGTCTGCGTCCGTGTGCGCGCCCGTGCGCCGCGGCGGAGCTCTGGCCGCTGCGCTCCTGGCGCGGTGTGGCGGCGCGCCGGAGCCGGCCGGGGACGCGGGAAGCGGCGGGGGCGACGAGAGCCGTTCCTGTGAAGCTGGCCGCGGCGCGCGCGCACACGCACACGCAGCCGCGGGGCTCGGCCGGCTCGGCGCCCGCGCGGGGGGCGGGCCGAGGGCGGGCCGGGTGGCGGCGGGGGCCGAGGGCGCGCCGCTGCCCGGCGCTGGGCGCCTGCCTTCACCGCCTTCCCGGACCGCAAGCAGTTCGCCGCCGCGGGGTAGGCAGCGGGCACTAGGGCGGTGGCACGGGGCGGGCCTGGGCTCCGCACTCCCTCCCGGACTTCGAGCGTGTGTTGCCGGGCTGGGTTTGTTGTTGTTGAGGCGTGTGTGTTTTTCCTGCGGGGTTGTGTGTGTGTGTGGGGGGCGGCCTCGCCCCTGGGCATTTCCGCGGTTGTCCTCCGGCCCTTGCTGGGGTGCGTGGAGCGGCGCAGGTCGGGTGAGGGCGCGGGTGGCCCCGGACGCCCCGCTCCGGCCCCTCGGAGGGGAGCGGCGCGGAGGGGCGGGGCGGGGTGCGTGTGTAAATGTTGCGCACTCGCTTTTCCCCCACCCCCGCCTTCTTCTAGGGTGCTGGCGTGGGTTCCTCGCCGTCCGGCGGCGACTGTAAATAGAGCCTGGATGTTGTTTACATGAAGGATCCGGCGGGAGGAGTCTGCGAGGAGGAGGCGGAGGAGGAGGGAGGGAGGAGAGAGGAAGAACGGAGTCCCCGCGGCGGCGGCGGTCCGGGGTGAGGGGGAGCCCCGCGCGGCGTCCAGGGACCGGACGCTACCACGAGGCCGGGACGCTAGACCCTAGGGTAGGAGGGAGAATGGATGCGAGGCGGCGAGGGGGATGTCTGTCAGTGTGGCATTTTTAGCTTGCAACCTGCCACGCAGATTCTCCCGGGCTGGAGGGGAGGGGGTGTGCAGGGAGGGCGAGGAAGCCTCGATTTCTCGGTACGTTCTTTCTCCCATCTCCAGTCTTTTCCCGCTTCTCTCCGGGTTCACCTGTTTATTTCCATCAACCAGAGAGTGCAGTTTTTTAAGTATGCATGGGAGGGTGTTTCTTTTATTAGAAACATTATTTGGGGGGGGGGGTGCGTTGTTGTAATTTCTGCCGGTCCTGTTCGGTTTTCAAGAAGGGGGAAGGGACTTGGAGATCGCCTGCTCCTGGCCGCAACTGAACCCACGGCTTCTCCCTGCCTTCCCGGGCCAAGGAATCTTTTCCCTCACTCAGCTACCCGCATGCCAGCTGCCACCTTTTTGGAGAAGGACCACACCTGTGCTTATTCTCGCTTTGGAGGAGAGGTGAGCTGAAAAACCAGAGAATCCCGTGTTCCCCAGAGTTCTTAGCTAATCCCCCCTCCCAGGATTGACCAGAAAGTGCTTCTTTCACCTGCTGATTGCACTGGGCACATCCGTCTCCCTACTCAGGCAAGTTGTGGTTTACAGATGTGTTGAGATTTTCTCTTCCCTCTGGACCTGCACCCCACCAACCAACTGCTGGCTTTAGATTGAGAGAGATGACCTCCTTCGGTCAGTGCTGTTATTTGTTCCCCACCAGGTAGTGTAATGGAATTGTCTGCTCTCTCCTCACAGCCCCTTTTTTTCTTTCCCTAAGAGCTTAGCCCAGAATCCGGCCTAAAGCAGCCTGTCTCTGGCTCCCTTTCCCTGGGCCCCACCCTGGCCCCTCTTGGTTCTTCAGAGCCAAACACGCCTCCCAAGCAGAAGACACACCCAGTCCCAAACCCAACCATTCCAAAAGGGAGGAGAAAGCAGTGGCAGAGAAGGGACCCAAGGGTCTCCTTTCAGTCTTGAATATCCCCACCAGCATTTTCCTCTCCAGTCCTCCTAGATTTATAATAATCCGTTGATTCTTCTCACCAGCTGTCTCTCCTACCCTTCCTGCCCATAGTCCTGTGATGGGTCCTTGGGAAGGTAGGGATGAAGAGTGGAGAAGCAGGTGGTCACCATTATTCCCCAGCATGAGGCATTTTCCTTCTCAGTCTTCGTTTTTGAGTAAAACATGTAAATATGCATGCTTATTTGAACTTGTTTTCTTGCTGGCTAAATAATAATTGGGACTCACAAGGAAGGGAAGGGAAAGGAAAGAGATGAGAAATGAACATCCCCCCCACTCCGCCACCAGGTTCTATCATATGAGCAGCCCCGAGCTGCTGAAGACCCTTCTGTAAAAGTCAACAGTTTCTCTTTCATGACATCACCACCTAAGCCCTTCCAACTTTAGCTTCAGAACAGGAAGAAGGCTCAAAATAGAACTATCTTAGGAATCCAGCTCCTTTAGAAGATCAACTTTTAAATCAGCCGCAGGAGCAACACTGAACTTTGACATAGGGAGGGAACTGTAGTATTTGTAATCGGTTCCTTTGGGGAAGAGTGGAGGGGATACTTACCATGCGTATTAAAAAAAAAAAAAAAGCTTTTCTCAAGATAATTTGGATACCTAGACCAATGAATGATTAATAGGCTGGTTCGAGATTCTTTTACTGAATTATTCATATGTTTCGGTGTGTCAACAATAACAAGTACTTTTAAGAATGAATTAAAGTGGGGCTCCTAGAGTGTTCTCTAAAAGTCTGCTAGAGATCAAGGAGACTGTGGAGGCAGGCTAGGAGGGAGCATTTGAGGAAGATGAAGGATGTGAGGTTGCGTGCAGTGACAGCTGTCATGAGAGGCTCATCATAAACAATGACTAACTTTTGCGGGGGACAAACATCCTTGACAAAGAAGTAACCATGTCAGGATTTTCCACCTTTACCTTGGAACTGAATTGCGTATCTCTGAATGTCAGTGTCTCCATTCTTTCCCTGAATTGAGATGTGCCTTTCTCTCTGAGCGAAAAGTATTGTTCAGTCTCTGGGAAGGGCTGCTTGATAAGTGATCATCACTGAAGTATTGACAATTTAAGGATGAGTAGTGGGGCAGAGAATACTTGGCATTAAGTTGAGCATCTGGTGGGTGTCGTAGAAGGACTTGCTAGTTGGAGAGGTAACGTCTTCTAATCTGGTTCATGTTTTAAAAAATCGAGGAGACAGACAGGGTTGCCTGTAACTGCATTAATACAGTAGCCACTAGCTCCATATCCCTGTCAACCACCTGCAATCTGGCTGTGATAATGAACTGAATTTCAAATTCCAGTAAATTCTTAAAATTGATACTTGATTCAGTTATTGGAAAACTTAAATATGTTTGGAAACAACTTGTGCATATGCATCACCGTTTTAAACTGTAAAACATGAAATCTAAGTGTAGATTAAGTACTTCTGATGAAAATTTAGTGTTTAAATTGAGACGTGACGTAAGTATAAATTACATTCTCATTTTCAGAAACTTCCTACAAAGAAAGTAAAATAGCCATGGATAATTTTTACGTTGATTACATGTTCAAATGATACTATTTTGGATATTTCATTTAGAAATATATTGTTAAAGCTAATTTAACCTGTTTAAAAATTTTTTTTAAATATGGTTACTAAAATATTTAAAAATACATAATATGGTTTGCATTTTACTTTTCCTGGACAATACTGGCTTATAACATTGCTCCTTTTGGTCCATGGATTAATTTCAGAAGAGATGACTGAATGAAATCTCTACTTCCCCTTGCTGTTTTCCATGTGGAAATTTGGGGACCCCAATAGTGAATTATTTTAGTACATAAGACCTAATAGTGAATGCTTTGCAGATTTCTATGTGGGAGGCATGCCCTACTCAGGAAGGTCAATACAAGCATGCAGGGGACCAGAAAGGCTAGTGGGAGTGTCATGGTGAAATTTAGATACCACACATCTGGCTCTAGGTGCTGTTTTAAAAGA
This sequence comes from Panthera tigris, assembly GCF_018350195.1. Classification (NCBI taxonomy): domain Eukaryota; kingdom Metazoa; phylum Chordata; class Mammalia; order Carnivora; family Felidae; genus Panthera; species Panthera tigris. Next base: position 53,258,509 of record NC_056667.1, on the reverse strand, counting down.
TTCCTGTGCATACCAAACTCTATCAGAGAACAGTAAGTGACACAGTAACAATTGTGACACCTGGTGGCATTTTAGTGATACCACTCATTTGTTTTCTCTTACTCCTTCATTTACTTTCTCTCCTCCACCCCCTCATCCCCCCATCCTAGCTCCACTGGTGGTAATTGGGCCCACAAGGCTGCTGACCCCTTACGTCCGAAAAAAGTATAATGATGACCTAGATGGAGATAGTGCTGTCTTTGGTGGTTGGTTTTGTCTAATGAGATTCGCTAATGGCACTGGAAGGAACTTAGGAACCATTCAAATAACAACCCCCTCCTCTAACAGATGACAGAAAGTCATGTACCTTGCTTGAGATCATACAGATAGAAGCTGGAATTAAACATACACTTTCGTTGATAATCTATTTAGAGAATCCTTAGGAAGTGATGAGGTTCAGTTAATCAAATACCTGTTGAGCTTGCGCTTTGTGGAAAGGAGTGATTAGTGTCTTGAAGTGACATGAAGAAAACAATTTCTGACCTTAGGAACAATACTGCTGATTGGAAGAAATAATTATAAGCCGTGCCAAATTAAATTACAGTACAGGCATGCCTTAGTTTATGGTGCTTCAAAGATACTGTGGTTTTTACAAATTGAAGGTTTGTGGCAATCTTGTGTTGGGCAAGTCCGTTGGCACCGTTTTTCCAACAACGTTTGCTCACTTTGTGTCTCATGTCACGTTTTGGTAATTCTCACAGTTTTTCCTTATTATATCTGTTAGGGTGATTAGTGAATATGACTTGCAGAAAGCTCAGACAATAGTCATTTTTTGGCAAAATGATTTATTTTTTTAATTTTTGAGAGAAAGACAGAGACAGAGCATGAGTGGGGGAGAGGCAGAGAGAGGGAGACACAGAATCTGAAGCAGGCTCCAGGCTCTGAGTTCTCAGCACAGAGCCTGATATGGGGCTTGAACCCACAAGCCGTGAAATCATGACCTGAGCCAAAGTCAGACGCTTAACTGACTGAACCACACAGGCGCCCCATTTTTTTGGCAAAGTACTTTTTAATTAAAGTATGTACATGGTTTCTTTAGACATAATGCCATCATACACTTTATAGGCTACTGCATAGCCTAAACATAACCTTTCTGGGGGTGCCTGGGTGGCTCAGTTGGTTCAGTGACCAACATCGGCTCAGGTCATGATCTCGCGGTTTGTGCGTTCGAGTCCTGCGTTGGGCTCTGTGCTGACAGCTCAGAGCCTGGAGCCTACTTAAGATTCTATGTCTCCCCCTCTCTCTACCCCTCCCCTGCTCATGCTCTATGTCTCTCTGTCTCTCAATAATAAATAAACGTTACAAATTTTTTTTTAAAAAACATAACCTTCTTATGTACTGGGAAACCAAAAAATTCTTTTGACTCCTTTTGTTGGCGATACTTTAGTGTGGTGGTCTAGAACTGGACATGTAATGCCTCCAAGGTGTGCCCATATAAGAAATAGTGTTTAATATTAATAATGAGTGCAGTACCACTGTGGCATATGTTACAAGTAGAAATGTGTTTATTTTACAGACGCAGGACTAAAAGCTCTGAGAATGGTGGACTCTGCAGAAAAGAGGAGTTTAATTGTGTTTCTGGAACGGCTCAGTGTTCTAGAACTTGAGGTCAGTGAAAGTCTTTGGTATTGCCCCTGTTAGCTGGCCCTTCAGGGAATTTCAAAATCTAAGACCCGGCATTTTTACATGGCAGTGCTGTAATAATGAGGAAGTTATAGATTAATTAGGGACAGGGTGTTTAGAGATGGTTAGCTTAGGTAGATCATTTTGAATAGTTATTTTAAAAAGATTTAATACAGAGGTGAAATCAGAATAAAACGGACTTGTGAGCGGACTCTAAAATCTAAACTCTGGGGAAAAAAATGGAATCTAGAGCAAAATCAGAAAGCAAAGTAACTGGAATAGACGGTTGGACTAAAAGTGTGTATGTGGAGTGTGTGTGTTACGAGGAAAAGGCTAATGATAGAATTTATGGGATAATCCATTTATTTGTAAATTTTTAGTCTCCTGTAGCTTTTTTGGACTAAAATCCCCGTTAAAATAAATAAGAAAGCATGTTCTTTCTCTGTGTTATTGCGTACATACTTCTTTGATAGGTCTTTTCCTTGAGATGGATCTCTTGGGGTTATGTGGTAGGAGAGGACTTGGAGGTCAGTGCTGGAAGTGGGTAAAATATGACACTCCCTTTATGATGCCTCCCAGTTAATGCTTCTCTGTGAGAATCAGGGTGGACATTGCACAGGGCAGTGGTCCTTGACTTCTCTTTGCCTTTTTAGCCAGTTTCTTTTCTCCTTAAAAAAAAAAATACCTGTAATTCCCTCACTCTAGGTCTCCTAATAATCTCTAGCAGAAGTTAGTTTTTAAAAAGTGTTGATACAGCAGAGCTTTGCAGTGATACACATGTGTACATTCCTGTACTTCTAACAAAGCAGTAATTGATATTTGAGCATTTTTTGTTGACAGTAAATTTTTATAACATCACAGTTGGGTCAGATATGCACATTTTATAACATTGAGTTGGATTTCGGTTTTCAAGTTGGGAAAAAAGTCACACTTTAGTAAAAGCCTGGTGGATTTAATTAAACAATCTTATTTAAACTATTGTGTTTGAAGTGTTTTGTAAATACTTGGCATTGTCAGCAGCTTATTTTATGGTGCCTCCAGTTATTTACTCAGATATTTAAAGGTTTAAAATCATATTTTCATTTTTGGTCTACAGGTAAGAGAGATGTGACATGTTCTTTGTGTGTTCATTTATACTCCCCAAGATTGATTGATTGATTGATTTTGTTTATTTATTTTGAGAGAGAGTCTGAGTGGGGTAAGGGCAGCGAGAGAGAAGAGGGAGAGAATCCCATTCAGGCTCTGCACTGCCAGCTGCAGACCCGATGCAGGGCTTGAACTCACAAACGGTGAGATCATGACCTGGGACTGAAACCAATAGTCAGATGGTTAACTGACTGAACCTCCCAGCCGCCCCAGTACTCTGCAATATTTAAAAGCAAGTTCTTTACTATACCAGTTTGCCACAAGTACTTAATTTATTGATAATATTTGGTGCATGCATCATGAAGAAATTGTTCTCAGTTTGTATCATTTTTATCATAGAACTTTAAAATCAATTTGATCTCGGTAGGAAGCATCACTATTTTGTTTCTTCTCTTACTTTGCAGTATAGTTTGGTATGTAGCATGAGTACCTGCAGTCACCTGTTTTAATATTAAAACAGTTCCATTTTTATAAGAAAAATCTCTTGAGAAAGAAATGTTTCAGATTTGATTTTTTAAAATGGACATTTATAAAGAATAATTTCCAAGAAGAAATAAGACTTTGCATCTCTGAAGTTTATTTATCAGTATTTATAAAATACAATAACCCATATTTTTCTTCCTTGAAACTGCTTTAGAATTATTCTGAGAGCATTAGTGTAAGTAACCACTCACAGTATGATGACAATTTGCTTTTTATCACTTGGTCTGTGAGGTGTTGTTTTTTTTGTTTGTGTGTGTATGTGTTTTATTTTTTGATCCCAGTTTAGACAAAGTGAGAGAAAAATAAGAAAATATCTTTTATGTAATGTGCCAGAAATGTTTAGTTATGTGGATTTTGGTCATGGCTAAATAAAGTGAATTTCAGCTTTGCAGTACAATACAAACTAAGTTCATCTTGGCGTACTTCACATTTAGATGTTCAGTTACATTAATACTGAACCTTGTGTAGAACAGTCTATTCACCACTAAGTATATCAAGGCTGCTTATTTGTTCCCATAACTTGTCCACCCTTCAGTGTCTCAGAGTAAGTACTCCTCTTTTCCGGACTGACAGAACTTGTATCCAGGAAATGTTAGGTGGTAATCTTCTTATCCTCTTTGACAGATCAGCTATCTAAAATTTTATTCTCAAGTAATCACAATATCTTTGTTCATGTAACAGATGTTTATAATTTGGGTGAAAATGTGCAGCTATTTCCAGGAACCTAAGGTTACGAGATCCAACTTTTTTTTTTAAGCTTCGTTGCCCTCTCGTGTTTCAACTCTGTATTACATCAGTTGGCTAAAACCTAGGCATTGTGACCTCCTTGAGTTTTAGATATTTAGAGAATGTTTTAATTTGTGTGAAGGTGGGTTATTTCATTGGATGCTACTTTTCTGAAGATAAGGTCAGTTTCATAGTGCATAAAGTCACTGTACTCCTGTTTTCTGCTTCTCATCTAAAGAATTGACTCATAACATCTGTCTTATTTGAAGTACAGTGCTAATATCTAATTTGCATATAATGAATCATTGAAACTGAGAAAATGCCTAATTGAAAACATAATTATTTTTCAAATATCTGTCGAGTTCCACTCATATTGAAATAACTTGAGATCTTATGACTGACATGGAAAAAAAACGAGTGAATCATAGTTTTAATAAGTTGACAATCTAAAACCTGAATTCCAATTTCAGAATCTTTTTGTACTTTTTATTAAAAGTAAGAATCATCCCTCAAATGACTTCATGGTATAGCTCAAAGGTACAGATAATTTCAAAGCAAGTGATCTGTGTGTATGTTGATTTTTTTTTTTTAAATGCATTCCAGAGGTTGTCAGTGGTTCTTGCACCGCCATAAATGTAGAATTGACGTTAACTGTAGTGGAAAACACCCTGCAGGTGTGCTAAGTACATAATTGTCATCAGTGTCATCAATTTGAGTACGTCCTTGGAACTGAGAGTAAGAATAATCAAAGTCCTTTTTTTTCTTTTTTGCTAACGTGCATTTCTCCTTAAAGCATAAAATCCCCACTAATTTCTGCGTTGTGATCTGAGATACTGAGAAAACTAAAACTCTGAAGCCAAAATTAAATGTTTTCAGAAATCCCTTTGTGTAAATTGTGTATCCAGTTGATGAGTTGAATGGCCAGGTTGGAGTAGAGAAAAAAAAAACCCTGGGCTTGATCATTGGACATGGATTTGAGCCCAAGTTTATCATAACTTAGGGCATGATCTCAGTTAAATCACCTAACCGCTCAGGTTTTTATTTTTTATCTGTAAAATGGGCTAATGATATGTAATCTATTTCTAAAACCTTTTGTGATAATGAATAATTCATGGACAGCCCCATGTGAGTTGTTGTGAAAACAAAATGAGAATGCACATAGGAAATTATTAAATGTAAGACACATGAGAAGTATTATGGCTATGTTTGTGAGCACTTTGAGGACAAGGAGCATTTGCTGAACATCTAGAAGAGATCTTGGAACAGAGTAGTTCCTCACTAAGTATTTATTACATGGGTGATTGAGGTCAGGGAGATAGAGTTGGCGAATCCATGCATGGCAGAGATAACACTGAAACAGCTGGGAAGCTTACTGCATATTTGATGTATTGTCAGAGTTGAAAGCTTAATCACATGGTTGCTCATCATTAATATGCATTCATCTTGTGTTCATCTTTCATTCTAATATGATTCAACTGGGCCTTTTACTATTTCAGTCTCACCACTTGCTGGGCCATGACCCTACTCTTTCTTTTGCTTCCCCACATCTCAAACCAGAAAGGGATCTTTTAGTTCTTCACTTCATGGGAGCCTTCGGAGGAAGTCGTGCAGCCACCCAGAAAGGATGGTGCTGGCCGACACCGTGACTGACAGGCTGCCCTGGCTCAGTTATCACAGTGCTGATGCTGTCCATTCTAAAGGTACAGTACTGTGATAACTGAAGGATGGCAGCCATCTTGCCTTCCATCAAAGGAGTCCCGTCGTGTCCAGGAAGGAAGACAGAAGATGAAACAGGCACATAAAACAGTGGCGGGGGACCTGGAAATCTGCTTACCCTATTCCTATATTGTACGTCTCCTGGAAAATAGGGTATGTTATTCCCTCTGTCTTTGCCTTGTTTTGTAACATGGTGGGGGATAAGTCGGAGTTGGGTAGTTGCTTCCATGGCAGGATGAAGACTGTTGCACTGAGTGGACATGTATTAAGACCTTTGGAACTTTTAAGATGCTGTTACTAGATGAATGCTTAGTGTGAATTAGTATTTCTGAAGTGGTATTCAGAGAAATTTTTGCCTTTTTTTTTTTTGAGATTTTATTTTCAAGTAATCTCTACACCTAGCATCAGGCTTGAACTCACAACCCTGAGATCAGGTCGCTTGCTCCACCCACTGAGCCAGCTAGGTGCTCCCCCTACCCTGCCTTTTTTTTTTCATTGCAAAAAGGTATTTTTATTAAAGCACAAAGACCAGACCCGTGGGCAGGAAGAGCTGCACTGGAATTGTGAGGAGCAATTGATTTGCTATTTTTATAAACATAAGAGGTAATCTAATTAGAATAGATAGATACTTGGCAATATTGGGTATTCATAATGAAATTCAACTTAAAACAGGGAGAGGAAAGCCCTACATGTTGAACAACATTGTTATATATATTTTTAAGTTTATTTGTTTGAGAGCACAAGTAGGGGAGGGGCAGAGAGAGAGAGGAAGAGAGAGAATCCCAAGCAGGCTCCATGCTGTCAGCGCAGAGCCCGATGGACGGCTTGATCCCACAAATCCTGACATGGTAATCAAGAAGTCGGATGCTTAATCTTGTTGCCCCTGAACAACACTGATATTATTGCATGAATAAAACTGTATCTTTGTGCTTAAGGAATGGGTAGGGACACATTCTGTTTCTTTCAGGAATAATTTAGAATTTAGTTCTAATTCAAAAACTGTTTGCTAAGTGTATGTGTTATTGTTGCTGTCACCTTTACGTGAAAATGTAATTTTATTTCTATCAAGAATTGAGGACGACTCTGCAGTGACATCTAAAACAAATTGATTTCAGGGATATAAGGCTATGAATACCAACCCAGCATCAGGATTGCATAAAACACTAAGACATTTAACAGAGCATGCATCTTTAGCCTGCATCCTACACTGAAGAGTGCTGTTTGGGATGGGGATCTTAGAGAAACCAGGGTTTCCTACATCCTTCAAGACCCTTTCGGAAGCTGTACACGTGGATCAGCAGCAGACAAGAGTCAAAGTGTGTGACTTTATTATGTGTTAGATCACAGTCTGCTGCAGGGCTCAGGTAATTTCATATAGCTCAGGTTCAGTCCATTAAACAGAGACCTCTTAACCTCTTCTGAGGTTCATGTCTGTATCTGGGAATCTGACCATCCTGTCAGATGACTGGTGGAGGAACCCAAAGCAGTGACCCACTCATACTCTTGGGCAAAGAGATGACTGAGCCTGCTGAGGTCAGGGTGTGCGTCCCACAGGGCGAGAGGAGCAAGGGAAGGAAGAGCTGTGTGTCACCTTTTAGTATATGGAGACCTTACCTGCTGATCAGCACAGCCCAGTTAATCTCTTGGGCCAAATGTATTTCAAGTCCTTAAAAAGGGGAACCGAAAAAAAAAAGGGGGGAACTGGAGTGCGAGTAGAGAGGCACAGCCTTGCGTCCCCATCCAGAGAGGTTCAGTTTCACCCTTCATTGCATGGTCCTCAGATGTTCCTGGTCATTGCATTCCTTTGCTGGTTCACACAGTTCTCTTTAACCCCTCTTCCCTCCCAAAAGGGGACCGACCATTCCTAGGGTAACCCCTTGTACTGTACCTGCTTGGCCCTGAATTGTTTTCTCCACAGCATTGACCACGTTATGGCCCAGTACCTCCACATGTCATTATACATTCAGAATTTCTCTATAAACTGCATGTTAGACTATGTTTTTGATGAATTATAGGGAATGATGGCTCTGCCTAAACGTGTATTACACTATCAGTCCTAAAATTCCTTGGAGTTTCCTGCTTCCTTAAACAGGGAATTTCTGACAAACCTTGGAAGAACTTCTAATAAAGGAAAGTTTTGGGATTGGTGAATTCTCAAATAACTTGAAACATTCCTAATTTTTAGTGTTCTAGCAGGTGGAAAAAAGTGCCTCAGGGAGCGACGTGTTGTGCAATCATTGGCCTTGGTGGGGATTTCACCACCTTCTTTGATCTTCCTGTTTTCCCGTTACTAGTTTTATAAAAATTCAGGTTTTATACTTACCGGGCTCTGATGCCAGGATCCACACCCGTGCCTGTGGGATGCTGCAGAGCTGAGTTTTGGGTGTAGTTTGGACTGACCTCGGCACTTCTACAGACGGAGCTGTACTGGGTCCTGTTTCCTGTCAACAGGAAAGCCTCAGGCTTGGTCTGCGGCAAGAGCTCTGGAAGGCTTGCCTAGGCCTGGAAGCCTTTGGCGTCTTCAAGTCAGTTCATAGATGTAAGGTGTTCCAACAGGTTAAGTGAGGTGTGATGCAAGAAAATCTGATGGGGTTTTTCCACTGCCTTGATTAAAATCCACACAATGTGTTCGATTGGTGTATTTGTTGCGTTCCTCATTTAGGTATGTAAGAATGGAATTAAACATAGAAATACCCTATGATCGAGCAGTTCCAGTCCATTTCTGGTTATATACCCAAATGATGGGGTTCAAACAGCTATTTGTACACCCAAGTTCACAGCAGCATTTACTCACAATAGCCCAAAAGTAGAAGCAGTGATAGATGAATGGATAAAGAGAGGGGTGTATATGTACCATGGAATATTACTCAGCCTTAAAAATAGTGAAAATTAAGACACCTACTACAAAAGTGGGTGGACCCTGATGATAGCTAAGTGAAATGAGCTAGACACAAAAGAATAACTATTGTATGATTCCTTTGAGATGAGTCTCCTATAGTAGTCAAATTCCTAATGCCAGAAAGTGGAAAATTGTTGCCCAGGACTGGGGAGGGGGAAGGAATTCATATTTAATGGGTACAGAGTTATTAAGGAAGATGAAAAAATTGTGGGGATGGATGGTGATGGCTGCACAACAGTGTGAATGTATTTCATGCCACAGAACTGCACACTTCAAGAGGGTTAAAGGGGGAAGTTTATGTCTGTTTTATCACCAAAATGGGAGGCATTTCAGGGTAAAAACACTGTTGCGGTCAATAATAGGAGTGAGTTGATCGCTTCCTTAGTCTTCAGTGTGAACAGTTTCAAATAAGCAGTTAAAATGTAATTTTCATGTCTTTTGCATTTAAACTTCTCTGAACTGTAGACTGTTAGACATATTTCCAAGGGTTTCTGACATAATTTAGCATAGTTCCATAATTTTGTAAAATATAAAGGAAATGAAACATAACAATGAATACTAAATCAAAATGGGAAAGGGGCCTCAACAGGCAGTGAGGTGATGGGACATCTCTTGCTGGATTTACTGGTGAAATCAGGGTGACTCACCAGATCTTTCCATTCTCCAGTGTTCTCATTTGCCCACCTCTGGAGCTGTGGTAAGGTGACATCATACATACTTTATGTATAGGTATACTTTATATGTATATATGCACACACATATTTCACGTATTACATAGGTGTAATATGTATATGTAACATTACATGATAATGTGTCAAGAATTATATACACACATACACCTAGCTATGTGTACACATGTGACCACTTTGATGACTAAAGGAACATTCAAGTGTGGCATAGTCTCAAAATTTAGAAATTCAAGGTCTGAAAAGAACAGCTATAGTATCCCTAAGTAAATCAATGTTTTAAGATTCCTAATTGGACTTGTGGCTCAAATATTACCAGCCTCATTAAAAGGAGTGTTCTGTAGCTTGCTATAGATCATGAAAGAGTTCTGTTTGTTATTACATGTGTAAATTTGAAAATAAGTAAAAGCATAGAGACTAGAAATAGGCAGCAACAATCTTCTCTTAGGGACCATGCTTTATTAGCCATGGGTAAAAAATCTGCTTCATCACAAAGCTCTTAGTTGGGGTCATGCTTTGGAAATGAGATTGTAGTTGTAGGAACTGCCATGAGCTGCATGGAAATGCAGATCCCATGCAGTATTCTGCAGTGATCATACCACACAAAGTTGGAGCAGGGGTTGAGCTCTTGACCCTGCCACACCAGTTTTAAATATTTTCCTATGCCTAGTACACTGTTAGCTTCTCTGAATAACCAGCCAATTAATGAGTGTGCCAGGAGTTTGTGCCATTATTAAACATTAATTTTTTCCAGATCAATTGCTTTTTGAGACAGCAAGGTTTCTGTTTCTGTGTTTCTGTGCTTCTTGTAGAGAAATTTTTCCCCTAAAAATTGCTTCCTTAAAACTGCATTCTGGGGCACCCAAGTCGCTCAGTCGGTTAAGCGTCCAACGTCAGCTCAGGACATGATCTCATGGTTGGTGAGTTTAAGCCCCGCATCGGGCTCTGTGCTGACAGCTCAGAGCCTGGAGCCTGCTTTGGATTCTGTGTCTCTCTCTCTCTGCCCCTCCCCTGCTCACGCTCTGTCTCTCTCTCAGAAATAAACAAACATTAAAAAAAAAAAAAAACAACTCTGCCTCCAGGGGCGTTTGGGTTTCTCAGGCGGCTAAGCATCTGACTCCTGATCTCAGCTCAGGTCATGATCTTGCGGGTTCATGGGTTTGAGCCCCACATTGGGCTCTGTGCTGATGACAGAGCCTGCTTGGGATTCTCTCCCCCTCTCTCTCTGCCTCTCCCATGCACATGCTCTCTCCCCCTGTCTCAAAATAAATAAGTAAAACTTTTTAAAAACCTGCATTCATATTTACATAATCTATCCTTGTCGCATAGTTCATTCTCACCATTGCCTGTTCAAGTTAATCTTTCACCACACAAAATTGCATTAAGCATGAACAAGACTAAGGGACTCAAAACAAACAAAAAAACCAACCCACTTTTTTTTCTTCCATATCCAAAACATAGTGATTATGAAGATCCCCATTGACAGAGAATGTACCCAGAACATTCTCAGCTGGAGTTCTTTAAAATTGTTTGAAAGGGTTTTGTTTTGTAATACATGCCTCTGATGTAATATATGTTAAAACAGCTCACATTATAGAACTGGAGTAAAGCAGATTATATCTTTATGCGTTTGGACTATTACTGCGCTTGTACTTTCCATGAGCTTATGAGGAGATGGATAGTGATGTTTAAAAAAATGTGAAAGATGTAAAGAATGGTTCAATTTAGTGGGGAATTTGTTTTTCTGCTTTTTGTAAATGAAATTCCAGGTTTGTTACTTAAACTCTCATTGCTTGATTTTTCCCCCTACTTTGAAAATGAGTACATTCAGACCGGGAATATCTTTGGGTTAGTCGGGGTAGCTGCCTAGAGCCCTTGGCTGGGACTTCTGAGGCTGTGTCTGGGCTCCATAGAAAGGAGTGCTGTACCCACCTATCCACATCTTCTGATGTCTGCCACGGGCACCAGACAGTGGAGTTGTGGTACATTTTCTCTCCCCTTTGTAGATAACATAGTTTTTACTCTGGAGGTTTAGATCCTCTGGGGAGGTGCCAATTCTCAAAGTTATATTAATAAAGACTAGATTTCTGGGAAACTGTGTCATTGGGAATATAGATGGCCTTTTTCTTATGGGGAGGGTATCAAGGAGTTTTAATTAAAATGTCTGCCAGTATAATGTCTAATCATAAATCTTTCTTCACCATTTTAGTATCACTCACTGCTATCTGTAAAAGAAAAAAAAAATCCTGGCTTACAATATTACTATTCTAATACCATAAAATTTGCCACTCTAGTAAATGCATTTTGGGTAATCTCTTGCATAATTTATGTATGTAGAATTTTGTTTAATTAGATCCAGTAGAAGAGGCCTTCCTTTTTTCCTTTTTTTAATTGACAGGATTATTTGCTTGAGATGAGTCTGTGTTTGTGGAGCGTCCATGTACCCAGGCTCTCATTTCACCCTAATACAAATCTTCAGAGAAGTGTGCTCCTTAATTCATAATTGAAGAACCTGAGGAGGCTCATAGGTAGTTCCTAAGCCACACAGCTAGCAAGTGGTAAGAGGGAGGGTATGATCCCAGAACAGGAAGAGTGTAGGAAATTAATGTAAGTTAATACAACCTTGCTCTTGAACGTTGATTAGGTGAGGTTTTAAAAAGGGGTTAGACCCAGCATAACTAGAAATGCTTTAAAACTTGCATGGCACTATACCTGCTCCCTTCCCCACTCCATTCTTGCCTTCTGATGCCCTTTCAAGCTGTGCAGCTGTAATTACCTTTTTAAAATGAAAATTTGATCATGGGAGCAAATAAAGCCCACTGATGGCTTTCTTTTCTCTTGGGACCAAGACTACTGTCCTTAACATACCTGGAGGTCCTGGACAATTTGGCTATCATCTACCTCTCTGATTTCATCTTTTGCACCCAGTTGACTGGACCATCCTTTGGGGAATGAAGTCTCTTTCTGGCTTCAGAAGTATTTTCTGCCTGGGCTACCTTTGCTTTTCACACCACCTGGTTGTTTCTTAGCCTCTGATTGAATATCCATTCCTCAGAGACCCCTTTCCTGATACCCCAACTAAGTCCAGTCTCCTGGCTGGCACTCTGTGTTTTTCCTCCAGAGCACTTGTCACAGTTCCTTTGTGTGTGTGTGTGTGTGTGTGTGTGTGTGTGTGTGTGTGTGTGTGTGTAATGTCTCCTTCGATTGAGTTCCTTGAGGGCAAGGGCCATGTGTGTGCCTGTTGCTGTGTCCACAGTGCCTGGCACAGGTCCTACAGTGTGGCTTGCTGTAGAAACCTAAGGTAGTGTGAGATGCTGAGTGGAGTCTTTCCTGTTTTCTAAGAAGAGGTGAGAAGAGCTCACAGCTAAAAACAAGGTGTTTAAAATCCCCACTTTTGACATTTAGGTCTTTAATCCATTTTGATTTTATGGTGTTAGAAAGTGGTCCGGTTTCATTCTTTTACTTGTAGCTATCCAGTTTTCCAGCTAATAGAACATTGTATAACTGCGCTAAAATATAAAAAATACATAAAATTCAGGCTTACCGAAAAAAAAAAATCCCCACTTCTCTAAGGTCACAACTGCAGCTCTGTGGCCAGCATTTTCCTGCAGAGTGTTTTCAAAACGTGTATTTGAGCAGAACCAATTCTTGAATGGCCTTTAGCTCTCACACCCATGTAAAGTGGGCTAGAGGAGGGGGAGATGTCAACTTTCGGGGTAACCTTTCAGAAGATCATCTTTTGTCTGAAAATTGGTGAGCAGTTATCCCAGAAAGAGGTCCTCATGCTGAGACTGTGAAGCTAAGAGAAGGAATAGAGAGAGTGGAGAGAGGACAAATTTGGTAGGATGCGGGTGTGAGGTTTTTTGGACCCCATGGTCTCAAGTGAATCCACAGAAAATGGCTTGGGACTTCGGCCTTTTGGGTGGTACCCAACAGGAGAGCACTCCCCACAACTCCTGAGAAGAACCCTGGTAGTGACTCTCAGCAGAGTCAACAGATGCGCCCCCCCCCACCCCCCCAAGAGCAAGCCAGGACATGGATAGTATCCCAAAGTGCAGGCATCTGACCAGTCAGAAAAACTAACCCCTGCCAGGTGGGGGGTTCACCTGGGAATCCCTTTTTGAACTTGATGAAGAGGCAAACCAGCATTCACGTGGAGCTTTTTGAAAAGATATCATTTCTGCACAACCAGCTCTCAAATTTGCTGTGGATAGTCATGAAAGGAACCAACCATAAGAATAAGTTCAAGGAGAAGGTGAGGGATGCAGGTGAGAGATCACTCCTCCAGCATCCCATGCCCCTAGAGCTGCAAGACTTGCCTCTGCTGGAGAGAGGCACAGAGCCTCGTATTGAATAGGAGATTAAAGTTACCAAGTGAAACACTTAGCAACTCAGACTGGGAGGTCAATTAGAGATGTTCTTACTACTCAAGAGGAAAGGGGAGGTTCTACAGAGCACAAAATTAGAAGTTACTAGAAATAACTTCATCTTTTATTCTTCGACAAAGTTGAAATTCACAAGTTAAAATTATTCATTAAAAGAATAAAAGGACTACAAAATATCCTTCCACATAGAAAGCTGCATGTCAGTTTTCTTTTCCTACTAAGTTTCTCACCTGCTGCCTCTAACATGTGAAAGAAGGGAAATATCAGTTCAGTCCTAACACTTCCAGCAGCCTGTTAACTCCCACTGTTGTCCCTTCTCCCTTCTCCAGAAAGAAGGTGGCCTTTTAGCCAGACCACAAAATCCAATAAGGAAATTTACCCATAATTGTCTCCCAGTACATTTACCTGAAGGAAGCTTGTATGAGGGCAGGTAGGAGTTATCCAGTGATGCCTCTAGGTTGTCATCCAGGGCTATGAGCCAAAGACACCCACATCTTTGACCATTTTTTTTTAAATTTTTATAATGTTTATTTTTGAGAGAGACGAAGTGTGAGTGGAGGTGGGGCAGAGAGAGAGGGAGACACAGAATCCAAAGCAGGCTCCAGGCTCTGAGCTGCCAGCACAGAGCCCTAAGCGGGGCTCGAACTTGCAAACCATGAAATCATGACCTGAGCGGGGCACCTGGGTGGCTCAGTCGGTTAAGCATCCGACTTCGGCTCAGGTCATGATCTCAAGGTCCATGAGTTTGAGCCCGGCGTCGGGGTCTGTGCTGACAGCTCAGAGCCTGGAGCCTGCTTCGGATTCTGTGTCTCCCTCTCTCTCTGACCTTCCCCCATTCATGCTCTGTCTCAAAAATAAATAAACATTAAAAAAAAAAAAATCATGACCTGAGCCGAAATCAGACGGTTAACCGACTGAGCCATTGAGAACAGAATGGTCCTTGACCATTATTCTTTATGACCAATGGATTCACTTAATATCCCAGTGTAGGCAGGTGGGGGTTGGGTGGAATAGATGAAGGGGATTAAGGGTACATATATCTTGATGAACACTAAGAAATGTATGGAATTGTTGAATCGTTATGTTGTACATCTGAAATTACTGTAACACTATGTTAATTACCCTTGAATAAAAAAAAATTTTAAAGACTATCCTAATGTAGAATCAGTTGGCTTAAACAAAAACTTCTAGGTAATGTCAGTCTTACCCGGAAATCAAGTTGTAAATGACTGAGAGGAACCTATTTACTCATTAATCCCATCATCAAAGATAGAAACCCTAGAGATCATTTGCCGTAGCGTTTTTCAAGTAGTGGATTTGAAGTCAAATATGTCTTGACCAGCATTTTTTTATTTTTTATTTTTAAATGTATATGTGTGTGTATGTGTGTGTGTATATATATATATATGTATATATATATATATATATTTTTTTTTTTTTAAAGTTCTACGCCCAACATGGGACTCGAACTCAACCCTGAAATCAAGAGTCACATGGTGTACTGAGTGAGCCAGCCATGTGCCCCTTGACCAGCATTAAAAAAATAGAGAAATCAGAATGCATAGCATGTGATAAGGATAATATTACTTCATGAAACTTTGCAGTTGCCTGCTTGAGTGTATGTTGGTGCGTTTGTGTCCTGGGACATAATGAATTTTTTTTTCATTCTGGGTTTCAGTTAAATTCATAAGTCACTGATTTAGATGTTCGGTTCTAGATCATCTCATGTATTTTACATTTTGGAACTAACACTCAGCACAGTGAAGACACTTGTCCAAGGTCATAGCAACAGAGTAGGAACTCAGACATCCATGTCAGTCTCCTGGATGTTTCCCCTCTTCTCACCAGCCTGGGGAGGACAGCAATAGGTAATATTTAGTGGGTGATTCCCATGTGCCAACCCCAGCACTTAAATATATCATCTTACAGGGAAAGGGATAGGTTGGCTTTGTGTTCCATTTCAAGTAAAGTGTTCATGGCTCACCAGTGACAGATCAGTGCTGCAATCTACAGCTGGATAAAATACAGAAGTTGTGAATAAACATTTAAAATTTTTGCAGTTTGACAGAGTAATTTTATGACTGTTGAATCTGGTAATAAAACAGTGGCTTGCATTTTAGGTCTTTAAATTTTTTCCTAGCAATTAATTTTTATTGTATTTTATAAAGTATCAGTCCACGATGGATTGGAAATAGGAACAAGCTGGTCCTTCACCACAGATTGTGCAAGAAGCACTGACTCAGACCCACTGAAGCCCATTTCCTCTCGAAGTGCCAGGTGGTCACAGCTACCCCTGGAAGGGGCAGATTATATTGCTGGATGCAAGTCTCCCAACAGCAGAGAGGGGGTTACTGTGCTTTCGAGGAGTGAGTGGAGGACTTCCAATTCTAGAAATAGCCCTCTTGTCTTGGGGACATAGTGGAAAAGGTGCTAACACCAATAAACACTTCAAAGTTTTCATTTACTTCAGAACTTGCAGAAAATGGGACTGATAAGGAAAAGCAGAAAGCGCTCCTTCCTTGTAAAGCGGTCCCCATGAGAAAAAGTTCAACATGGAACAAATTAAATTCTCATTTTCCAAAACTCTCAATCAGAGTGGTAAGAAGCAGAGGGATGATGCTACAGAGGTCTCCGGGAAAATAGGGCTGATTAAAGGGAGCTTGTGATCTTGACTTGCAGGCTCTGGAGGGAAGCACACTTCATAAATCCTTTTGGACTGTTTTTTTGGCTAAACCCTCAGATTTGTACGAAAAACTGTTTTGAGTGAATCAGTGTGTCTTTTGTTTGCATCTTCTGGAATTCTGAAGACTGCAGCCAAGGAGTTAGCAAGGCTGAGAACTGGACGGAGCATTCAATCAGTTGAACGCTTCCTTATGTTTTCCTGGTTTGTTCTCATGGCAAGTGACCTTAGGCCAACTCCTAGTAACACGTGATTGTGGAATGTTCCCTCCTGAGGAATACAGCTTTGTTTTTTCATTCTGTACACAGGGAAGATCCAAAAATTCAGATGAGTTTGGACAATGATGATAATAATGTAAGCTCACTGTACCTGCTGTGTGCCCAGCATTTTACATATGTGATTACTAAATGTTACAATAGCCCTGGTCAAATATCAGGGAAAAACTAAAGCTTAGAAAAGGTAGGTCACTTAGCTGATGAAATTCCATTCAAGCCAGAATTCCTGCACATCTGTATTTCCTAGAATCTTATCAGCAACCTTGCATAAATGAGGTAATGCCAGAACCCTAAACTCATGACATTTTCATTGAAAATGACACTTCAATGGGGCACCTGAGTGGCTCACTCGGTTGGGCGGCCGACTTCGGCTCAGGTCATGATCTCGCGGTCAGTGAGTTCAAGCCCCGCGTCGGGCTCTGTGCTGACAGCTCGGAGCCTGGAGCCTGTTTCGGATTCTGTGTCTCCCTCTCTCTGACCCTCCCCCGTTCATGCTCTGTCTCTCTCTGTCTCAAAAATAAATGTTAAAAAAAAAAAAAGAAAATGACACTTCAAAACAGTGTCAGGATCCATTTCCTTTTGGTTTTGATTTTGAACACATCACCTATTCAATAAATCGGGAATGGATGATGCGTTAAAGTGTAGACCATGTGAGCTCAGAAGTCTCCATGGTAATAATAGCCAAAACTGATTGAAGACTTTCTAACTGAACCTATTGTGCAATAAGTTTTACTGTATTAGCTTACTTAATCATTTCACAGAGACTGCCTTTTCCTCCCTATCCCTCTTACTGCTTTCTTTTCTCATAATACTTTTATACAGTATGTTCACACTAACATACTCCAAAAACTTATTTACTGTGTTTATTACCATGTCCCCCCCCTCCCTCCAACTAGAATATAAGCTCCACGAGTGTGTATGTCTTTTTTAGCCCAATGATGTAAGTTCCCAGCAAGTCAAACCAGGCCTGGTCCATAATAGGTGTTCAGGTATTTGTTGAATGAATGAATGAACAGTCCTCAGAGGTACACAGCACTATCATTCCTATTTTACATGTAAGGAAACTGAAGGTCATGGTATTAAATAATAAGCTCAAAAACGAAACTTTTTGTTCCTTTTTTTAACTTCAAAGTCTGTTTTTAAATGGTGATAATAGCTTCCTTTCTACACTATATTGTTGGAATGAAACATTTAACATGAGGAAGAGGTTGGTTTGGCACTTCAGGTACCCTCCTTAGAGTAGGTAAGTAATATGTATTTGTTAAATACATAAACTGGGCCTTTCATGTACAGTAGGAACTATAGCTAGTATTAAGGTAAATAAGATGTCTTTCTCCTCTATCCTGTTGTGGTGCCCCCAAGATTTACAACACGCTGAAGGAACTGGTATATATAAATGACCTGCTAACTCAAGACTTCTTCTGTCGGAGCATGGGCCTCTCTTGAGATGGACTTTCAGAGCTGTGAAGGATCTGAGGGATGTGCATGCCAGCCTACCCGCCTCTGCCCCTGAGTGACAAGCACTGGGACTCAGGTTCTCCTTCACTGGACAGCCTGTTCCACCGGTAGACTGCTGCATTTCCAGAGAATTCTTGGAATTGTATCCTCAAGTAACTTCTACCCACTGGTCTGAGTTCTCTCCACAATCAATGAAATCATCCTTTCACTTATCAACCCTTCAAATATTGGTTTATTTGCACTCATCCTTCAGTTTTTCTTGTCCCTGTCCCTTGGACATTTTTCACGTGGCATCTTTCCAGCCACTTTCCCACCCGGCGTGCTCTCCAGCTCATTCATGTCAAACGTGAATGTGTCATTCAGTATCCAGGTGTGGTATTGGGATTACATCCATTGTTTTTTGGCAGTTGCACTACCCTGTTGACTCATCCACACTCCTGAAGTCCTTTAGTGTGACCTGTTGTGGAACTCCAGTGGGAAGAACATACTACTCAGATGGAACCAAGGATTAGTGATGATTATGAAAAATAATAGTGATGTCTGTGGACGCTCTGCTCATTTCTCTGTGCATTCCTGCTGCCCCACCCAAGATAGTTATGGAGAGAACAAACGCTTATTGCGTTCAAATTACGTGTAAGACAATGTCTTAGACACTTTATATTTACTACCTGTTTAACTTTCTAGGCAACCATATTCATAGATATTAAACTCTTACACTGAAGACACAGAGATTGGGAGAAATTAGCTAACATGCTTAAGATCACATAGCTTGTAATTGCTAGAGCATGAATACGAATCTAGGTTTGCCTCCAAATCCCAGGCTTGCTAAGGTGCATTCCCAGGAGCTATAAAGAGGATAAGCTTAGCTATCCAAGGCGCCTGTTCTCATTATCTCTGAAAAACATGAACAAGATATCTTAAAGGAGTTATGATATCTTCTTCCTATCCTTTGAAGAAAGAAGGATCCGAGTTACTGTGTTACTTCTCTGTTCCAGCTGTACCATATCTGTTTACCATTTAGTCCTCAGGATAATTCTGGGAGGACAGCATTATTGTCATTACCATTGACAGGAAGGTGAAGAAGCCATGGCTCAGAGAAGACAAAGCTAGGTTACTCACACAGCTACTTGCATTTAGAGCCCATGTGCTTTCTGCCACACTATGCCACTTCTCAAGTTTTTCAGCTCAGCCCTAAGTGCCTCCCTCCTAGAGTGTCTCTGGATAGACTGTCACCCACCATGATAGTGTCCCCTCTCCTATGCAGCATTTCCAAAAGTAGTGATTTCCCAAATTACCTAAATGGAAAACATAAGAATCCTCATCAAATTAGATGAGCATTCATTATTTAATTCTCTCTATGTGCATAGCTTTGGGCCAAGGGCCAGTCAGGGAAGCATGCTAGGAAACCAGCTGAAGTTATTAAAGCTCAGCGCAGATGGGGGACATCATGCTTTATTCCATTCCCATTGTATGACCCCATCCATGAACTCATGGTAAGTGCAGTGGTTGCTATCAAGACCTGATCATTTAGTGATGCTCACTTGAGGGCCATGGACCCTCCAGCCTTCAGGTGGAATTAATTCACTTGCCAAATCATAGGTATAGAAATTTAGAGACCACTAGTAGGAATCTTGTGAATCACATTACTAATCTTTGCATTTGCGAAGAATGGAAGTGTTCACGGAGTATGTATTACTAACCTTATTCCATTTGTTCCTCCCAACCAACTGGTAATGTAGGCCAGCAAGGGTTCTTTGCTCTGTTTTGCAAATGAGTCAGTAGCTCAAAGGACTAAGAGACTAGCTCAGAGCCTCACCGTTTCTAAGGGACAGAGCCTAAACACAGTCTGTTCAAGCTGTGAATCCTGTACGTGTCCTCTGCCGTCTCTTTTCCCTTCACTCCTCTCTTGCACTATTTGCCAAACTTCTTGTACATCTTTACCCTTGCCATTGGCCTGTTGGCTGTGAGCAGCCAGTAGCTCAGAAAGAACTGAGATGCACCACGCTGGAATTGCTCTTTTCTCAGGCTCCACTTCCCATGCCATCTGATCGCTCTGTCTTTTCACAAAACAGATGCGATGGCTTGTAGGTTGTCATCAATCTTCACTGTCAACTGCAAGTCTGGTTGACCCTGCAGCACTAAGCTGCTGTAAACATTCCTTTTCCCCAGGCAAGTACCTGTGTATCAATCTTAATGTCACACTAACCATTTGAAAAACTTATAACTTCACTCAATTTCTCTAGGGTGGATAGTAAGTTGAAAAATTGTCCGGGAAGCACAGCCTTTCCTGTGGGTTGGCTCATTGAAGAACACTTGACCTAAAACTTGCTCTGTCTTCAGCCAGTGGACAGAAGGAACAGTGTCCCTACTGCCCAGCTCAAAGTCAAAGCCTGCTGACCACTGCCTCAACCTCTGTCCTCATCACCCCCTGGCAACCACTAACCTAGCCTCCCTGTCTAAAATGTTGTCATTTCAAAAATGAACAGAATCATATAGTAGGTAGCCTTTAGAATTGGCTTTTTTCTACTCGGCATCATTCCCCCAGAGATTCAGCCAAGTTGTGCTATAGGGTTTTGTTTTGTTTATTATCATACGTTAAGACCATATGTTAACAAATTTTATTTAGTTTTAATTTTTTAAAACATTCAGTTAGGTATTTTGTTTTGGTTTGTTTTTAGTTAACCAAAATCTGTAGCTGGGGTAACAGAGGCTAGCTGTGCCACTTCCTAGCCAGGAGACTTGTGGAATGCTTAATCTTCCTGAGACTCCAGGTCCTCACCTTTAGAATGAGTGTAACAATTAGACTCTTATATTTGACTTTTTAAAGTTTCAAGGAGGAGAAGCATCCAAATTCCCTTCATTAATGGAGTTGTGTTATAATGATGCAAGGCAGTGTCTTTTTTAGCCACAGTACCTCCAAGTCCCAGTACTTCAAAAATTGGGATAAACAACGAGCCTCTTGCGTTATTTGGAAGGGAAAGACATTAGATTCAGTGACCTACCTTTTCGGTGACTCCCTGTCCAAGAGAGTCCTACTGCCCAAGAGAAAGGGTGTGATTGGGTTGGTTGGCCATTTCCAATATAGAGAAACTGTAATGGGTCCACACCAAACCTTATGAAGGTGGTATCCTCTCTCATGGCCCTCTTGTAGATGCACTACAAGAATCTGTAAACTTCTCTGTCTGGCCATCTCTGTCTGCCAATTGGTCAGAAACAACCAAAGATGGGGATTGCCTTAGGAGGTGATAACCATGTCACTAGAGGTATTCAGGCTGAGGCTGATGGTCATATAGTATATATGGGACTATAAGCAGAGAATCAACTGATTTCTGGTTTAGCCATCTGTAGATGAAGGGCAGAATTTATTCAACATAGTAAAAAAAAAAAAAAAAAAAAAGGAAAGCCCACATTTACTCAGTGTTCTCAGAGGGGACTCTGGATTTGAAAGGTTCTTAGGACCTAAAGGACCCCCATCGAAGGCACTGTTTCATAAGGTGGTTACGAGCAACAAGGTTCAATGGCCAAGAACAACTATAAAGCCCTGTACAAACACTAGGGATTTCACAAAGTCACCTGATTTAACATGAATTCAATCTCATCAAAGTAGCTTTTTGGTTGCACCACTGGAAAGGAAGTGTGTGTGTGTGTGTGTGTGTGTGTGTGTGTGTGTGTGTATGTGTGTGTGTGAAATAAGAGAGCCTGGTTTGTCATAGTTTGGAAGGATAAATAGGAAAATGGGAAAAATATATATATATATGTGCTGTGCTTCTGAAAGGAGACAGTAGAGTTCAGTACTGAGCTGGAAATAAGGCTTTCGGTTCTTGTGACATGTCTGTGGGCAGGAAGTACAGATTCAGATGATAGTCTGAGTTTCTTATAAAAGTAGAAGCAAAGGTCAATCATCAGGCACATCCAAGAAATGGCTATGATAGGGTATCTACAACAAACAAATTCATTGAAAGCTTGCAAGTTCTTGCTCCTTCCTCCTGTTCCACATTTGAGACTCAGAGAGGAACTAAATTACATCTGTGTGTGTTTAATGTAACAATTTCTTTCCTTCTCAACTTTCAAAATAAGACCTTCCTTTAGGTCAGGTTCAGATGAGGGAAGTGGGAGAATGCGCCACCTGGGATGAGCCCATCCTTGTGAATACTATAAGCTTGTTTCACTTGGCAGTGGTCCTCCTTACTTTGGTAATGAGCAACTCCTGGCTGCCACTGAGCCCATGCTGAAGTGAGGCCTTCAGGAGGACAGAGGGAGATTGACGTGTTCCTGTGCTTCTTAGTCTCTGAGCATCCCAGCCCTGCCTGGCATCACTGGGCACTGATACTTCAGAGACGCCAGAGACCAGATCCCAGATCCTTATCTTCCATGGTGAATTCTACTGGCTTAATCTTGTGTATCTATGACAGGAACAGGTGGAGTAAGATCTATCTTTGCATATCCCCAAGCCCCAAGTCCTGAGTGCCCTTTCCTCTCCTGTGCTTTTATCTCAGTATTTGCCATATTTTCTTGTCTTTCATGATTTTTCTGTCAGCTTCACTAAAGTGTGAGCTCCTTCAGGACAGGGACGATGTATTTTTTCTTGGTATCCCTTGTGTCTTGCAGAATGCCTAGAACCTAATAGGTGGTTTATAAATGTCTATGGGCTGAACACAGAGGAACCAGAATGCATCCATAGGAAGGTGAGCAGAGTCTATAGGAAGGGGAAAGCCCTGGAATCCAGGTCCCATGAGGAGCTAGGTGTGTGTGTGTGTGCGTGTGAGTGTGTGTAGTGTGTAGACGTGGACAAAAATGTCCACGTCTTAATTCCTGGAGCCTGTGGATATGTTGTTGTGTGCCAAGGAGAAATTATAGCCACAGATGGGATTAGAGTTTCTAATCTGCTGGCCTTAAAATGGGAAGACTGTTGTGGATTATCTAGGTGGTCAGTGCATCACAGAGTTCTTACAAGAGGAAGGCAGAAGGGCCAGAGTCAGAGAAAGAGACATGATGGAAGCAGACCTTGGAGTGTCATGGCTGCAAGCTAAGGTATGCAGGCAGCATCCAGAAGTTGGAAAAGGCAAACGACGGACTCCTCCCCAGAGCCTCCAGAAGGCCATGTCTCCGTGGACACTTTCATTTGAGCCCTGTGAGGCCCCTTTCAGACTTCTGACCTCCAAAACTATAAGATAATAGACTTGTTGTTTTAAACCACTAAATCTGTGGTAATTTGTTACAGCAGCAATTAGAAACCAATATAGAAGCTAAGTGTGGGAGGGCACCTAAGGAAAGAACCTAACAGAGAACAAGAACCTGGGGCAGGAAATGGCCACGTGGGAGTAGCTCAGTCAGCACCCGAAGAGAACTTCCCAACGAAATCACCTTAAATGAAAATTAGTTGACAGTAAGATCAGATGGTAACAGCTCAATACGTGCTGCATCTAGCCTGCCAAATAGCGCCTCTAATAACTTGGGAGAAACCATAGCAGAACATAGTGTGGAAGAATCAGTCAGCCCTGGGTTAGAGTTCTCTGCCACCTATGACTGTACAATCTTAAGCAAGTTATGTAACCTCTCTAAACCACAGTTTGTTTTTTAACTTTTAACATTTTTTTAAAATTTATTTTTGAGAGGCAGAGAGAGACAGAGCATGAATGGGGGAGGGGCAGAGAGAGAGAGAGAGAAAGAGAGAGAGAGAGAGAGAGGGAGACAGAATCTGAGGCAGGCTCCAGGCTCCTAACTGTCAGCACAGAACCAGACACGGGGCTCAAACTCTTGAACCGCGAGATCATGACCTGAGCCAAAGCTGGACGCTTAACCAACTGAGCCACACAGGTGCCCCCATCTTTTTAATGTCTTTTTTTAAAGTTTATTTTGAGAGAGAGAGAGCGCACAAGCATCCATAGGGGAGGGGCAGAGAGAGAGAAGGGGAGAGAGAGAATTTCAAGCAGGCTCTGTGCTATCAGCACAGAGCCTGAAGTGGCTCTTGAACTCACAAATCATGAGATCATGACCTGAGCCGAAATCAAGAGTCACGTGCTTAACCAACTGAGCCATCCAGGTGCCCCACCGCAGTTTAAGCAATAATTGCTTTCTATTACTGAAAATATACATATAATGTTAGGAGCCTGTATAACAGCAGTGTCTGAGGTGTCCCTATACTCCACACTCACTAGATCATATGTAGAGTCTGTGGTGAGTTCTGGGAACTAAAGCCGGAGAATGGTGAAAAAGATGCCAAATGGTTAAAAGACCCCAAATCCAGTCATATAAAAAAGAATGTCCAACTGAATGGAGAGGTTTAGACATGAAGCTATTTGAAATATTCTCGGGAGAGGCTACATAACTTGTGGGGTCTGATGCAAAATGGGAGAGTGGACCCCCTGGTTCCAAAAATTAAGAATTTCAAGATGATGACAGCAGAGCATTCAACCAAGCCTGGGAACCTTCTGAACACAGGGTCTATTGCATAGTGCACACGCTCACCAAGCCAGCCCTGAATATGATCACGTAAGAGGTGACAGACTCACTTCTGGAAGCAGTGGTGACAGTGGCAGCATGGAAGCTCCAGGCCTTGCAAGATGATGATAGCAGAGTCTGTGAGCAGAACAAAGGACACGTAGAGAGATGGTATGAAGGAGAAATGGGATGAGACAAGAGCCAGAGCAGCAGCAAGAGAAAGGCTATTGTCCTTGGACCAGCACTGCATCCCCGTCTCACACTGGGGCCCGGGAGAACTGCCACCATCCCACCAGCACACAGAACTGCAAACAGAATATCAAACAGATGAGCACCTTTGACCCTGTGGAGCAGTCCTGGGGGGTTTTCAGCCACCATGTGCTACCTCCATGGAACTTGACAGGTCATAGTGGCTTCCTTCTCTTCAAAGAAGGAGTTAAGCCCATGTGGGAAGATGATGCAAACAAAAATGGTGGCAAGTGGGTTATTTGGCTGTGGGAGGGCTTGGCATCCTGTTGCTGGGAGAATCTCATCCTGGCCATGTTGAGGCAATCCATAATGACTGGGGAGGAAATCTGGGGACCTGTGGTCTATGTGGTTTCAGAATATTATGTCTTTTTAAAAAATGTTTATTTATTTATTTTGAGAGAGAGAGTAAGCAGGGGAGGGGCAGAGAGAGAGGGAGACAGAGAATCCCAAGTAGGCTCCACACTCAGCATGGAGCCCGATGCGGGGCTTGATCTCATGAAAGTGAGATGCCACTTTCGTGAGATCAAGACCTGAGTGGATATCAAGAGGCATCCCGACTGAGCCACCCAGGTGCCCGTCTATTATTTCAATATCGAATAATCCTGGCAGCGACCTTACAACCACAGCCCAAACACGGACGTGTATTTATGTTGGAAGTCTCCAGCCAGTCCTTCCATCTGCTCACTGAAGAGACATTCCTGTGCTGCATGATCCCCCTTTGCACTCATTCCTGGGGGACTGATATACCCTCCAGCATCTCTGACTTTATAAAACAGAAAAATGGAAAATGCGACTTAGTAATAGACAAACTTTGTGTTTTAATGGCCTTCTGTGGAGGGGAGTTCAGCTTTTCTTTTTGCTGTGTGCTGTCCAGATGCCTCTTGAGCATTGTTATGCTCTCCTCATGCTGTGAGAAAGGCATCATGACCACGTTTACAGCCAGAGCTGTGGCCTGAGAGTTATGTTGGTATTATGAATGTCTGGGCATTCAGGAAAAGCCTTTTGTTGGAGAGTCCTGAAATAGCTGTAAATGCTCTTTTCTAGCTGTGTCATTAAATTATTGGGACATTTTGTTTATTTCTCCTCCCTCTTCCCCAAGCCCCCCACTTTCTGAAAATGTGTTACTGATTTTGTATAGTTTCCTGCCTTGTGCCCTCCACTTCCCTCCTGTGCCAATCCTTGCTTTTTAGGCTCTGCTGCCCAGAGAGTTTTAATCAGTGGGTCACATGGGTTTCACCGGGTATGCCTGATAAATTAAGCTGAAGCAGAACCCAGTCTGATAAAGAGCTAGATTACAATACATGTTCCAAGTGCAGTTTGGAGCTGAGGGCAACGACTGTAATGATTTTCCCTGATGAGCAGTTGTCAAGCCTATTTTGGTGGGTTCTTGCATGCCCTTCATTGAGGAAGGAAAGTAGAAAGCTGGATGTTGTCAGGCACTAAAATTGGCAAATTCTATGATCCTGAAACTGGAGCATCTGGAGAAAAAGGGACCTTGATGAATATCTTCATCTGCATGGCTGTGCTTGTCTGCAGTGATTGGAGGAACCTGCTTTCAGTCCTCATCCCTTGCTATGTATGTTAGCAAATGTGTACTGATCTCGGATGCCCAGACAGAAACCTCTTGAAGGTTGATGCTTTCAAATGCTTTAAAAATGACCAGTTACTGGGGAGCCTGGGTGGCTCAGTTGGTTAAGCCTCTGACTCTGGATTTCAGCTCAGGTCATGATCTCACGGTTCATGGGGTTGAGCCCTGTATCAGGCTCTGCACTGATTGCATGGAGCCTGCTTGGGACTCTCTCTCTCTCTTTCTGCCTGGCCCCTACCCCCTACTCATGTGCTCCCTCTCTCTCTCTCTCTCTCTCTCTCTCTCTCTCAAGATAAATAAATAAAAACTTTTTTTTAAATGACCAGTTACCTACCTATTAGGGTACCTAGGATTCCAGTAAATAATGATTAAGAGTCCTAAAGCCATCCCCAAGTAGCACTTTTTTCACTCTTGTGAGCAAAGATTGAAATATAGTCTTTAATACATATCCCTGTGGCGCCTAGGTGGCTCAGTCAGTTAAGCATCTGACTTCAGCTCAGGTCATGATCTCATGGTTGGTGAGTTCGAGCCTGGCACTGGTCTCTGTGCTGTCAGCACAGAGCTGAGCCCACTTTGAATCCTCTGTCCCCCTCTCTGTCTGCCCCTCCCCCACTCATTCTCCTTCTCCCTCTCTCAAAATAAATAAACTAAAAACAAAACAAAAACAAAAAGTCACGAAACATATCCTTGAAAGCTAAAGGGATCCTTAGCCACCTGGTCTAAATCACTTGACAAATCATATGAGAGCAAAAAGGCATTTCCCTATTGTGTTTATAGTACTTTCTTCCTACTTTCCAACTTCAGAACATCTTTACCTATTTGAGGATGCTTTTTTCCTAAAAGAACAGGAGGTCAAAAGAGGTACTTACATTACAGGTAAAGTTAGATCAGATAAGAAGATCTGGCGGTGATTTAGAAACCTGAAATTCTGGTGCCCAATTATGAAGGGCTCAGACAAATGTAAGAGCACCATTGGCTAAAATGGGGAGCAGTGGCTGCCTCTTAAGATTTGCTCAGATCCAGGGCGGTCTTCACTTTTGCCTAAACTCATATTTGCCATGAGAATTCCAAAGACAGCAAACATTTGGGTTTCTCCTCCTATTGTGTGTATGAGGATGGGTGCATATGTGTATATCGTGCTCATGAGTGAGGGTCTCCTTGGGCTGGGTGGCTAGGTATATTGTCCATAGTTTTGCTTTTTTGTCTTTTGTCTCATTTGTTCAAGATTTTTGAATCTCTTATATTTTCTAGAAATTCCCCTTCCTCTTTGTCATTGAAGTATTTCACAGTTACCTGTTCCCATCAAAAATATGCTGATGATGCTGGTTAGAGCAGGGGCTATCCCTGTTGGACACAGCATGTTACTTACTCCAGTGTTCTCCCAGATATCCTGCTAACAGCTTTAAATGGGAGGTAGCCATTTTATTCAAACCACTTATTTTTTTCCAAACCAGCTTGAGAAATCTTTTCATTTATTTTGATTCCATGGGGCCTCTGGTATGCTAAGATATAACACAGCTATGGTTAGGGTATCACCTGTTCTAGAGACAAAGGGAAAAATGATCTGCTGGGGGATGGGGAGTCAGCTTCCACTTCACACAATCAGGGCTGTTTTCCCCATGACCTCTTTGCTGGGTTTTCCATTTGCAATTGGCCCCTGCTGTCTTCCAGCACTCTTCTCTTTTTATCCTTCTGTTCATGTATGTGTGTGTGTGTGTGTGTGTGTGTGTGTGTGTCTACTTTTTCCCTCTGACACTGGTAATCATTTTTCTGCCCACAGAGAAGCTTGTGGTCCAGGACACTCCAAGAATGAATTTTCAAGTATTTTTCCAGTGGGGAGAGTGCTGTGATGAGTGATTGCCTTTTCAGAGCAATTGTCTATTGCAGTGATAAATGGAAATATCAGGGGGAAAAAAGGGATAGTCTTGACCCTAATAGGCCTAGAATGAAAGGGAAGAAACTACAGATAAAACATGGGAGAACAAACTGATGGTTGCCAGAGGGGAGAGGGTGTGGACCGATGGGCAAAATGGGTGAAGGGAGAGGGAGATACAAGCTTCCAGTTATGGAATGAATAAGTCACGGGAATAAAAGACACAGCATAAGAAATATAGTCAGTGATACTGTAATAACATTATATGGTGACAGATGGTAGCTACACTTGTGAATGTAGCGTAATGTAGAAACTTGTCAAATCACTGTGTTGTACACCTGAAACTAATGTAAAATCGTGTCTCAACTGAAACAAACCAACCTGAGGGAGAACTTTGTAAAACAAGTCAACCCAAGACACTTTGGCACCTCTGTCCCCAGAAGTGTTTGAGCAAAAGGTGGGCAGCCACTTCATAGTTACCTTATACTGGAGGGCAGAGAGCTCCTCATCACTGAAAGTGTTTAGAAGGTAAGAAGTGAAAAATTATACTAAAAGACTTCTAAAATTATTTCCAGCTCTGAGACTTGATTAT
This sequence comes from Panthera tigris, assembly GCF_018350195.1. Classification (NCBI taxonomy): domain Eukaryota; kingdom Metazoa; phylum Chordata; class Mammalia; order Carnivora; family Felidae; genus Panthera; species Panthera tigris. The sequence goes on along the minus strand of NC_056667.1, from coordinate 53,229,650 downwards.
TCCATCAAATATTTTAAGAGAGGGAATTTTTTAAGAGCCCTCTAACTTTTCTTAACAATTTAATGTGACTTTTGTGCCTAGGGCTTCAGCGAGTGGGAGAACTGGGGGAAAATTGGGAACGATTGATAGTGGGTAGGGGATTTCTTTGGGGGATGATAAAAACGTTCTAAATTGACCATAGTGATGGCTGAACAACTCTGTGTATATATAAAAAAAAACCATTGAATTATATGCGTTAAATGGGTGAGTAGAATGGTATGTGAATTATAGCCATAAAATTCTTATTTTTTTATTTAAAAACATTTTTTAATGTTTATTTATTTTGAGAGAAAGAGATCAGAGGAAAGGCAGAGAGAGATGGAGACACAGAATCTGAAGCAGACTCCAGGCTCTGAGCTGTCAGCACAGAGACCAACTCAGGGCTTGAACTCACGAACCACCAGATCATGACCTGAGTGGAAGTTGGACACTCAACCAACTGAGCCACCCAGGCACCCCCAAAATTCTTATTTTTTTTAAATAAAAAACCAAGACAATGGAAAGCGAAGTTTTAGGACAGGCAAAAAAAGAACCAGGAAAGGATGGGAACGAGTGCAGGCATGAGACAAGGAAGCTGGGCATTATGGATTGTGGCTTGGTGTGCACAGGGCAGTGTCTGAGACTGGTGGAGTGAATGGCTGAAGGGTTCATCCTTAAGTCTACTCAGAGCTTAATGCTTGTTGGATATTTGAAGATCATACTCGATAGCATCACTAGGGAGCAGAAGGAATGGTTGTCGACACTGGTGACCACTGTACTAACGAGCACCGCTCCTGGCTTTCTGAATGCTTTATCACACAAAGAGCGAGGAAACCTCAATGATCATGAAAATTAAATGTCCCATCATTTACAGGAGTGAGATCTCAATGTATATTAAACTTGATTTAAAGGAATAGTGCAATAAAGCTGGCTGAAGAGCATGAAAAAAATGTAATGCAGTTTTTGAACAACATAGAACACACACACACACACACACACACTTAGATAAACATACACACAACACACTTCTTGCCTACCATCACAGTTTCCAATATATTTTCCCTATTGTAATTATTCTACTTATATACAGTTTTCTGCTTGTGCATTTTCATGATTATATAATATTCCATGGAATGGACATTGTATAATTTATTATTTCCTAACTGTTGGGTGACTCAGTTCTTCCCAATGTTTAATTATTATAAAAGCAATGCCCTAGATTTTTTTTGCACACACAGCTTCTCTTCACTCTTGAAATACTGTATTAGAATAATTAGAACTCATTTGCTTGCAAATTATATAGCTCATTGGAGGAGCCTAAGTAAAAGAGATTTTGTTGATAAGCATATAGATACAAAATGCAAGGCACACATAGGAATTGGAAAGTTATCCAGAACTCCTCATCTTCCCTCTCTGGTCTCTTGTTTTCTTTAGACTGACTTTTTCTGCCTACTCCTGGCTTCCTTAGAACTTTGACTCACACAGGGCTTTGACTTGCTTGGAGCCAGAGACACTGGGTCTATAGCAAAGAAGTCCAGAGCCAACCGCTATCTGATCAAAATTTTTGTATCTCTTATATCAAATTCCTAAGAAATAATCTGATTCTCCCCTGATTTTATGACTTGTGCTTTCCTCTGAGTGGTGGAGAGGGTGAGGGAAAGGCTCTGAAGTCTGCCTAGATTCAAATGAAACTCTACCACTTACTAGGCATGTAGCCTTGGGTCAGTTCCCTGTGTATCTGTTTGCCCATTTGTAAAATGAGTGTAACAGTGGCACCTACTGCACGAGGTTATTGGGAAGATGAAATAAAATATTCCTTGTCAAGGAATATAAGAAGGGCACATAAGAAGTCCTCAATATGTGTTGGCTCTAGGTTGTTTTTTTTTATTGTGGAAAAATATGCATAAAATAAAATTTACCATTTTAACTATTTTTAACAGTACAATTCAATGCCATTAAGTATATTCACACTGTTGTGCAACAATCACCACTCTCCATCCTTAGAGCTTTCTCATCATCCCAAACTGTAGCTCTTGTTTTTAAGTTGTCATCATCATGATTATTTCAAATATGGCTCCCTAGGTCCACCCTTTGGAAGGGTGTGATGGGGACTCTTCCCGAAGAAAGGACCATGGTGGATAGGCACTCTAAGTTCCTACTGAAAATATCACACATTTGCAATTCTTTGAGGCTTCAGAACATTTTTACACATGATTTTATGTCATTCTTCTAAGGAAGGACTTCTTGAAGTAGGAAAGGGTTGTAACCTTGTTTTATAGGAGAGGACACTGAGGGTCAGGAAATCTGTCTTGCCCAAGATCTCCCACCTTGCTTGCAGAGTCAAGACTCAAAGTCAAGTCTTCTCACTCCCAAGTTCCTGCTTTTTGCATAACAGCCCAGAGATGTGATTACTCAGCCAAGCTTTATACCCACTTGTTTACAGTTCTATTACATACTGTAGTTCAGATGATGAGAAGGAAGAGACTCCTCGAATTGGAACTTGAACTTGCGGGTAGGCTCTCTCTGGGAAGTACAGCTGCAAGAAGCCTGATGGTTGGTCTAGTTTACCAGTTTGCATCCTTAACATATAGGAAAAGCAAGACTCATTTAACTTTATTGTGCAATGTGGTGATTCTGTGAAAACCGAAGAGTAGAGGGATTGGTTAATGGGCCTCTTAACTTTTACCTTGAGAAAGTTCTGAAATGTTTGCCAGAACAAATGGCATTACTAAGCAGATTTTTCAAATGGGATAGAGAAAAAGATACCATTAGAATCAAAATGGGCAACTTTCTGCTGGTGTTTTATGATTTGTACAAAGAAGCATATTTCGTCTGATTGGCTTGATTAGCTTTTTTTTTTTTTTTTTTTTAGTGGAAAACACCTTTGTCAAATGGCAAAAGTTCATTTTATATAAAAACCACAGGAAGAAAGCTGTGTGGACTCAAGCTACCTCACAGCACCTTTCTAACAACTAGATTAATGTTTGCTATTAGGCAATCTTTCCATTAAATTAATGGCTACTTTTTGGATTAGACATTCGCCTTCCATTTGGCACACTCTGACTCATTTCCTTGTCACTTGTTCTAAAAGAAAATCACTTAGGATAACTGAACACCTTAGTGCAGTGAGCTTTTATTATGTATGTTCTGATCATTGCTTTTGTGTAAAATTTATGGATTCTCTTGTGCTCTTTTGGTCAACTCACATATTCTCTTTTGCTTTCAACCTGATCCCAGCCCCTCTCTACTGCCCTGATCTCCCCCCACTAATGCTGCTCTATTTTCCTCAGTTCCAGAGTATCAGTTATACTGATCTCCTTGTAACTTTCTAATATGTTCTATTCATCCAATCCCCATATCTTTACCTATGCTGTACTTGTCTTTCCCTATATCCATGTGGTACACCCTTCCCTTTTATCCACCTTGAACATTTCCATCCTTCACTGCTGTTAAAACCCCACTTATTCTCTAAGGCTTTCCTGAACATTTCAATGCATACGGACTGCATCTTCCTGTGTGTTTGTCTACCTTATAAATTATGACCATCATTTATTGTACCTATTAAGTATCAGGCCCATTTTCTCTACTCATTACAACTACATAAGGTAATTGTTGTCATCCTCATTTTATAAAAGAGGAAACCAAGGGTCAGAAACCGAGGTCACATACCCTAAATTGCTAAGCTGAGGACTGAACTACAGGGGTAACCGATTCTAAAGCTCTTCCTCTTTCTACCTCTGCTGGCTCTTAACCTTATACCTAGAGGTGTTCTCTATGTGCTCTGGGTACACGAGTCTTCTCTCCTCATTTCGTTCTTGAAATCAGGAATTGTGTCATTTAAGAATTACATTCAACTGCTAGTTACAGAGATCCAGACTGATGATGGCTTCAATAGGACAGAAGAGGATTTTTCTCTCACCTAAAAGAAACGGAGTCCAGAGAAAGCAGGCCAGGTGATAATGTGGTACCCTAAGAGAGTATCATGGTCCTCGCTTCTTTCAGCTCTGCCCTTCCCTTCACCACCCTCACAGTGTGGGCCTTACTGTTGTGTTTACAAGTTGACCTCTGCAAGTCCAGTCATCATATTTGTGTTCGAGGCACAACGGAGGAAAGGATGGAGGGGAGAGCACGGGCCTCCCAGTCAAACTTTTAAAAGCTTTTCCACAAGTCTCACCTACAACTTCCATTTATATCTCGTTGGCCACCACATCTGCAAGGATGGCTGGGAAATATTTTATAGTTGAGTACACTGATTCACCCAACAGTAAAGGTAATCTGTTTCTGAGAAAGAAATAGATGTTGAGGGGTACCTGGGTGGCTCAGTCAGTTAAGTGTCCCACCTCGGCTCACGTCATGATCTCACAGCTTGTGAGTTGGAGCCCCGCATCAGGCTCTCTGCTGACAGCTCCGAGCCTGGAGCCTGCTTTGGATTCTGTGTCTCCTTCCCTCTCTGCCCCTCTCCCGCTTGCACTTGTATCTCTCTCTCTCTGTCTCAAAAATAAATAAACCTTACAAAAAAGGGAAATAGATGTTGAGCAGGCAGCTAGTGGTCTCTGCCACAGAGACCCATGTCCCGGTCTTCCTATTTTCACAGCACCTTGAAGGTGTCCAATAAACACTGGTGGACAGTCTAATGTAGAGAAATAGAGAGTGGAAAAGGTAATTTAGAAAACTGATAAATGAAAAAAGTAGCCCCATATGATGTCAAATTTATAAGTACTTTATAAGAAAATAAATCCCCATGGGGTGCTTGGGCAGTGGCTCAGTCAGTTAAGCGTCTGACTCTTGATTTCAGCTCAGGTCATGATCTTACGGTTTGTGGGATTGAGCCCTACATTGGGCTCTGTGCTGGCAGCACAGAGCCTGCTTAGGATTCTCGCTTTCTCCCTCTCTGCCCCTCCCTCATTTGTGCTCATTCTCTCTCTCTCTCTCTCTCAAAATAAATAAGTATTTTTTTAAAAAGAAAATAAATACCCACTTTCTTCTCCCTAAACAGTCCTGTCACTCAGCTTCCTGTACAGAATGCTTATAAAATTAACATCAAGATTAAGAAAATGAGGCCAAGTCTTTTGAAATTATTTTCAGTAGATTCATTGTTTCTTTCAGCCTTTATTCTTTGCATACATTTTATTTCCATTTACAAAATTGGAGTCATAAAATGTTCTGTTTTGCAAAAGGACTCATTGCAAGCAACCACTTCTGACAAAATGACCAGTACCCAGGCGATGTTTGATGAGCACTTAGAGAAAAAGAGAAGATTACATTTATAGAAATTAGTGTTATGCATTTCTGGAACTCTCCTGAGTTTCTTATTTTGATTTGTAAAATAATTCAAACTCTTGAAAGAAAAATCTATGGTAATTACCTGAAGTGTCTCCCCAACCACCAGATTAACCTTGAGAGAGGGCCTTTGTTTGAGATCAAAAGCACAGTTTTATAACTTTCTGAAGCAATTTCATATTTAGAACAAATTTCTAAGAATAATATAAGGAACTCTTTTATGCCCTTTATACAGCATCACCAACTGTTTACAATAAGACCCATTTGCCTTATTCTCTCTCTTTTTTTCTCCAGTATGTGTGTATGATTTTTTTTTTTGGACTCTTTTGAGAGTCAATTGGAGATGTCTGTGCTAGGAGACACCTAAACACTTCAGAATATTGGCTGAGAAAAGGATGTTCTGTTATATAACCACAGGAACATGATCAAAAGAAATTTGATATCATGCTGTTACCCAATACATGCCTCATGTGCAAATTCCATTAATTGCCCCAATGATGTCCTTTATAGCTATTTTATTTTTCTAAGCTGGAATCCAGTTTCAGGTTATGTATTCCATATAGTTGGCACGTCTCTTTAATCTGGAACAGTTTCTCAGCTTTCTCTGGTTGTCTCTATTTTGACACTAAAAAAAACAATAAGACAGTTATTCGGGAGAATATCCTTCACCTTGGGGTTTGTCTGACGTGCTTCATGATTACATGCAGGTTAAACACTTTTTGGCCAGAATCCCACAGGAGTGGTATTGTGTTCTTTCCATGCATTGTATGAGGAAGCACACAATATCAGTTTGTCTTAATACTGGTGGATCACTGGTTGAGGTGGCATCTGCTCGATTTCTCCATTGTCAAAATACTACTCTCTTTATAATTAAGAAATGATTTGTAGGAAGGTTTTTTTTTTTTGAACTATGTAAACATTGTCTTTTTCATCCAACATTAATCTACCAGGTTTAGCATCCACTGAAGATTTTCAAATCCCATCATTCTTTCTATTTTTACTAATTACCGTTCTACCACCAGAACACCTTTTTCTTCTAAGAGAGAGTTTCTGATGCTGTGTAGCTCCATGTTTCTGAGACTTTATCTTATTCTGCTAGGGCTGCTATAACAACATACCGTGGACTGGGTGGCTTAAACAATGATTTATGTCTTACACTTCTGGAGACTAAAAGTCCAAGATCAAGTAGCAAGGCAGTTCAGTCCCTGTTGAGTGGTCTCCTTCTGGCTTACAGATGGCTGCCTTCTCCCTGTGTCCTCACATGGCTGAGAGAGCTGGTACATTGATAATTCTTTCTCTTTTTGTAAGAGTATTAATCCCATCATGGGGCTCTACCTTCACTGCCTCATCTAAACTAATTACCTCCCAAAGGATCTACTTCCTAATACTATCACATTAGAGGTTGGGCTTCAACATACAAATTTTATGGGGACACAAACATTCAGTCTATAACAGCCTTTATAAAGGGAAAAAACAAACCCATTGTAAGAAGATGATATCTCCCTTGGACTGAGTAACTGTGATATTGAGCATTGAAGCCCGTGCATAGCAAAGTAATTCCTTCCTCCTTCCTCCTTAATGTCAATCTTTAATTTTATTTTTATTTTTCAATCAACTGTGAGGGAATTTAGCCACATTCCCCTCACTTAGCATTAAAATCTGTTTTTTGTTTATTGCTATCAGACAAATCTGGATTTAAATTCCACACTTCCAGGGGTATATGTGATGTTGGGCACCTTCTTTGGACTTTAATCTCCTTGCTCCTAAAGTAGAGATGCTAACCCCTATTTCAAAAATAGTGCTAGGATAAATAAATGAAATAGTGTATGTCAAAGGATGTAACATGGTATCTGATGCAAGAAAGCAGTTGATATGTTTTCTCTTCTTCATTTATAATTCCAACTTTTAATTATATGCTTTTGCAAGTTTCTTGACTTGGAAAAAGTTAAATGCTTGACCTTCATCAAAATGTTAAATGGTCTTGGGGGGCCTGGGTGGCTCAGTCAGTTGAGCATCTGACTTCAGCTCAGGTCATGATCTCACCACTCATGAGTTTGAGTCCTGCGTTGGGCTCTGTGCTGACAGCTCAGAACCTGGATCCTGCCTCCAATTCTGTCTCCCTCTCTCTCTGCCCCTCCCCCACTCATGCTCTGTCTCTTTCTCTCAAAAATAAAACATTAAAAAATGTTTCTAAATGTTAAATGGCCTTCTTAGATATGAAATCACAACGAGAAAGATTTAGTGGTAGTTACCAACTTTTAGATGATGTGTGTGGTTATATCAGTTTTATTCCTTCATCCTTTCTTTCCTTCTTTATTTTCATTTGACATATATTTAATGGCCTTTGCTATGTGCCAGCCATGACTGTAGGCACTAGGAATAGAGCAGCAAACAAAATTTCCTGACCTGACATCAATTATATTCTAATCAAAGAAGACAAATGATACAGAAACAAACTTTTTAAATCATGTGGGATAAGTGCTATGGAGAAAAATAAAGCCAGGAGGGGGAATAAGGATTGCAAAGGGATTGCTTTATTAATTAGAGAGGAACTAAAGTGTCATTAAGGTGACATGTGAGCAGAGACCTGAAGGAGACAAGGGAGCAAGTCATTAGAATGTCTGAAGAGAAACATTCCAGGCAGAGGAAAGATTTCAAATAAAAGAGATCTAAAGTATAGAATGACTAAGAGTTCACCCAAGGGAGTCATCAAGAAAGCCAAGGCAGTTCTGTGGAGCACAGCAGCACTGTCCCTCCCTTCTGTGAGTATGATTCTAGGCGTGAGCAGAATGGCCAACATGGCAGGGGCTGTGGCACTGTAGCATGTGACACTCAGTCCTCTTTTCAAGAAGGAGCCTGCTTCAAGGAGTGCAGGGAGCTTAGAACTTCCAGCTATGGCACCTCCTAGAGGCACCTCAGCATCTGAAGTATAGCATTTTCTCCCAGGCAATCCTCAGCCAATGACTGAGCACACAGAGACACTAGAGTATGACCACTGTTATACAACATGGGACTCCTTTTTTTCCCCTTTAAGTTTTTAATCACCTAGTGCCCATCATGACCTGATCCTCTGGATCCATTCATGTTGTTATAAATGGCAAAATGTCATTCTTTTTATGGATAAATAAGATTCCATTGTGTGTATGTGTGCGTGTGTGTGTGTGTGTGTGTGTGTGTATGTATACATATATACATACCACTTCTTTACCCAGTAATCAATCAATGGACACTTGGGCTGCTTCCATGTCTTGAATATTGTAAATAATGTTGCTGTAAACATAGGGATGCATGTATCCCTTTGAATTAGTGTTTTTGTATTCTTTGGGTAAATACCCAACAGTGCAATTGCTGGATCATAGGGTAGTTCTATTTTTAACTTTCTGAGGAAACTCCATACTATTTTCCACTATTTCAAAAACAATTCCTCTATATACTCATTTTAGCCAGACTCCTACCCCTGACATTTCTGTAGAGAGATTCTGGGTCTACCCAGGTAGCAGTTCCAAACTCTTGACCAAGTTCTGAGGAATAATGGGCCCACTGTTGAGTTACCAAACTAGAACCCAAAGGGGCAGCATGCATGAGAGGGTGGGAAGGTGGGGAGATGGCACTTACTTCCATTCCTGAAAGTTAAACTGTGGGAATCTGAGTTCTCTGGTGAGATGTTCTAGGTCTCCCTGACAGATCTTTTCTGTCTTCCACCATAGCCTCTGTTCAAAGGCCACTGCCTGTGTCTGTCTCACAATGAAATTCCAACCAGAAACCATTCTTACAGTTGAGAGAACCATGTACTAATCATGTAGCTGAGGGGGCATTCTGGGGCTCAGTAAGGCAATGGATCCAAATATTTTCTGGGGAAATCTCTCACATCCCATCAGGAAAGCAAACACTGGCTTGGAAGGAAGTTGCTCTGGGGTGGGGACACATGGAAGACAAAAGGTTATGAGCCAGGATTTCAAAATAAGTACCTTTATGTGCCAGGTACTTTCATATGTTTATATTTCTAGAGCCACCCTATGCTGCCAGAATTACACTTTAAGGCAATCAATTATACTTTAAGATAATCTATTTTTTTTTAATTTTTAAAAAATTTTTAACATTTTTTATTTTAGGGAGAGAGAGAGAGAGCATGAGTTGGGGAGAAGGGCAAAGGGAGAAAGAGAGAGACAGAGAGATAGAAAGAATCTTAAGCAGGCTCCATGCTAATGTGGGGCTTGATCCTACAACTCTGGGATCGTGACCTGAGCTGAAATCAAGAATCAGATGCCCAACTAACTAAGCCACCAAGGTGCGCCTAAGGTAATCCCTTTTTTAAGACCTAGAAAACTGTGGTTTCGAAGGTTAAGTGATTTTTCCAAGGTCATAGTGTTAGCAGATAGCAAAGCTAGGAAATTCGGATAAGATCTTCTAACTCCAAATGTAGTACTTTTTTTTTCATGATTTCACTCTGGCTAATTTTATCAATATGCCTATATCAATGATAATAATACTTTACCCAGTGGCCATACCTGGCTTCGTTGCTTAGGTAAAATCATGTCAACTTTTAGTCAGACCATGGTTGTGAAGCACTGTAGTGGACATTTGCTAGTTTTTGACATCTCAACATCTATTTTCCTCTTCTTTTGGTAAACATATTCTAATTTCCCTCTGGAGAACTCTCTCCTCCACTTGCAGTCCAGAGTTTTGGATGGGCTCCAATCCTGGCCTAAGGTCCCTCCCAAATCCATCAACGGATGCATTTCCCTGGCCACTGCAATTTGGAATGGTCTGTAATCAGTCAGGACCAATTAGCTTTTGGCCAAAGCTTCTGTGAGAAAAGCAGTGCTCTTCCTAGTTCCCCTGAACCTGGGAAAATGTAGGCTGGAGCCACTAAAGCTATCTTGCAGCTTTGATTGGAGAGTCTGTCCAAGAATGGTGCTTACACAGCAAAAGCAGAGCCAGGAGATGAATAGGGAGAAACCGGGCCCTGTTGTCTTTCTTTTGGCCTTGGATTAGGCCACTTTTCAGACCGAAACTATCCCCCCAAACTGACAGTTCTGTGATACAACAAATTCCATTTATACTTAAGCTAGTACAGGTTGTATTTTCTGTTACTGTCAATTAAAAAGGTTTAAATTAAACCTTTTTTAAAATTTAAACCTTTAAATTAAATTAAAAAGGTTTACCTGATACAGTAGATTTCCTCACTCCAATCCAACCAGTGTTAAAAATCAATTAAGACTTAACAATAAAAAGGCAAATAACCCAAATAAAAATGGGCCTGGGATCCTAATAGATGCTGTAGACTGAATATCTGTGTCCCCCTAAAATCCATATGTGGAAACCTATTCCCCAAATGTGATGGTATTAGGAGGTAGGGGCCTTTGAGAGGTGACTATGTCATGAGAGCAGAGCCTTCATGAATGGGATTAGGGTCTACAAAGAGACTGTAGAGAGCTCCCTTGTCCCTTCTGCCATGTGAGGACACAGTGAAAAGGCTGCCATCTGTGAACCAGGAAGCATGCTCTCATCAGACACTGCATCTGCCAGTGCCTTGATCATCAACTTCCCAATTTCCAGAACTATGAGAAGTACATTTCTGTTGTTTATAAACCACCCAGTCTATTGTGTTCTGTTTTCGTAGCCCAGATAGGCTAAGACAATAGACATTTCTCCAAAGTAGATACGAAATGGCCAATAAGCTCTTGAAAAGATGCTCAACATCATTAATCATTAGGGAAATGCAAACCAAAACCACAGTGAGATACAATTCCACACACTCTGGGATGGCTTTAATAAAAAATATGAGCAATAACTAGTGTTGACAAGGATATGGAGAAATTGGAACCTGTGCACATTGCTGGTGTGAATGCAAAATGATGCAGCTGCTTAGGAAAACAGTCTGGCAGTTTCTCAGATGACTGAACATAGAGTTGCCATGTGACCATCAGTTCTGTTCCTAAGTATATACCCATGAGAAATGAAAAGATACGTCCCCAGGGGTGCCTGGGTGTCTGACTTTGGGTCAGGTCATGATCTCATGGGCCGTGAGTTCGAGCCCCCCATTGGGCTCTGTGCTGACAGCGCAGAGCCTGGAGCCTGCTTCGGATTCTGTGTTTCCCTCTCTTTGCCCTTCCCTCACTCACACTCTCTCTGTCTCTCTCAAAAATAAATAAACATTAAAATTTTTTTTTAAAAAAAGAAAAGATATATCTGCCAAAAGGCTTGTGTAAGAATGCTCATAGTTGTTGTATTCATAATACAACAAAAACAAAACAAATGTCCATCAAGGAGAAAATGGATGAACAAATTGTGATATATTCATTCAAAGAAATACTACTCAGTAATAAAAGGAATGAGCCACTGATACATGCAAAATCATGAATGAAACTAGACACACGTTGACTGAAAGAAACCAGACACAAAATAATATGTATGGTATGACACCATTGATATGAAGTCCAAGAACAGGAAACTGATCTATGGTGATAGAAAATCAGAAAGTGGTTGCCTCAGTGAGAAGGAAGCATATTTAATTAGAAACGGATAAGAGGGTGAGGGCACTTTTTGGAATTTTAGGTGCTACTTACATGGGTGTGTACAGCTATCAAAACTTACTAAATTGACCTGTAAGATTAGTGCACTTCACTTAAAAAATGATGAATACTATTTTTTTCAGTGTTGACTGCTTTTTCACTTCTGATGAGGAACAAAGGCATCCATTGAACTTATGTGATCTGAAATGTGTGAAAAATCGTCCTATCCAAAAACATCTTTCCCTACCAACTTAGGAATGGACTTCATTCCTCCCCACCAGTTACTTTCTCCTTTAATATAGAGCATTGCAAATCCTAAGTAAAATGCTGTATTACATATTCCTGATGACTATTTTAGCACTGCACTAATTCACAAGATTGATTGATTGACTGATTAAGAAGCTAACGCTTCATAGCAATGCATCTCAACCCACTGTTGTCAAAGGTGAGCAAGTTATCTAAGGCCCCATTGGTCATCTGAAAATGGAGTATGTTTATAAACCATTAATTTCCAACCTCTCTTTTTTTAAAAACAAAGTTTGTCACAGAGTTCTTCATTCCATTTAACTTAGCTCAAGAGATCAGGTGAAATTCTATCTTAAAAAATCCAGAAATTAAAAAGAATGAAAGCAATAAAACAGTGATTGCCATTTTCAAGTTACTAAGTTTGAAGAGACACCGACTCTTACAAAGTAAGTTTCCGCTCTGGATAATGTGTTCTCATTTCTTCAGTTCTTTCTTTATCTCACTGCATCTCTCGGACTTATGCCTCATCACTTACCACTTATTGACCACTTTAATTAGTCCCAGAAAGGCTATGGAAATCCTAAAATGCAGACTCACTTTGAAACTTCCCTAGCATGATTCATGAAATCCCTATAGGTTCACCGTAATAATCCATTTTGTTGGTGTTTTATAGATTAGAAAGAGCCTTATTGCTTCACTAGATAGACTTCTCTGTGACTAAAAAACAAAACAACAAACCAAACAAACAAAAACCAATGTGAACTCCTCCTTTGCGGGAATGGAGAGGGGATATTACAAAAGAAAAATGGTATTATTTTCCAATACCAAGGAAATTTATTAGCAAACACATTAAAATGCACTTGAGTAGTCATCAGACTGAATTGTTTTGGAAAAGGCTCTACTTTGGAAAAACACAGGGCAAAACATCTTCAGTCCTGTAGCTTGGCACAGTGAGACAGCAGGATGACAAATGTCTTATTATTCCCCATGGTGCCTTAATGTTTAGAGGACATCTGTTACTATGTGTTTCTCCCTCCCCTGAGTCACCTTTATCAGAGTCTAACATTATGTTACTGCTACTCTCCACGTCCACCTGGTACAGTGATAAGACACAGATGTAGTCCTCCAGTGTAGCAGACAAATTAGCCTTAAAGTCAGGAGGCTGAGCTTTTATTCTCTGTTCCTGTACTAACTATGCAGTCTCAGGCAAATATCACAAATTCTCTTGGCTTCAGTGTTCTCATATGAAAAAAAGGAAGCATTCCGAAGAAATGTAAGCTGACTTCTTCCTATTCATTAAGGGTTCCTCAGGCCACAGAACCAATATGCAGAGAAGGGGTGATGATGTAGCCTTCGTAGCGGTAATTGTCTTGCCCTTGCATGGTGGGGATGTGGTAAGGGGGGCTATGTTCAGAACTCAGGCATTCAGTGCACAACCTCTTAGCCCTCCTTGGCCCAGTGGCCAAGTCCGCTCACTGGGAAAGTGTTTGCCTAACATAGACAGGACTATCTGTCTCGTATTCCACATGCATGAAGTTTAGGTCTCTCCAAACCTACTTTAGAAAAGCATGCAAAAGCATCTTTATTCCTGCAGCCTGGCACAAGGAGAGAGGTAAAAAACAAAATCAGAAACATTCAACCAGTGTGCTGGCAGAAAATAACAAGAACAGAAAGAGCAGAGAGAAGGTAGCCTTGAGCACCTGCTTAAACCTTGTGGCACGCTGCAGAAGCAGAGATAGTGCCAGATGCATGTTCTGTACTTGGTCATTTTTCAATCCCTCATACCCCCTACTTTAAAAGGAAAACAATGGAGGTGGCTGACATTTTAGGTTCAGGTGGACCTGTGACCAACTTCTCATCGCTCTAGATCTACTCTCTAGCCTTCCTTCTGCTGTGTTCCCTGAGAGGTTGACGTAAGCGTACAGCATCAATAGATTCTCTTGCCCTCTGGGTTCTGGATGGGTTCGACAACAGGGAGCAAAGTCAGAGGAAAGAAAGGAGAATAAGATCAGAGTATGTACATATGCCCTTCTATGAAGCCACTGCACTGTGAGCTGGCAGCATCCTTCCACTAGAGGTCGGAGCTCCTGTTAGGCAGCTATCTTCACAAAGCCTTATCTCCTGGTTCTAATAATGGCTTTCTTTCCTTGCCCCCAAGCCTATGAGTGGTAATGGTATGCCTAAGTTACTAATACTTGGGTATTTTATTATCACTTTCGGGTTCCATACACCCTGCCCACACTTTTGTAAATAGTCCCTTTGTTAAATTCTTCTCAGATTACCAAATTTGCATGAACTATTTCTTTTCTGGGTGGGAGGTCTGACTAACACAGACAGTTTTTCATAGCAACCACAGGTGTGATCATAAGATGAAATGACTTTTAAAATGTGTGTGAAATTTCTTTGGAGAATGTAATAATTTTGTAGAGTTCAAATGAAGCATATGTGATACATATAGAAAAAATGCATAAAACATATATGTACAGTTTAAAGAAAAATGATAAAATTAACACCTCTATGACCAGTACTATGATCCAGATATAAAACATTGCTGGCTTCTCGGAAGCACAACCTTCCCAACCTACCCTACCCTGCCAAACTAAAGACATCTTTTTCCTGACTTTTATGGCAATTATTCATTGTTTTTCTGCATTTTACCAATGAATGTGTATTTTATCAGCTATGTAAGAGTCCCTTAAACCTAAAGTTTTATTTTGCCTATTACAGACCTTCTGCAATTGGGATCACACTATAGGCATTTTTTTGATCTTGCTTCTTTTGCTCAATATTATGTCAGATTTATTTATGTTGTTGTGTGTAAGTATCCATGTTTTATAGGATACTTTCTTTACTTTAGATGCTGTATACTGTTCCATTGTAGCAATATTCAACCCTTAATTTATGTATTGTAGTGTCCATGACTATTTGAATCGTTTCCAGTTCCAGGCTATTTGAAACAATTCTACCAAAAAATTTTTGTGCTTAGCTCTAGTGCACAATGCAAGAGTTTCTCTAGCACAGTGGTTCTTGAATGTTTTGGTCTCAAAATTCCTTTACATTCTTAAAATTTTGAGGACCCCATAAGAGCTTTTGTTTTTATGGGTGATATTTGTCATTAATTACTACATTAGAAATTAAAACAGAAAATTTAAAAATATTAATTTATGTTTATTAAAATTTTTTTTTAACGTTTATTTATTTTTGAGACAGAGAGAGACAGAGCATGAACGGGGGAGGGTCAGAGAGAGGGAGACACAGAATCTGAAACAGGCTCCAGGCTCTGAGCTGTCAGCACAGAGCCCAACGAGGGGCTCGAACTCATGGACCGCGAGATCATGACCTGAGCCGAAGTTGGCTGCTTAACCGACTGAGCCACCCAGGCGCCCCTATTGATTTATGTTTAAAAATAATAAACCCATTACATATTAACATAAATAATGTGTTTTTAATTAAAAAACTGTAAGGTTTAGGAAGATAATACAGAATTCTTAATGCCTTTGGGATAAAGATTCTTAAATACAAAAAGCAAAACCATAAAAATTGACAAATTAGACTACATTAAAGAACTTCTATTCATAAAATGATACCTAACAGAGGGAAAACCCAAGCCACAGCATAAGAAAGGATATTAACTACAGATGTAAACAACAAAGGACTTGAATCTAAAACATAAAAACACATATAAGTCCTCTTTGATTTCTTAGTTGACCCCTTCATTAATTAGTAGCATGGTATTTAGCCTCCATGAATCTGTGTTCTTTCCAGATTTTTTTCTTGTGATTGATTTCTGGTTTTATACCATTGTGGTCAAAAAAGATGCATGATATGATTTCAGCCTTTTTACTTATTTTTTAAAAGTTTTATTTATTAATTTTGAGAGAGACAGAGAGCACATGCATGTGAGTAGGGGAGAGGCAGAGAGAGAGAGGGAGATAGAGAATCCTAAGCAGGCTCAGTGCTGTCAGTGCAGAGCCTGACATGGGGCTCAATCTCATCAACCATGAGATCATGACCTGAGCCTCAATCAAGAGTTGGACAATTAACCAAATGAGCCATCTGGGCACCCTGATTTCAGTCTTTTTAAATATATTTAAATTTGTGACTTAATGTGATCTATTCTGGAGAATGTTCCATGTGTAGTTTTTTTTTAAGTTTATTTATTTACTTTGAGAAAGAGAGAGAGAGCAAGAGAGTGCGTGCATGCATGTGAGCAAGTGGGGAGGGGCAGAAAGTGAGAGAGAGAATTCCAAGCAGGCTCTGTCAGCACAGAGCCCAATGCAAGGCTTGAACCCATGGACTGTGAGATCATGACCTGAGCTGAAATTGAGAGCGGGACACTCAACAGACTGAGCCACCTAGGTGCCTCCATGTGTATTTGAAAAGAATGTATATTCTGCTATTTTTAAATTTTATTTTTTTAAATTTACATCCAAGTTAGTTAGCATATAATCCAGCAATGATTTCAGAACTAGATTCCTTAATGCCCCTTACCCATTTAGCCCATCCCCCACCCCACAACCCCTCCAAGAACCCTCTGTTTGTTCTCCATATTTAAGAGTCTCTTATGTTTTTGTTCCCCTCCCTGTTTTTATATCATTTTTGTTTCCCTTCCCTTACGTTCATCTGTTTTGTATCTTAAAGTCCTCATATGAGTGAAGTCATATGATTTTTGTCTTTTCTCTGGCTGACTAATTTCGCTTAGCATAATAGCCTCTAGTTCCATCCACGTGGTTGCAAATGGCGAGATTTCATTCTTTTTGATCTACTATATATATATAGTAGATATATACCATATATATATCTACCATATATATATCCCATATATATATATACCATATATATATCTACCATATATATATCCCATATATATATCCCATATATATATCCCATATATATATATATATGTATACATATATATATATATATCATTCTTTTTGATTGCCAAGTAATACTCCATTATATATATATATATATATATATATATATATATATATATACACACACATACACACACACACATACATACCACATCAATGGACATTTGGGCTCTTTCCATACTTTGGCTATTGTTGATAGTGCTGCTATAAACATGGGGGTGCATGTGCCCCTTTGAAACAGCATACCTCTATCCCTTGGATAAATACCTAGTAGTGCAATTGCTGGGTTGCAGGGTAGTTCTATTTTTAATATTTTGAGGAACCTCCATACTGTTTTCCAGAGTGGCTCCACCACTTTGCATTCCCACTGGCAGTGCAAGAGAGATCCTCTTTCTCCACATCCTCGCCACATCTGCTGTTGCCTGAGTTGTCAGTGTTAGCCATTCTGACAGGTGTGAGACTCACACAGTGTGAGTCAGAATCTCATTGTGGTTTTGATGTGTATTTCCCTGATGATGAGTGATGTTGAGCATTTTTTCATGTGTCAATTGGCCATCTGGATGTCTTCTTTGGAAAAGTGCCTATTCCTGTCTTTTGCCCACTTCTTCACTGGATTATTTGTTTTTTGGGTGTTGAGTTTGATAAGTTCTCTATAGATTTGGGGTACTAACCCCTTATCTATCTGTCGTTTGCAAATATCTTCTCCCATTCTGTCGGTTGCCTTTTAGTTTTGCTGATTATTTCCTTCACTGTGCAGAAGCTTTTATTTTGATGAGGTCCCACTAGTTCATTTTTGCTTTTGTTTCCCTTGCCTCTGGAGACGTGTTGAGTAAGAAGTTGCTGCAGCCAAGGTCAAAGAGGTTGTTGCCTGCTTCCTCCTCGAGGATTTTGATGGCTTCCTGTCTTATGTTTAGGTCTTTCATCCATTTTGAGTTTATTTTTGTGTGTGGTGTAACAAAGTGGGCCAGGTTCATTTTTCTGCATGTCGCTGTCCAGTTTTCCCAGCATCACTTGCTGAACAGACTGTCTTTATTCTATTGGATATTCTTTCCTGCTTTGTCAAAGATCAGTAGGCCATACGTTTGTGGGTCCGTTTCTGGGTTCTCTATTCTGTTCCATTGATCTGAGTGTCTGTTTTTGTGCCAGACACAAAACTGTCTTGATGATTACAGCTTTGTAGTATAGCTTGAAGTCTGGGATTGTGATGCCTCCTGCTTTGGTTTTCTTTTCCAAAATTGCTTTGGCTATTTGGGGTCTTTTGTGGTTCCATACAAATTTTAGGATTGTTTGTTCTGGCTCTGTGTAGAATGCTGGTGTTATTTTGATAGGGATTGCATTGAATGTGTAGATTGCTTTGGGTAGTATTGACATTTTAACAATATTTGTTCTTCCTATCCAGGAGCATGGAATCTTTTCCCATTTTTTGTGTGTGTGTCTTCTTCAATTTCTTTCATAAGCTTTCTATAGTTTTCAGTGTATATATTTTTCACCTCTTTGGTTATATTTACTCCTAGGTATTTTATGGTTTTTGGTGCAATTGTAAATGGGATCAATTCCTTGATTTCTCTTTCTGTTGCTTCATTGTTGGTGTATAGGAATGCATCCAATTTCTGTACATTGATTTTATATCCTGCCACTTTGCTGAATTCATGGATCAGTTCTCTCAGTTTTTTGGTGGAATCTTTTGGGTTTTCCATATAGAGTATCATGTCATCTGTGAAGAGTGAAAGTTTGACCTCCTCCTGGCCGATTTGGATGCCTTTTATTTCTTTGTATTGTCTGATTGCAGAGGCTAAGACTTCCAGTACTATGTTGAATAACAGTGGCAAGAGTGGACATCCCTGTCTTGTTTCTGACCTTAGGGGGAAAGCTCTCAGTTTTTCCTATTCTGCTAATTTTGGATGGAATATTCTGAATATATCTGTTGGATCCATCTGTTCCAATGTGTCATTCAAAGCCATTGTTTCCTTGTTGGCTTTCTGTCTGGATGAAATATCTATTTATGTAAATGGAGTGTTAAAGTCCCCTACTATCATTATGTTACTGTCAATTTCTTCCCTTATGTCTGTTAATATTGCTTTATGTATTTAGGTGCTTCCATGTTGGGTCATAAACATTTTTAATTGTTATATCCTCTTGTTGGAATGTTCTCTTCATCATTATGTGGTGTTCTTTTTTGTCTCTTATCACAGTCTTTGTTTTAAACTCTATTTTGTCTGAGGGGTGTCTGGGTGGCTCAGTTACGTGTTCAACATCAGCCCAGGACATGATCTTATGGTTTGTGGGTTCAAGTCCTGTGTTGGGCTCTGTGCAGACAACTCAGAGCCTGGAGCCTACTTTGGATTCTGAGTCTCCTTCTCTCTCTGCCCTTCCCCTCCCCCACTTAAAAATAAGTAAAGATTTTTTAAAAATTTAAAAAAAAGAAAAAAGAAAGTCTATTTTGTCTGATGTAAGTAGTGGTACCCTAGCTTTATTTTCACTTTCATTTTCAAGGTAAATGTTTGTCCATCTCTTCACTTTCAATCTGCATGTATCTTTAGGTCTGAACTAAGTCTGTTACAGGGGTGCCTGGGTGGCTCAGTTGGTTAAGCATCTGATTTCAGCTCAGGTCATGATCTCACAGCTTGTGAGTTTGAGCCCCACATTGGGCTCAAACAAAAATTGAAGTACGTCTCTTGTAGGCAACATATAGATGGGTCTTGCTTTTTTATGCATTTAGTCACCCTATGTCATTTTTTTTAATATTAAAAAAATTTTTTTTAATGTTTACTCACTTTTTGAGAGAGAGACACACAGCATGAGCTGGGGAGAGGCAGAGAGAGAGGGAGACACAGAATCCAAAGCAGGCTCCAGGTTCTGAGCTGTCAGCACAGAGCCCAATGGGGGGCTCGAACTCATGAACTGTGAGATCATGACCTGAGCCGAAGTCAGCTGCTTAACTGACTGAGCCACCCAGGCATCCCCACCCTATGTCTTTTGATTAGAACATTTAGTCCATTTACATTTAAAGTGATTATTTCTAGGTGTGTACTTATTGCCATTTGTTACATGTTTTACCTGTTGGTTTTGTAGTCCTTCTCTGTTTCTTTCTCCTTCTCTTTCTCTCTTCCCTTGTGGTTTGATGGATTTCTTTAGTGATATGCTTGGATTCCTTTCTCCTTATATTTTGTGTATCTATTACAGGATTTTGATTTGTAGTTACCATTAGGTTCATATATAGTATCTTATGCGCATAGCAGTCTGTGTTACGTTGATGGTCACTTAAGTTTGAACCCATTCTAAAATCATTAACTTTTTACCTTCCACCCCATTTTATGTATATGATACCATGCTTTACATCATTTTGTTTTGTGAATCCCTTGACTAATTTTTATAGATACATTGATTTTACTGCTTTTGTGCTTTAACCTCCATACTGGTTTTATAAGTGATTAACCTACTTTTATCATATGTTTGCATTTATCTATGAAGTTTTTTCCTTTCATAATTTTCTTACTCCTGATTATGGCCTTTCTTTTCACTCGAAGAATTCCCTTTAGTGTTTCATATAAGGCTGGTTTAGTGGTATTGAAGTCCTTTAACTTTTGTTTGTCTGGGAAACTCTTTTAAATCTCCTTCTATTCTGGGGGTGCCTGGGTGGTTCAGTCGGTTGAGTGTTTGACTTTGGCTCAGGTCATGATCTCATGTTTGTGGGTTTGAGCCCCGTGTCAGGCTCTGTGCTGACAACTCAGAGCCTGGAGCCTATTTCAGAATCTGCATCTCCCTCTCTCTCTGCCCCTCCTCTGCCTGTGCTCTTTCTCTCTCTTGTCTCTCAAAAATAAATAAATGTTAAAAAAATTAAAAATTAAAAAAAATCTCCTTCTATTCTGAATGATAGCCTTGCCAGGTAGAGTATTGTTGGTTGCAGGTTTTTCCTTTCAGCACTTTGAATAGATCATGCCAGTCCCTTCTGGCCTACAAAGTTTCTGCTGAACAATCCGCTGATAGCCTTATGGAATTTCCCTTGTATATAACTGTGTACTTTTCTCTTGTTGATTTTAAAATTCTCTCTTTATCACTATTTGCCATTTTAATTATTGTGTGTCTTGGTGTGGACCTGAGAGTTAATTTTGTTTGGGGCTCTCTGTGCTTCCTGGATCTGGATATCTGTTTCCTTCCCCAAATTTGGGAGGTTTTCAACTATTATATCCTCCAATAAATTTTCTGCCCCTTCTTTCTTGCTTATCCTTCTGGGATCCCTGTAATGCAAACATTATCACACTTGATGATGTCTCTGAGTTCCTTTAACTCATTGTCATTTTTTTTATTATTTGTTTTGTTGTTCAGGTTGTTCCTTTCCATTACCCTGTCTTCCAGATCACTGATCCACTCTTCTCTGTCCTCCAATCTGCTGTTGATCCCATCTATTTGTATTTTTTATTTCAGTTATTGAGTTCTTCATCTCTGATTGGTTCTTTTTGTATTTTTATCTCTTTGTTGTAGGTCTCACTGAGATCTTCCATTTATTTTTTCAAGTCCAGTCAATCTTTATGATCATTACCTTGAATTCTTTATCAGGCATATTGCTTTTCACAGTTTCATTTGGCTTTTTTGCTGTGGCTTTGTCTTGTTTTTTCATTTGGGGCATATTACTCTGTCTCCTCATTTTGTCTAACTCTCTGTTTCTATGTATTAAGAAAGTCAGCTACATCTCCTGATCTTGAAAGTAGTGGCTTTATTAAGAAAAAGTGGTGCCCTGTAGTGCAATGCCCCTGTTCACCAGAATCAGGTCCTTTAGGGGTGTCTCCTATGTGGGTCGCATATGCCCTACTGAGCTGCATCTGCCTTCAGTCCAGTCACTGCAATGACTCATGTTGCCTCTTGTAAGCTCACTGGGCAGGGTTTGATCCCTGTGCTGTTAAGGGGCAAGTCTGGGGCTTCTGGTGGCTTGTAGTCGGGTGGTGTCAGTAGGCAAATCAGATGCCTGCCCCTAGCCTGTCTGCCAGGGCTGCAGTCACACCAAACTGTAAGACACTCTCCCTTTATTGTCCTCCGAGAGGCTTTAATTGATTCAGTCAGACCAGATGCCTGACCCCAGTCTGTTGGAGCTGCAGTTGCACTGACCTATAAGGTGCTCTTCTGCCTTGTCCCCTGAGAGGCTTTCATTGGTGGGTAGAGCCAGCAGTCAGACAATACAGTCAAAAAAAAAAAAATACATGGAGAAAAATGAAAATGAAAACACAGTGGTCCAAAATCTTTAACATGCAACAAAAACTGTTCTACAAGGAAAGATTAAAGAAATACAAGCCTACCTCGAGAAACAAGAAAAATCTCAAATAAACAACCTAACTTTATACCTAAAGGAACTATAAAAAGAACAAACAAAGCCCAAATCCAGTAGAAGGAAAGAACTAATACAAAAGAAACAAATGAAATAGAGACTTAAAATCAATAGAAATAATCAATGAAACCAGGAGCTGGTTCATTGAAAAGAAGAACAACCTTGAAGAACCATTAGCCAGACTTATCAAGGAAAAGAGGATTCAAATAAATTCAGAAAGGAAGGAGAAATCACAACCAATACCACAGAAATATAAAGGATTATAAGAGAATATTATGAAAAACTATATGTCAACAAATTGGACAACCTCGAAGAAATGGATAAATTCCCAGAAACATATTACATTCTAAACTGAATCAGGAATAAATAGAAAATTTCATCATACTGATTACTAACAATGAAATTAAATCAATTAAAAAAAAAAAAAACAACTCTCAGCAAATAAAATTCCAGGACCAGATGGCTTCACAGGTGAATTCTATGAAGCACTTAAAGAAGAGTTAATACCTATGCTTCTCAAACTATTCCAAAAAATAGAAGAGGAAGGAATGCTTCCAAATTTATTCTATAAGGCCAGAATTGCTATGACCCTCAAACCATATAAAAACACTACCAGAGGGGCACCTGGGTGGCTCAGGTCAGGTCATGATCTCATGGTTTGTGAGTTCGAGCCCCGCATCAGGCTCTGTGCTGACAGCTCAGAGCCTGGAGCCTGCTTCGGATTCTGTGTCTCCCCCTCTCTCTGCCCCTCCCCCACTCATGCTCTATCTCTCTCTGTCTCAGAAGTAAATAAACATTAAAAAAAAACACTACCAAAAAGGAAAGCTACAGGCCAATATCTCTGATGAACACAGATGCAAAAATCTTCAACAAAATATTAGCAAACCAAATCCAACAATACATTTAAACATAATTCAATCAAGTGGGATTTATTTGTAGAATGCAATGATGGCTCAATATTCACAAATCAATCCAGGTAATATATCACATTAACAAGAGAAAGGATAAAAGGCATGTGATCATCTCAGTAGATGCAGAAGAACCGTGATAAATCACAACATCCATTCATAACAAAAACTTTCTGCAAAGTAGGTTAGAAGGAACATACCTCAACATAATGAAGGGCATATATGAAAAACCCACAGCTAAACATCATACTAAATGAGCAGGGGGGACTGAGAATCAGACAAGAAAAAAGGAATAAAAGATAAGGTAAGGAAGAAGATGCATTTGCAGTTGACATGATGCTATATGTAGAAAACCCTAAAGACCTCATCAAAAAGCCACTAGAACTGGTAAATAAATTCAGCAATGTTGCAGTATACAAAATTAATATACAGAAATTGGTTGCATTTATATGCAGTACTAATGGAGTATCAGAAAGATAAATTAAGAGAGCAATTCCATTTACAGTTGTACCAAAAAGCAGTAAACCTAACCAAGGAGGCATAAAACCTATACTCTGAAAACAATAAAACATTGATGGAAGGAATTGAAGTGGATACAAACAAATGGAAAGATATTCCATGGTCATGGATTGGAGGAACCAATATTGTTAAAATGTCCATACTTCCCAAAGCTATGTACACATTTAATGCAATCCCTATCAAAATACCAACAACACTTTTTACAGAACTAGAACAAATAATTGTGAAATTTGTATGGAACCACAAAAGATACTGGATAGCCAAAGCAATCTTGAAAAGCAAACCTGGAGGCATCACAATTCAAGTTATATTACAA
The DNA here is from genome assembly GCF_018350195.1 of Panthera tigris. Taxonomy (NCBI): domain Eukaryota; kingdom Metazoa; phylum Chordata; class Mammalia; order Carnivora; family Felidae; genus Panthera; species Panthera tigris. The sequence continues at coordinate 53,205,651 of NC_056667.1, read as the reverse complement.
AGCTGTAGTACTCAAAACACTATGATACTGGCACAAAAATAGACACACAGATCACTGGAACAAAATAGCTCAGAAACAAAACCACATTTATAGGATTAATTAATCCATGGCAAAGGAGGCAAGAATATACAATGGAGAAAAGACAGTCTCTTCAACAAATGGTGCTGGGACAACTGGATAGCTACTTGCAAAAAAATGAAGCTGGACCACTTTTTTACACCACATACAAAAGTAAACTCAAAAGGGGTTGAAGGCGTAAATGTGAACCCTGAAACCATAAAACTCTTAGAAGAAAATATAAGCAGTAATTTAGTTGATACTGGCTGGAGAAACATTTTTCTAGATATGTCTCCTCAGGCAAGGGAAATAAAAGCAAAATTAAAATATTGGCACTACACCAAAATAAAATTTTTGCACAGCAAAAGAAACCATCAACAAAACAAAAAGGCAACCTACTGAGTAGGAGAAGGTATTTGCAAATGGTATATTAAATAAGGGGTTAATATTTAAAATATACAAGGAACTTACAGAAGTCAACACCAGGCAACGAAAAATGAACCCTATAATCTGATTAAAAATGGGCAGAGGACCTAAATAGACATTTTCCAAAGAAGAAGACATACAGATGGCCAACAGACACATAAAAAGATGCTCAGCACCACTAATCATCAGGGAACTGAAAATCAAAACCACACTGAGATATTATGTTATACCTGTCAGAATGGCTAAAACTAAAACACAAGAAATAACAAGTATTGGAGATAGATAAGATATGGAGAAAAAGGAACCCTTGTGCATTGTTGGTGGGGATGCAAATTCGTACAGCCACTATGGAAAACAATATGGAGGTTCCTCATATAATTAAAATCAGAATTACCATATGATCCTGGTTGTTTACCCAAAGAAAATGGAAACACTAATTCAAACAGATGTATGCACCCCTGTGTTTACTGCAGCCAAATCATGGAAGAAACCCAAGTGTCTATTGATAGATGAATGGATAAAGAAGAAATCACACACACACACACACACACACACACACACACACACACACTGTAATATTTACTTAGCCATAAAAGAATGAAATCTTGTCATTTGCAACATGGATGATCCTAGAGGGCATAATGCTAAGTGAAATAAGTCAGTCAGAGAAAGACAAATACCATATGTTTTCACATGCAGAATTTAAAAAACAAAACAAATGAACAAAGAAAAAAGAAACCAAAAACCATCCTCTTAAATGCAGAGAGCAAACTGGTGGTTGCTGAAGAGGAGATGGTTGGTGGACGGGTGAAACAGATAAAGGGAATTAAAAGTACTTACTTTGATATGCACTGAGTAATGCATAGAGTCATTGAATCATTATATTGTACACATTAAACTAATACAACACTATGTGTTAATTATGCTTAAAAAACCAAATAACTCCTACAAGTCATTATGAAAAAACCAGGTAGCCCAATAGAAAATGGGCAGAAGATCAGGTCATGATCTCAACAGTTCCTGAGTTCGAGCCCCACATCAGGCTCACTGCTTTCAGCCTGTCAGCATGGAGCCCACTTCGGATCCTCAGTCTCCCTCTCTCTGCCCCTCCCATGTTTGTGCTCACCCAAAAATAAATAAATAATAAAAAAAAAGAAAGAAAATGGGCAGAAGATTTAAATAGGCACCTCATAAAAGAGAATATCTACAAAGCCTAAAAAAATATCCAACGACTTGCTCCAACTTGTTTTCCTCATTAGTAACGAGGGAAATGCAACAGGAAACCACAGTAAGGTACCAACACCATCCCGACTAGTGGTGTTGATGTTTGATAGTGGGAATTCTTTTAAGCTATTGGTGGGGATATAAATTAGTACAACCGTTTTTGAAAAAGTGTGGCACTGTCTAGTACAGACAAAGTTATACCTATCTTCTGACCCAGCAGCTTCACTCCTAGGCTTGCACCCTGGAGCAGTGGTTCTCAAAGAGTGGTCCGTGGACACCTGAAGGTCCCTGGTTATCTTAAAGGTCTATGAGGACAAAACTATTTTTATAATAAAACTCATATGCTATTTGTCTTTTTCAGTGTGTTAACATCTGCACTGATGGAGCAAAAGCAGTGGTGGAGGAAAGGCTGGAGGCTTAGCACAAATTAAGGCAGTGGTACCAAACTGTACTGGTAGTTACTGTATTCTACAATACCACTTACCAAGAAAAATGACAGTTTCACTGAAGAATATCTTTAAAAAATTTTTTTCTAGTGTTTGTTTATTTTTGAGACAGAGCATGGGCAGGGGAGGGGCAGAGAGAGAGGGAGACACAGAATCCGAAGCAGGCCCCAGGCTCTGAGCTGTCCGCACAGAGCCCAACACAGGGCTCGAACTCACAGCTGTGAGATCATGACCTGAGCTGAAATCAGACACTTAACTGACTGAGCCACCCAGGAGCCCCAAGAATATCTTTAAAACAATAAAATCAATAAATGAAGTAGTAACAATTAATTGTATTAAATCATAAGTAATTGTACCTTAAATACATCTTTTTCTGATAACATCAGTAGCAATATTAACAAATGTGAAATTTCTGGTATAAGGAAATGTGTTAACATTTGGAAAATCTGTGTAACTCAGTGAGCCAATATTTACCAAATGACCAATGCATGATATTAAAAAGTCATGCATAGGTGAAAGTTTCATTCAGAGTTAGAGACCAGATTTAATGAACAGAGTACATAGTTTTAATGAGTACAGAGATTTTAATGAACAGAGTACATAGTTCACTGATGTGATTTCAGATTCTACATTGCAACTAACCTTTGAGAAACTACCAGTGTTAAATAGAAGAGATGATGGTAAGCATCTTTTTTTTTTTCCCTTATTTCAGAGAGAAAGCTTTCAGTGTTTCACTATTTAGAATGATGTTGGCTATAGATTTTCTGTAGATACCTTTGAAATGATTTTAAAGTTCCCTTTTTTTCAAGTTTGATGAAATTTAAAATTAAGTGTACGTATTGATTTTTTTTTTACTATTTACCTCTTCTGAATATACTGAAGTAGTCATATGGTTTTTCACCTTTACTAATATGACAAATTTTATTTATTTATTTATTTATTTATTTATTTATTTATTTATTTATTAAAGTTTTGAATGTTTATTTATTGTTGAGAGTGAGAGAGAGAGGGACGGGGGAGGGGCAGAGAGAGAGGGAGACCCAGAATCAGAAGCAGGCTCCAGGCTCTGAGCTGTCAGAACAGGGCCCTATGTGGGACTCGAACTCATAAACTGTGAGATCATGACCTGAGCTGAAGTCAGACGCTTAACTGACTGAGCCACCTAGACTCTCATATATTGATTTATTTTTTAATGTTAAACCAATTTTGTATTCTAGGATAATTCCAATTTGTTATATATATATTATCCTTTTGTATTGCTGGATTCAGTTTGCTAATATTTTGTTTCAGATTTTTCAATTAATGTCCGTAGATCAAATTAGCCTGTGATTATTTATATTTTGTCATAATGCCCATGAGTTTCGTACCTTATTACGGGTTTGAGAATTCTCTCTTTTATTTTATGTTTATATAATATTAGAATACTCTTTTCCTTAAAATATTGGTAGAACTCACATTAAAGCCTCCTGGTCCTAGAGTTTTCTTTAAGGATTTTCTATGATTGATTCAATTTTTTAATGGTTATAGGAGTTTTCAGGTTTTTCAGCTATTGTAGGCTTTGCTAATTTTTCCCCTAGAAAATTAGTCCATATAGCTTATTACATTTTCAAATGTATCAGCATTACGTCATTCATTATATCCTTTTGTGATTTTATTCAGTGTCTGCAACCTCTGGAGTAGTATGCTCCTTTCCAATCTTGATAGTTTTTTTTGTGTGTATGTATCCATCCTCTCTGTCTGTCTGTCTCTCTCTTATAGTCTCATGAAAGGTTTGACAACTTTATTAGCCTTCTCAAAGAACCAAGGATTGACTTAATTATGCCTTTTTAAAAAAACTTTTTAAAATGTTTTTATTTATTGTTGAAACAGAGAGAGACAGAGCATGAGCAGAGGAGGGGCAGAGAGAGAGGGAGACACAGAATCTGAAGCAGGCTCCAAGCTCTGAGCTGTCAGCACAGAGCCCAATGTGGGGCTTGAACACACAGACTGTGAGATCGTGACCTGAGCTGAAGTCGGATGTTCAACCGACTGAGCCACCCACATGCCCCTTAATTATTCCTATTACATGTTTTTTCTATTTCATGTATTTTTGTTCTTATTTATTATTTCTTTTCTACTACTTTCTGTTTATTTCTAATATCCTAAGGTGGTTGCTTATCTCATTAAGTTTTGGCCTTTTTTCTTTCTCTTCTTTTTTCTTTTTTGCCTTTTTCCCCCTAATATATCACATTTAAGGCTATAAATCAGCCCTCTAAGTACTTTTTAGCTGTATCCTACATGTTTTCAATAGGTGTGAGTTTATTATTCAATAGAAAACAATTTTTTTAAATTTCCATTATGAGTAAATTTACAATTACATGGGGATGTTCTGTTTATCTTTTTATTATTTATTTATAGTTTGATCACCCTCTGTGTTATGTCCATCCATGTTTTAATGATCTCATGAGTCCATTTTTGAAATGTTGTGTGTGGACTTTGGAGTATTTGTTTTGCAGTTGTTTAATGTAATATATATATCTCAACTAGGTCAACTGTATTAAGCATCATTGTTTGAATCATCTATTAAGTAATTTTTCTTTATTTTTAATGTTTATTATTTATTTTTGAGAGAGAGAGAGAGAGAGAGAGAGAGAGAGGGGGGGGGGAGGGGCAGAGAGAGAGAGAGGGAGACACAGAATCCAAAGCAGGCTCCCAGCTATGAGCTGTCAGCACAGAGCCCAACTCTCAAACAATGAGATCATGACCTGAGCTGAAGTCAGATGCTTAACCGACTGAGCCACCTATGCGTCCCTATTAGGTAGTTTTTCTTGTCTTATTCTATCTATTATTTTTAAGTTTCCCATATAATTGTGTGTTTGTCTATTTCTCCTTATAGTTCTGATTTTCTCTTACATAGTTTGAGGATGTTGGTAGGTATATATAAATTTTAAATATAAGTGAAAATTGAAATTGTATTGTTAAGGGACTGTCTTTATCTTAGTAAATTTTTATTGTTGTAAAATATATATAACATTAACTTTGCCATTTTAACCATTTCTAAGTATACAATTCAGTGGCGTTAATTATATTCACCATATTGTGCAACCATAATCGCTATATAGTTACAAAACATTTCCATTACCCCAAATAGAAACTGTAACCATTAGGCAAAAATTCCCCATGTTCCCTTCCTCCCAGCCTGACAAATCTACTTTCTGTCTCTATGAATTTGCCTGTTCTAGATATTTCATTTAAGTGAAATCATACAATATTTGTCATTTTATTTCTGGCTTATTTCAACTTAGCATATGTTTTCAAGGTTCATCCATATATGTGTGGCATATATATCAGAACTCCATTCCTTTTTATGGCTAAATAATACTCCATTATATGTATACACTGCATTTTGTTTAGCCACTGATTTGTTGAATAGTAGGGTTGTTTCCACCTTCTGGCTGATGTGAACAATGAACATGGTGTAATAGTATCTTTTGAGTCCCTGCTTTCCATTTTTTTAGCTATATGCCTCAGAGTGGAATTGTTGGGTCATATAGTAATTCTGTGTTTATCTTTTTGAGTAATAGCCAAATTGCTTTCAATAATGCTTTTTTTTTTTGCCTTAAAATATGTTGAGAGTACTAGTGATATAAGAATGCTGGCTCTTTTCTGTTTGTATTTGCAGAGTATATGTATTTCTATGTCACCTGTTTGTATGTTAGTTTTTTTTATTCAGTCTGAAAACCTCTGTTTTATAACTGATACATTTTATCCATTTATTTTTTATTGCATTAATTAGTATTAATAACTAATATCTTAAATTTTTTTTAATGTTTGTTTATTTTTGAGAGAGAAAGAGAGACAGAGCATGAATGGGGGAGAGGCAGAGAGAGAGGGAGACATGGAATCCAAAGCAGTCTCCAGGCTCTGAGCTGTCTGTACAGAGCCGGACGTGAGGCTCGAACCCACAGACCGTGAGATCATGACCTGAGCCAAAGCTGAACACTTAACCGACTGAGCCACCCAGGTGCCCCAATAACTAATATATTTTAAATTAACCACAAATGCTTTGCTTTCTCTTTGTCTCACTTGTTCTATTATTCTTTTTCTCTTCTTTGTTTTGAATTGATGATTTTTTTAATCATTCCATTTTCTCCCCTTTACCAATCAATTTATTGGCCACATTCTTTGTCTATTTTTTTAGCAGCTAGCTAAATGACCCATCAGTTCAAGTTAGCCAATAATGCTGTTTTTGTGCTAGATACTGCAAAGACACTAACTCTATTCTCTTCCTAGTTTGCGTGCTTTTACTTTTGTTAATATAACTCTTCATCTTTATTTCTTTAAAAATTTTTAATGTTTATTTATTTTTGAGAGAGAGAGAGAGAGAGAGAGAGAGAGAGAGAGAGAGACAGAGCACGAGTGGGGGAGGGGCAGAGAGGGAGACACAGAATCCAAAGCAGGCTCCAGGCTCTGAGGTGTCAGCACACAGCCCGATGTGGTGCTCAAACCCATGAACCGTGAGATCATGACCTGAGCCAAAGTTGGACGCATAACCGACTGAGTCACCCAGGTATCCCTAACTTCTTAGTTTTCAATCTAAGACATTATTAATGTTGTATTATGTGTAACATTGCATTATATAGATTTATCTACATATTTACCACTTTCTTTATTCTTCATTCTTTCTTTCATTTCAGAGCTTCCATCTGAGATCATGTTCTTTCTTCCAGAATGATATCCTTCAGAATTCCCTTTTTGGAGGGTCTGAATAGTAGCAAACTAACTCTCTGTGTTCTAATTGATTTTTAAATGTTTATATTGTGTTCTCATTCTTGAAAGATGTTTTCACTAAGAATAAAATAATAGGTTAATAGGTATTTTCCTTCACCCCATGGACGATATCATATTGTCATCTGCTTTCCATTGATTCTATTGAGAAGTCAGTTGTCAGTCTAGCTGCTTGTTGCTTTGACAGTGATCTCCACCCATACCCCACCCCAGTCTCCACCCTACCTCCAATTCCCCGCCCACCCCTGCTCTGGCTATTCATTAGTTTTATGGTGAGGAGTCTTGGTTTGAAGTTTTCTCATTTCTCATGTCTCAAAGTTATTTCATTCTTTCCTCCTTGCTTCCCTCCCTGCTTTCTTTCCTTCCCTCCCTCCCTCCTTCCTTCTCTCCTTCCTTTCCTCTCGTCCCCTTCCTCCTCTCCCTTCCCCTCCCTTCCCTTCCCTCCCCTTCCCTCCCCTTACCTTGCCTCGCCTCGCCTTCCCTTCCCCTCTCTTTTCCTGTATAGGATGTATTTAGCTTTTTGAGTGTGTGAATTGATACCATTTATTAGCTCTGAAAAAGTATGAACCATTATTTCTTCAAATCTTATCTCTGCCATGTCATCTCTTTCCTCTCCTTCTAGAACTAATTAAATGTACACTAGACTTTTCCATTCTCTTTTCCATAAATCTTATTTTTTAAGTTTATTTTTATTTATGTTGACAGAGAGAAAGAGAGAGAGAGAGAGAGAGAGAGAGAATCCCAAACAGACTCTGCAGCAGTGGCACAGACCCAGACACAGGGCTTAAACCCATGAACTGTGAGATCATGATCTGAGCCAAAACCGAGAGTCAGATGCTTAACCGGCTGAGCCACCAGGCACCCCTGCATAAATCTTAATCTCTTTTTGATATATTCCATTTCTTTGCATTTCTGTGCTGCCTTCTGTAAAATCTCATGACTTAAACTTCCTGTTCTCTAATTCTCTTTTCATTTATGTCCAATATGCTGTTAAACCACTGGTTTTTGTTTTGTTTTTAATTTCAGTAGTTGTGATTTTCATTTCTAGAAATTTTATTTGATTCTTCCTAAAATCTTCTTGGTCACATTTTATAGTTTCCAGTATCCTGAAGATATTTTCAAGTGTACCTTTTATATCTTTAATAACAGAGATATAATTGTTTTTATTTTTTAAACGCTTATTTATTTATTTTGAGAGAGGAGGGGCAGAGAGAAAGAGGGAGAGAGAGAATCCTAAGCAGATTCCAGGTTGTCAGTTTGGAGCCCAATGCCGGCTTGAACCCATGAACTGTGAGATCATTACCGGAGCCAAATCAAGAGTTGGATGCTTAATTGACTGAACCACCCAGGCTTCCCAGATATAATTGTTCTTTTAATCTATGTCTGATAATTCCAGTGTCTGAAGTCTTTTTTGCTCTATTTCTACTATCGTTTCTTTTAACTTTTATACATGGTGCTTGTTTATTCATGTGCTTAGTTGTTTTTTACTGTGTGCTGCTCATTGACCTTGAAAAATTATTTATGTAAATACTTTGAGGCCGAGGAGGAAGATGACTTCTCAAAATAGGTTTGTATTTGTCACATTCAATCCCTATGGGCTTCACCAGTATACAATTTCAGTTGGCAGAATTGGGGAAAACATAGCCTGTGAGTTCCTAGTTCCACTGGTGCATTTCCTTTTGTACTTTACACCTTAGGCAGATAGAGGCTCAAATTGGCTGGATTAGCAAATGCTCTCAGGGAAAAAGTAGCTTGTACTCAGTATAATTTAGATTTGAACAAACTGAGGGTTGCTGGAGGGGAAGTCTATTGCAGGTGGCGGGAGTGGCACAGAGGGGATGGACTAATTGGGTAACGGGCATTAAGGAGGGCACTCATTGGGATGGGCACTGGGTGTTATACATAAGTATGAATCACTAAAGTTTACTCCTGAAACTAATAAACTATATGTTAATGAACTAGAATCTAAATAAAAATTTGAAACATTAAAAAAATATTTTAGAGTTGCATTCCCATACGCCAACAATGAAGCAACAGAAAGAGAAATCAAGGAATTGATCCCATTTACAATTGCACCAAAAATGATAAAATACCTAGGAATAAATATAACCAAAGAGGTGAAAAATATATACACTGAAAACTATAGAAAGCTTATGAAAGAAATTGAAGAAGACACACACACAAAAAATGGGAAAAGATTCCATGCTCATGGATAGGAAGAACAAATATTGTTAAAATGTCAATACTACCCAAAGCAATCTACACATTCAATGCAATCCCTATCAAAATAACACCAGCATTCTACACAGAGCCAGAACAAACAATCCTAAAATTTGTATGGAACCACAAAAGACCCCAAATAGCCAAAGCAATTTTGGAAAAGAAAACCAAAGCAGGAGGCATCACAATCCCAGACTTCAAGCTATACTACAAAGCTGTAATCATCAAGACAGTTTTGTGTCTGGCACAAAAACAGACACTCAGATCAATGGAACAGAATAGAGAACCCAGAAACGGACCCACAAACGTATGGCCTACTGATCTTTGACAAAGCAGGAAAGAATATCCAATAGAATAAAGACAGTCTGTTCAGCAAGTGATGCTGGGAAAACTGGACAGCGACATGCAGAAAAATGAACCTGGCCCACTTTGTTACACCACACACAAAAATAAACTCAAAATGGATGAAAGACCTAAACATAAGACAGGAAGCCATCAAAATCCTCGAGGAGGAAGCAGGCAACAACCTCTTTGACCTTGGCTGCAGCAACTTCTTACTCAACACGTCTCCAGAGGCAAGGGAAACAAAAGCAAAAATGAACTAGTGGGACCTCATCAAAATAAAAGCTTCTGCACAGTGAAGGAAATAATCAGCAAAACTAAAAGGCAACCGACAGAATGGGAGAAGATATTTGCAAACGACAGATAGATAAGGGGTTAGTACCCCAAATCTATAGAGAACTTATCAAACTCAACACCCAAAAAACAAATAATCCAGTGAAGAAGTGGGCAAAAGACAGGAATAGGCACTTTTCCAAAGAAGACATCCAGATGGCCAATTGACACATGAAAAAATGCTCAACATCACTCATCATCAGGGAAATACACATCAAAACCACAATGAGATTCTGACTCACACTGTGTGAGTCTCACACCTGTCAGAATGGCTAACACTGACAACTCAGGCAACAGCAGATGTGGCGAGGATGTGGAGAAAGAGGATCTCTCTTGCACTGCCAGTGGGAATGCAAAGTGGTGGAGCCACTCTGGAAAACAGTATGGAGGTTCCTCAAAATATTAAAAATAGAACTACCCTGCAACCCAGCAATTGCACTACTAGGTATTTATCCAAGGGATAGAGGTATGCTGTTTCAAAGGGGCACATGCACCCCCATGTTTATAGCAGCACTATCAACAATAGCCAAAGTATGGAAAGAGCCCAAATGTCCATTGATGGATGAATGGATAAAGAAGATGTGGTATATATATATATATATATATATATATACATATACATACATATACACACATATACATATATATACATATACATACATATGTATATATATGTATATGTATATACATACATATATACATATATATGTATACATATATGTATACATATATATGTATACATATATGTATACATATATGTACACACATATATGTACATATACATGTGTGTACATATATACACATACATGTACACATACATATATACATATATACATATACGTATGTATATATACATATATATACATATACACATATGTGTACATATACATATATACACATATGCATATACATATGTATATATACATATACATATATACATATACATATATATATATACACACATACATACATACACACACACAATGGAGTACTACTCGGCAATCAAAAAGAATGAAATCTTGCCATTTGCAACTACGTGGATGGAACTGGAGGGTATTAAGCTAAGCGAAATTAGCCAGAGAAAGACAAAAATCCTATGACTTCACTCATACGAGGACTTTGAGACAAAACAGATGAACATAAGGGAAGGGAAGCAAAAATAATATAAAAACAGGAGGGGACAAAAGCATAAGAGACTCTTAAATATGGAGAACAAACAGAGGGTTCCTGGAGGGGTTGTGGGAGGGGGGATGGGCTAAATGGGTAAGGGGCATTAAGGAATCTAGTTCTGAAATCATTGCTGGACTATATGCTAACTAACTTGGATGTAAATTTAAAAAATAAAAGTTAAAAAAAGATTTCAATTGTGTTTTGATACTTTTATTATAAGTGTATTTAAAATAATTTTAATACTTGAATAATATTTATATTATTTTATATATAATATATATCTTATATATTATATTTATATGTTATCTTTATATTCAATCCAGCATTTTTAGTTGTCAGTTTCTGTAGTCAAGCGTCTGGGGTAAGCCGGTCCCAAGACTGGCCTGTAGACTGGCGTCCACTGAGGTCTCACAGGGGTATCTCTGGTTTTCTGGTGTTATCTGTTACTCAAATCAAGGTGGAGTATTTCATAGGATGGTCATTTTTCTCCACTTGGTCAGGAGTTGGTGGTATATCTCAGCTACCACTGGCCCACCATGGTTCTCATCAGCACCAGCACCAGCACCACAGACTTTTTGAATCTCTCCAAGTCCTTTACTCATTGTCTTCATTTCTACTTCTGCAATGGGTCACCTTGACCACCCTTATGGCTGAACTAGTGTCTCTCCACTCAGCCATGTTCTATGTCCTCTATAGGAGTTGCAGGAAGCCCCGGTCCCTTCCCCACCACACAGGAACTAATGGAGCTCAAACTGGGCCCTCTTTGTACCCTCTGTTCTGCTCTTTCCTCCTCTGGGCCCACCCCTTGTGCTGCTGGCTCAATGTCATATCCTAGTTCTGTCTGAGGACAGCAAGCTCAATGGTCTAGTCATCATAGGTGCACAGTAGTCTTAACTGTGCTAAAGAAGAAACTCCATGATCTGGTCTACCAGGTTTAATCCTTGATATGTCAATGCTAGGAAAAGGAATGTGGACAATTTCTTCTCTTTCACCTTTTTTTCTGGCTTCCTAATTAACTATTTTGATCAAAAATCCTATTTGGGATGCCAGAAGCTGATTTTTAGCCCTCTTTTAGTAATTCCGGCTTTAACAATCCTAATCCCACTCTGCACACAGCACTCTCAGGCAAATAGAGGCCTCAGGCCAACTAAGGAAAAGATCATATGCATGAAAATGTAAAAGAAAAAGGCGTATTAGTACATTCCATAAATATCCAAGTTACAGATATATACATATATTATTTTCTAATCAAAAGCATTTGTATTATTTGTATTAAATAATTTATTATTATTTAAATTTATTGTTGTGTAATAAGTTATGCCAATATTTAGCGGCTTAAGATAATGAACACTTACTATTTCACCATTTCTATAGGTCATAAATTTTCCAAGTGGCTTATCTTGTGATTCTGGCTCAGGGTCTCCTAGGAGGTTAAAGACCATATGAAAGAGGGGGTACAATCACCTGAAGGCTTGGCTGAGGCTGAACTTCAAAGTTTACTCCCATATTAGCAGGATGCCTCAGTTCCTCATGACATTGTAACTTGGCTTCCCTCAGACCAAGTAAGCGGGGAGATAAGAGAGTGAGCAGGAAGCCACCATGCCTATTATGTCCTAGTCTCTGAAGTCACACACTGCCACTTTTGATTCATTCTATTCATTAGAAATGAGCCACTAAGTCCAGCTCATAACCAAGGAGAAGAGAATTAGGCTCACCCTCTTAAAGGTAATGTCAAAGAATTTGTGGACATTTTAAACCACCACAGAATTCAAAATCCTTCATTTTCCCCTTCCTGTGTGCCAATGTGCAAAAACCAACCACAAAACAGATTCCTGCATAATAGAGCTCAGGGTCTGGTGTGGACATGAACATGAAAACAAGCAATTACAGTACACCAAGATATGGGTCCTAGTTTTCTCCCATGTGACATGGCAGACAATAGATGCTTGGGGGCACACAAGTCAATGTATGTGAAAATGCTTTTGTATAAGTGTAGTTTAGCAAAAGTGATCAAGAGCTGAGATTCAACAGGCAAAATGCCTGCATTCAAATTTCAGTTCTGCCACTTACTATCTCTGTGAGCCTGGACCACTAAATCATCTTCTCTGTGCCCCAGTTTCCTCATCAGTAAGATGAGAGAATAACAGTACCTAACTCACAGGGTCTTTGTGAGGATTAAATGAGTTAGCATATGGAAAGGTTTAAAAGATACCTGGAATTGGGGCACCTGGGTGACTCAGTCAGTTAAGTGTCCGACTTTGGCTCAGGTCATGATCTCACGGACTGTGAGTTCGAGCCCCACGTCATGTTCTGTGCCGACAGCTCAGAGCCTGAAGCCTGTTTCAGATTCTGTGTCTCCCTCTAGCTCTGCTCCTCCTGTGCTCACATTCTATCAAAAACAAACAAAAAAGTTAAAAAAAAAAAAAAAAGGTACCTGAAACATAGCAAGGGCTGGTTATCACAGTTGTAAACTGTGAGCTGCTTCAGGAATGAAAGGTAATGTTAGGGGTGTCTGGGTGGCTCAGTTGGTTAAGTGTCCCACTTCGGCTCAGGTCACGATCTCATGGTGCATAGGTTTGAGCCCCACATCAGGCTCTGTGCTGACAGGTCAGAGCCTGGAGCCTGCTTCGGATTTTGAGTCTCCCTCCCTCTCTGCCCCTCCCCTGCTCATGCTCTGTCTCTCTCAAAAATAAATAAACGTTAACAAATTTTTTAAAAAAGGATTTAAAGGTAATATTATTCTACTTTCTGAGTCTAAGTACATATCCTTATGCCTGTCTTATTGCAGATGAAATTAACTTTAAAAAATGTTTAAGGATGTATTTGTACTTTTATCTTTTTAAGCATATGACACGTAGTAAGATGACTGTCACTCTTCATCTCTACCCCACCCACTCATTAATCCCACTTCCTTCCCCAGGGGAAACCACATTAACAGTTTCATGAATGTTCTTTCAGAAATGTTTCTACCTGTTTAAAAGCTGATTTTTAAAAAATACTTTACTATAAATGGAATTGTATTATACGTATCTGCTACTTGCTTTTTTTCCGTGAATAATTTTACTGTTAATAGTTAATAGGCCTTTTCATGTTAATGACCACAGCTTGACATCATTCCTTTTAGTGGCCACAGGAAATTTTGTAGGATAGATACTGTCAGTTCTTTAAACATTCTTCTACTGATGGCTATCCATGTTGATTCCAACTTTTTATTATTATAAACTATTTTATAATAAACATGAACATTTAAACGGACTTTCTGACCTTCAAAGACTTCATGAATAAACATTTTTTAAAAATTAATTTGTTTATTTTAAGAGAGAGAGAGAGAGAGTGAAAACAGAGGAGGGGCAGAGAGAGGGGGAGAGAAAGAGAATGCCAAGCAGGCTCCATGCTGTCAGCTTTGAGCTCAATGCGGGGCTCGAACCCATGAAACATGAGATCATGACCTGAGCCAAAATTGAGAGTTGGATGCTTACCAGACTGAGCCACCCAGGTGCCTCAAATATACATGTTTTTTTATTAAGACCTGTTAAACTCATTGGACCTATAAAGTTCTAATGAAAAAGTCTGTAGAAATTTAAACCTTTTAGCTTGACATCCAGGAATTTCTCCAATGTGATCCCAAATTATTTCTTCGTTTTTGTCACTTGGCACTGCTTTTGCACAAACTCCACACCTAGACAAATTGTCTTACGTGATATTACTAGAACACACCATACACATTTTTGCCTTCAGGCCTTTGACTAGGAAAGGTCTCCCTACTCCCCTTGGCTTTTCTGTCCTATTCTTCTGTAGTAGGTGACAACGGGGTGGTCTGTCCATCTCACAGAAGTGGATTCCTGGTTTCCTACTTGATTACAATTATTTGGACCAGGAATTGATACCAGACCAAAGCTGTGCAAATCACAGTCTCCCTGAAGAACTTGGAATTGGGACCAAAAGTGAGCATCTGTCCACATAGCCAGAGTTGGGTCACCATGGGAGCTATGGGATGGTTTTCTGATCCTTGGGGGCAAGAAATGCAGCCAAAGCAGGCTGGTAGAGGCAGAAGAATGAGATGAACTTACAGAGAGATGAAACACAGTCTGGGTATTTTCCCAAATAGCACCTGGATCTTCTTCCATCAAAGGACCCAGTTACACTCCTGCATTGCATTCTGTCAAAACTGGGTTTGCTAAAGCTGGTTTTTCCTATTTACAGTCATAAAAGTGGATCCCATTGTATATTCCTTGAAGGTTGAGCCCTAGTTACTCTGATCTGTGAGGGCCTGAACCTGCATGCCTTGGCCCACTCACTTAAACCATTCATTTTGGCCACTTTGTTTCAAACTCATGAGTATCCAATATTACTATGCAAAGAGGAATTCTAGAGGAGGAAGATAAAGATCAGGACTTTTCTTACTTTTTAAATTTTTAACCATTTTGGATGGACCTTTCTAAGGCAGCTGACAAAAATTACCTAGCTTATTAAATTGAGTGTATTATTATTTAGTTATTTCTGGATGATTCAAACTAAACATGAAGATCAAATATCTTATTTTATTTTTATTTTGTTTTAATGTTTATTTATTTTGAGACAGAGCATGAGTGGGGGAGGGGCAGAGAGAGAGGAAGAGAAAGAATCCCAAGCAGGCTCCACACTGCCAGCACAGAGCCCGACACAGGGCTTGAACTCACAAACTATGAGATCATGACCTGAGTGAAAATCAAGAGCCAGACACTTAACCTACTGAACCATCCAGATGCCCTGAAGATCAAACATTTTATATGAAGGCATAATTCAGAGAATCTATAGGTTCATCTCAACTAATGAGCACCAGTTACTAAAACAGAATAAAATAAGCCTCCTCTTTGAAGGGAAAAATGAGATATCAGATATGAGTCCTCCTTTAAGAAAGGAAACTTTTTTTTAAGCTTATTTATTTTGAGGGAGACAGCGTGCGAGCAGGGGAGGGGCAAAGAGAGAGGGAGAATCTCAAACAGCTCAGCACTGCCAGCACAGAGCCTGATGTGGGGCCCGACCCATGAAACTGTGAGATCATGACCTGAGCTGAAATCAAGAGTTGGACGCTCGACTGACTGAGCCACCCAAGTGCCCCAAGAATGGAAACTGTTTTAATTCAAGAAAAACTATGAAGCAAACCACCTAGACCTAAAGATATTTTCAAATTCAGATGCTATACTGTAAAAATATTTCAGTCTTTGCAGAAGGGAAAGCTAAGTTTATGATTTAGTGAGCTACTCATGGGGCTTAATGATTTATCAGTTAGGTTACCAAATAAGATTTCAGTTTACCGAGTTCAGGTCTCTCCATGTTAAGAAACATTTTTCTCTGTTGCTTCCTCACACCTGTGTGCAGAGATAAAATCTCTCCTGCCATAAAGCCCACACTCATTCTTTACCTCTATGTTGGTATGGACATCAAGGTTGGTGCAACAAATTCAATTGTGGTATGCTCTGAAATGGATGTGGCTGGTGTCAGATCAAAAGAGTTTGTGAATTATACTTACTACTAAACTTGGGATGATCTTATTTTGGTTTAGAACTAAGCCCCTTGTTTCCACGTATAAAACCTCCAGTGTAATTTTTGTTTGTTTTTGGTTGAATAGTTTTTGTTGAAATTAATCATGCTCACATAAGAATGTAGAAGACATAAGTGTACCATCGGAAGGAAGAATAAAAATAAACTAAGAATTATCTCTAGCACCCCCCTTAGGTTAAGAAAAGAACATTTTCCTCATCAGAGAAACTTGGGTGGGCCTCCTCAATTGCTGTCCCCTCCCTACACCACTGAAGTAATCAATGTTCTGAATTTTAGGGTAATTATCCCCTTAGTTTTCTTTTCTTTAGTTTTGTGATCTATGTGAATCCCTAAACAAGAGTGTTTAGTTTTGCCTGTTTTAAACTTAGTATAAACAGAGTCATATTGTATATTTTCTTCAGGGTCTTGCTTCTTTCAACACTGTGTTTGCAATATCTATGTTGGTGTGTGCAGCTGTTCATTATATTCATTGCTGTATAATAGTACCTGCATGAATATACTACAGTTATATATTCAACCTTTGGTGGACATTTGGATGCTTCCAGTTTGTTACTATTATTACAAACAATGCTGCTATAAACATCCATGTATATATTTCCTACTGCCAGAGTTTCTAGTTGAAAGTATACAACTGGGAGAAGAATCATAGGATCTTTACACACTCAGTCTTACTAAGTAATGCCAAACTGTTTTTTTAAGTGCTATTGCAAATGTATGCTCTTATCTGCAATGTGTAAGAGTTCCCATTGTTCCACAGCATTTTCTACATTTGGAATGGCCAGACTTCCTTTCATCAATCTGGTGGAGATGTAAAAATATTTCAGTGTGGTTTTACTTTGCATTTTACTCCTTATTCCTAAGGATGAACATCTTTTCATATGTTTAATGGCTATTTGAGTTTCTCCTTTTGTGAGATATCTGTTTTTGTCTTTTGTCCATTTTCCTATTTTGTGTTTGTCTCTTATTCATAATTCCCAAGTCTTCTTTGTATGTTTTTGATACTACTCTTTTATCACTGAAATCTGTCGCAAATATGCATCTCCTTCTAGTGGATGGTAGGTTATTTTATTAAGTTTTCTGATGAATAAATATTCTCAATTTAAAAAAAAATTTTTTTTTTAACGTTTATTTATTTTTGAGACAGAGAGAGACAGAGCATGAACAGGTGAGGAGCAGAGAGAGAGGGAGACACAGAATCTGAAACAGGCTCCAGGCTCTGAGCTGTCAGCACAGAGCCCGACGCGGGGCTCGAACTCACGGACCATGAGATCATGACCTGAGCCAAAGTCGGACGCTTAACCGACCAAGCCAGCCAGGCGCCCCAATATTCTCAATTTTAATGTAGTCTAATTTACCAATCTTTTGTCTTATGTTTATACATTTTATGTCTTAAGAAAACTTTCCCTGCCCCAGGGTCATGAATATTTTCTCCTATATTATTTTCTAAAATTTTTATGGTTTGCCTTTTACATTAGATTTTAATTCACCTGGAGATTATTTATATGTATGGTATGAAGTAAGGATCCAATTTTATTTTTATAACTAAATACCCAGTCATCCCAGCACTATTTGCTGCAGGCTCCATGCTTTCTCCTTTATTCTGCAGTGCCCCTTTTTCTATATATTTGTGGATCTAGTTCTGGCCTCTCCAAGTTCATTGATTTATTCTTCTATGCTTAGACTGATACTATACTGTCTTAATTATAATGACTGTATAAATTTTAATATCTTGATGGCAAGTCCCTATCTTCTTCCTCAAGAATGTCTTGGCTCTTTTTGGCCTTTTGACTTTCATATATATTGTAGATCAAGTTGTCAAGTTCCACCAAAAAAGTCTTCTGGGATTTTAACTGTAATTGGAATTAAATCTATAGATCAGTTTGGGGAAGAATTCACATCTTTAAAATGTTAAGTCTTCTAATCAGTTGCATTCTTATACACTAACAATGAAGCAACAGAAAGACAAATAAAGAAACTGATCCCATTCACAATTGCACCAAGAAGCATAAAATACCTAGGAATAAATCTAACCAAAGATGTAAAAGATCTGTATGCTGAAAACTATAGAAAGCTTATGAAGGTAATTGAAGAAGATTTAAAGAAATGGAAAGACATTCCCTGCTCATGGATTGGAAGAATAAATATTGTCAAAATGTCAATACTACCCAAAGCTATCTACACATTCAATGCAATCCCAATCAAAATTGCACCAGCATTCTTCTCGAAACTAGAACAAGCAATCCTAAAATTCATATGGAACCACAAAAGGCCCCGAATAGCCAAAGTAATTTTGAAGAAGAAGACCAAAGCAGGAGGCATCACAATCCCAGACTTTAGCCTCTACTACAAAGCTGTCATCATCAAGACAGCATGGTATTGGCACAAAAACAGACACATAGACCAATGGAATAGAATAGAAACCCCAGAACTAGACCCACAAATGTATGGCCAACTCATCTTTGACAAAGCAGGAAAGAACATCCAATGGAAAAAAGACAGTCTCTTTAACAAATGGTGCTGGGAGAACTGGACAGCAACATGCAGAAGGTTGAAACTAGACCACTTTCTCACACCATTCACAAAAATAAACTCAAAATGGATAAAGGACCTGAATGTGAGACAGGAAACCATCAAAACCTTAGAGGAGAAAGCAGGAAAAGACCTCTCTGACCTCAGCCGTAGCAATCTCTTACTCAACACATCCCCAAAGGCAAGGGAATTAAAAGCAAAAGTGAATTACTGGGACCTTATGAAGATAAAAAGCTTCTGCACAGCAAAGGAAACAACCAACAAAACTAAAAGGCAACCAACGGAATGGGAAAAGATATTTGCAAATGACATATCGGACAAAGGGCTAGTATCCAAATCTATAAAGAGCTCATCAAACTCCACACCCGAAAAACAAATAACCCAGTGAAGAAATGGGCAGAAAACATGAATAGACACTTCTCTAAAGAAGACATCCGGATGGCCAACAGGCACATGAAAAGATGATCAACGTCGCTCCTTATCAGGGAAATACAAATCAAAACCACACTCAGATATCACCTCACGCCAGTCAGAGTGGCCAAAATGAACAAATCAGGAGACTACAGATGCTGGAGAGGATGTGGAGAAACGGGAACCCTCTTGCACTGTTGGTGGGAATGCAAATTGGTGCAGCCGGTCTGGAAAGCAGTGTGGAGGTTCCTCAGAAAATTAAAAATAGACCTACCCTATGACCCAGCAATAGCACTGCTAGGAATTTATCCAAGGGATACAGGAGTACTGATGCATAGGGGCACTTGTACCCCAATGTTTATAGCAGCACTCTCAACAATAGCCAAATTATGGAAAGAGCCTAAATGCCCATCAACTGATGAATGGATAAAGAAATTGTGGTTTATATACACAATGGAATACTACGTGGCAATGAGAAAAAATGAAATATGGCCTTCTGTAGCAACGTGGATGGAACTGGAGAGTGTGATGCTAAGTAAAATAAGCCATACAGAGAAAGACAGATATCATATGGTTTCACTCTTATGTGGATCCTGAGAAACGTAACAGAAACCCATGGGGGAGGGGGAGGGGAAAAAACAAAAAAGAGGTTAGAGTGGGAGAGAGCCAAAGCATAAGAGACTGTTAAAAACTGAGAACAAACTGAGGGTTGATGGGGGGTGGGAGGGAGGGGAGGGTGGGTGATGGGTATTGAGCAGGGCACCTTTTGGGATGAGCACTGGGTGTTGTATGGAAACCAATTTGACAATAAATTTCATATATTAGAAAAAAAAATGTTAAGTCTTCTAGTACATGAACATAGTATATCTCCATTTATCTAGGTTCTCTTTAACAACATTCACTAACATTTTTATAATTTTCTTGCATATACTTTGTTAGACTTATTCCTGGGTAATTTTTAACATATAAATTTGGATGCTACCACAAATGAACTATTATTTAGAAATCAGTTGCTTTGTAATTGTATTATTCTAAGGCTACTGTAACAAGTTGCTACAAACTTAGTGGTATAAAACAACAGAAATTTATTATCTCACAGTTCTGTAGTTCTGAAGTCCAAAATCAGTTCCACTAGGCCCAAATCAAGATGTTGGAAAGGCTATGTTGCTCTCTAGAGGCTCTAGGGGAGAATCTGTTTCCTTGTCCTTTCCAGTTTCTAGAGCTATCCACATGCCCTGGTTTGTAGCCCCCTTTCTCCATCTTCAAAACCAGTCACAGGTTGGCTGACTTTTATGACACACTTTTCAGTTTTAAGGACTCTTGTGATTACATTTGGCTCTCCCAGATAATCCAGGATAATCTTACCATTTTAAATTATTTAATCATGTCTACAAAGTCATTTTTGACATTTAAGGCAAACATGTTCACAGATTTCAGGGATTAAGATCTGGACATCTCTATAGAGAAGATGGGCATCATTCTGCCTACCATGGTAATACTGATTTTGTATCCTACAGTCTTGCTAACCTCTTATGAATTATTATCATTTATCTATAGGTTCTTTTAGGTTTCTACATATACAATCAAATCATTTGCAAATAATGATAGTTTTGTTTTGTCCTTTCCAATGAGTGTGTGTGTGTGTGTGTGTGTGTGTGTGTGTGTCTTTGTCTTTCCTACATTTAATGCCAAGGTAAAACACAAAGAATGGCTGGGGAAAACAAACAAACAAATAAAAACCAAAATACTGCTAGGACTTCCAATATAGTGTTAAATAGGAGTGATTATGTAAGGCAATCCTGTTTTGTTTCTAATCTCTAATGGAATACTTTCAGCGTCTCATCATTAAGCATAATATTTGATGCAGGCTTTTTTTCTCCTGAAATTGAGATGGTCATATGATTCTTCTCCTCTAATCTGTTAATCACATTAATTACATTAATTCATTTTCTAATGTTAAACCAACCTTCCTTTCTGAGAAAAATCAAACTTGTCATGCATTTTAGTAGTCATGCTAATGAGTGATTCTGGGCCTTTTATTTTCCTTTGCTTGTGTACATTATCATAATCAGGTTATCGCAGCTAGGTTATAACAGCCTCACAAAATTAGTCACAGAGGGTACCTACTTTTTCTATTCTCTGGAATAGTTTGTGTAAGGTTGGGATTATTTGTTACAGCATTGGTTTTAATAAAATTGCTGAGTTTCTAAACGTAAACTACATTGTGAAGCTTTGTACATTCTTCAACATGTCTGTGTGAAGTGCGTTAAATTTTTTTAATGTCTATTTATTCTTGAGAGAGAGAGAGAGAGAGAGAGAGAGAGAGAGAGAGGGAGGAAGGGGCAGAGAAAGAGAGAGGGAGACACAGAATCCGAGGCAGCCTCCAGGCTCTGAACTGTCAGCACAGAGCCTGGCGCAGGGCTTGAACCCATGAACTGGGATATCATGACCCTAGCAGAAGTCAGATGGGAATCACCATGAAGTGCCTCATGAAGTGCTTTTATATTTAATTATTCAACCCAGGGAGATTGGAGGTACTATCTCTCTCTCTCTCTCTTTTTTTTCCTGATAGGGAAATTGAAGTTAAACAGATTACATATATGCCTAAAGATCACATAATTCCTAAATGGCCCACTAGGACTTGAATTAAGATTTCTAGGGGTGCCTGGATGGTTCAATCAGTTAAGCGTCCGACTTTGGCTCAGGTCATGATCTCAAGGTTTGTGAGTTCAAGCCCAGCATGGAGCTCTCTGTTATTAGCACAGGGCCTACTTGAGATTCCCTATCTCCCCCTCCCCCTACCCCTCCTCCAATCTTTCACTCTCAAAAATAAATAAACATTAAAAAAAAAAGACTTCTTGGCTCCAAATCTATTATACAATACTACATTTTCATTGATACTCTCCAGAAGTATTGATATCTTGGCTGCCATGAGTTCACATTTTTCTAAAAAAAAAAATTTTACGGTGTCTCTGTCTCTTCCTTGGATTTTATTTCTTGCCATCACTTTTCTCCTTGCCCCACTATTGCTTTATTTCTAATATGCTGTGTTCCCATAGACAGAAATAGGTTCCTGTAGTATGCTCTGAGTGTCTGAGGGACATTCCTCAAAGTAAAGAGCATCAGCTTTGGAACATCCATTTCAGATGGGCTAAGAAGATTTTATTATTCTCTTTGTTTCTCTTATATTGCTAGACTGTTAATTCTCTTTATGTTTGTATGTTCTACACTTTGCTACTCAAAGCGTAATCTGTGCAAGTGGCATCTCCTTGGAGCATGCATGTTCGTAGCAAAGCAGGTCCCATCCCAGAACCAATAAATCAGAAATGGCATTTTAGTAAGATTTCTAGGTGATTATTGTGGACATTAAGGTTTGAGAAACATTGGCCTACATCACCAATTAGACTATAAAATCTTTGGGAACTCCTTATACCTTCTTATACCGCCGGTTCCAAACACCATGCCTTATGCAAAACCACACACTCATGAGATGAAGGCTATGATGATAATTTTGTAAAACACATGGCAAATCAGAATCCTCAGTTCTGATTTTGACTGTGTCAGGAACTCCATATATTATTTAATTTCAATAACCTTTAGTTTCTCCTCTATAAAATGAAGGTGTGTAATTTTTTTCTAATGATCTCCTAAATTCCAAAATGCTACACCATGACTGATAAATATCTTATAGTCAAACTAATTAATGTTGATAACAATTGAAATTGCCCTGAGGTATTTTCTTTGCAAGAATTCAACATGAATTACACAATGGTGTTGAATGAAATATGTAATATATTTTTAAAATATCACTTGCATCCAAATAGGTTGTTATTCTTAAGATCTCACTTGGAAAAGATGACTTTTGTTTGATCAGATGCCCTTTCTCAAGCGGCAAAGCAGTGTAATAATAGGGGTCAACACTTTGTGTTTCTAAAGTTCAGGTTCAGTAGCCTGGTACAATGGCAAACTGGAAACTGCAGTATGGGAGAATATAGGAAGTGATGCTTTGATTTCATGAACATTGTGTAGGACTATCAAACCAGAATTAATATATTCTACCTCAGCTGCCTACAATTTCAAATTTTTCTAGCAATTTTGTATTTGTTCTCACCTTCAAGATATCAGAGGTAGAGAAGGGGGAGAGACAGCAATGTTAAAAAAAGATTGCCCCAGGGGCACCTGGAGACTCAGTTGGTTGAACTGAGCGTCCAACCCTTGATTTTGGCTCAGCTCGTGATCTCACAGGTTGTGAAATCGAGCCGTGCATCAGGCTGTGCATTGATACCACAGAGCCTGCTTGGGATTCTCTCTCTCCCCATCCTCTGCCCCTCCCCCGCTTATTCTCTCTCTCTCTCTCTCTCTCTCTCTCTCAAATAAATAAACTTAAAAAATAAAGTTTTAGTTTGGAGTGTATCTGGCTAGTTCAGAGTGTATCTGGCTGGCCTAGAAAATGAGACATTTCATAATTTGCTCTTCTGTTCTATCACTGGAAAAAACCTTATCTTGTTGGAGAAGAATTTGTACTTGGGTTGTATTGTTATAACTGTACCATAATCACCATTGTGGAACCATTGTTGACAACCCACAAAAAAATGAAGTTTTTCATGATTGCCACTTATAGTTTTGATTCCTTTGATCTTAACATCTACTTGTTTGGTAATTCTGTTCCCTAAATTAGACATTTGGTATATATAGTTGGTCAGCCTTGAAACTTCAAAGACAACAAGCTGTCCAGCCATCTGCATGACTGCCATTGAAGTCCCTTGTGTTCTCACAGATTGCAGCTTGTCTATTCTGGAAGATGAGCTACACATTTATTCTGAGCCTGAGCAAAACATCTGACCAGTCTCAGAGCAACCCTGCCAGTTATTTATGAGTCTAGCAGTTCCCATGCAAAATACCAAACACTGTACTTAAAACAGCATGGTTAGTGGCAAATGGTATCTTCCATACCACTGTTTTAATGTTTTTTTTTTGTTGTTGTTGTTTTGGTTTCTTTTTGTGTTTTGTTTTGTTTTGCTTTTTGAGAGAGACACCACAAGCAGGGGAGGGATGGGGGGGGGGGGCGTGCGGGCAGAAGATCCCAAGCCGGCTCTGCCTGACAGCGGGTGAGCCCAATGCCGGCCTGGAACTCATGAACCGGACATCATGATCTGAATTGAAGTTGGATGCTCAATAGACTAAGCCACCCAGTCGCCCCTTCCGTACCATTTTGGAGAAGCACTGTTTTTTTCTTTCCCTTCCTTCCTTCCTTTTTTTCTCCTTCTCCTCCTCCTCCTCCTCCTCCTCCTCCTCCTCCTCCTCCTCCTCCTCCTTGCCTATTTTGCGATTAACTTCTGGGGATAAGAAAAAAAATGCCTTGCAAACATCTTGCTTTGGTGTTGTCAAATTTAGCCTATTACGTGCATGTATTGTGTTTGGGAGTTGCTTGGTTTTGTTTTGTTTTAGATGGGTAGGAAGAGAGCATGGAGTAAGGATTTGAAGAGGTTACTGCAGAAGGCGTTTTATTTTCATATAGAGGGAAAAAATATACCCACCTCATAATTACGACGTCTTTCGAGTTGAAACGAGAGGCAAAGTCTATTCCTGACGTCCAAATTAATTAGCTGGGTGACCCTGGGGAAGTCACTTAACCTCTAAATTTCCTCATCTGCAAAATGAAAGCATTGGTCTACACACAGCCATTTAAATCCCTCCTTCAATTGTTCATTCATTCAATCTCTATTCAGTACCTGGTATGCGCCATTCATGCTAACAACACCGATTCTTGGAGAGTTTAAGATTGCGTCTTTAAACATCACTTTAACATCAGCTTTAAACATCACTCCTCATCCTCCTTTAAAACCAGTTCCTGATCTCTCTCCCCCGCAATAGATCCAAACACTTTTTCTGTCTGAAAACACACACGGGGACAAGAAACATGTCAGTTGCATTCAACCTGGAGCTGATGTACCAGCGGGCTAGCGAGCTTTTCTTCCCTTGGAAAGGGCGGGCTCTGCATCGTAAAGGGCTGCAAGGCACCCGGGCGCAGAGTGTGTTCCCCAGTCGCTCCTTTCCCGGCGGGGGGAAACCTGGGAAACATTTTTGGGCCCCGTCCGAGTCACGCGGCAATTCCACGGCAGGAATTGTGCAATGAGGCGAGTCGGGCGGCCGGCCGGGGTTGGAAAGACGGCGGGGGAGGCCGCCACAGTGCCAACCCTTCCTCCCTGGGGAACCGTGAGGCGCGACGGCGCGGCCAGGACGCCGGGGATCCGGACGGCCCCGAATCCCGGCCAAGAAAGCTGCAGGGGCGCGGAGGAGAGGAGCGCGTGGGGCCCGTCCCTTCTCCGCGGCAGGGACCGCCCCCGCGCGCTCCCCGGGACTCCACTTGGGGCCGCGAGCCGAGGGGGGTGGGGGGGAGAGCGGGAACGGCGGCCCCGGCCCCACCCCCACCCCCCTGCGCCCGCGAGGACGCGGCGGGGTGGGAGGGACCGCAGACTCGCCCGGGCGACCGCGGCCGGGAAGTCCGGGCTCGCACTTTCGGTTAGAGCACCGGGGCTTCCAGCGGCGCCGCGCCCCCACCCCCGCCGGCCGGCTTGCGCTTTCGGGCTGTGACGCAGCCGTCCGGGTACGCAGAAGTCTGAGCGGAAGCCCGGAACCTCCCGGGCCGCCGGCGCCGCCCGGCCGCCCCCGCGCCGCCCAGCGTGCCCGCCCAGGCCTCCGCCAGGGTAACCCAGGGAGCCCGGGCGGGACGCGCTCCCCGGGCGCGGGCTCGCAGATCAACCTTTGGTCCCGTTCGCCACTCAGGTCACCGGCCGGTGACGTGCGTACTATTATTAGCGTTAGAGGTGAGGAAGCCGACTCAAAAAATATCCAGTTACGTGCTTGAAGTCAAACAGAAGGAAGAGCTGCGAAGCAATTCCAGCTTTGTCTGGACACAGCTAGGTCATACTTCTCTTGGGTCGGCCTCTTCCAGGCTTTCATCCCAGCGAGCAGCAGACGGGTAACAGGTGGGGCAGGTAAACTGAGAGACTGAGCCCCTCTGTACGGGGCAGCGGGGGCAGTTGGCTTCTGGTTGTTGCACACTCATTTGCCCCAGTGTGCCGTAAAAATCTGTTTTGTTCCTGTGTATCTCGGAGTGGACGAGGTTGGAAAGCATTTTACAGACCTTCTACCTCGAGTTTCAAACCACATCTTGGGATCAGGGACACCTAACATAAGGGATTTGTTGGAGAATTAAATAAGACGGCGTATATGTGGTTGCTAGCACCTCGGGGATCTTCAATACGTGTTAATGTTTTGTTTTTGTTTTTTTTGCAGCGCTCCCGGGGTCATCTGGGCACTCACCCTAACACTGGCGAAGGGACCTAGCCATTTTAGGTCAACACCCTCTCTGACAGATGAAAGATACAATGCACCCAATGGGAAAATCACTCCCCCCCCCCCCGCCCCAATTTCTATCTAATTAGTGACAGAGGGCGAGCTAGGGGCCCTGTTTCTTGGGACGGTGCAAGGGCTCTGGCCACCTCACCCTCCTTTTCCTCCCAGAAGCTTCAGAAGGGCTCTAAGGCCAGAACGTGACTTCCTCGGGGACCTGATGACGGTGATGTGGGCGGGCACCTCCGGGAAGGAGGAGGAAGTCAAGTCACCGGGTTCGCAGCTGCTCCCCCTACCCCCTAGAGAGGGATCCAGAGCCTCAGACGTGGGGCCAGCCCTGCAGGCCTCGGGATCTTTGCTGGCTGGGGCTGGGCCCCAAAGATAAAGAGTGTGTGTGTGTGTGTGTGTGTGTGTGTGTGTGTGTGTGTGTGTGTGTGTGTGTGGTGTGTCCGGAAGTGCAGTGGGCGGGGGAGCGTCGGGCTGTGGAATATCCAAGTAAATGTAGATCAAGGTAGGAAGGAACAGGCTGGCGTTGGGATCTTCTCCTGGAAGGGGCACGCTCCTTCCATGGCAAATCATTTCAGGGTCAGCACAGAATTTTGGAAGGAGTTTATCTTGAAAGTGAAATATGCTGATGAAAGTTTTATAACATGGCTGCATCTTGGGAACTGTTTGGGTTTTAAAATCACTGCTCACTGGAGAAGCTGGTTTTGCCCTCCAAGCCTCGATTTTATGAAATGAGGCTAAGCTACCTGGGCAGCCCTTATCCTTGGGCACCCTGGAATGACTGGAACAGGAATAGCCTCCAGGTAGAGTTGCAGCTCCAAAGGGAAGCCAGACCATGAAAGGAAAGGACACTTCTTTGAAAACTAAATCCTTTTTTTTTTAAATCACAAAAATAATTAGTGCTCATTGTACACAAGTTAGATTTTTTTCAGAATCAGAAAGAAGATAAAAAATTGAAATCCAACACCTTGGAAACCACTGTTGATAATTTCGTATATAGCGTTAAACGTAAGCAGACTGAACACGCTGCCTTTTTCCTTGAACAGCCTTTTTTCCTTGAATAAAATGTCATGACATGCCACTAAATATTTTCCATATGTTTTTTTCCATGTATGTTTTAAAGTGGTATTTAGTATTCCATTGTGCATTTATTTAACTAAGGTCCAGTTGAAGGATTAAAATTGTGTCAGGATTTTGCTATTGAAATAGCAATGAAGTGTGAGCTTTGTAGCTAAATCTTTGCACACATTCTCAATTATTTATATAGGTTAATTTTCTAGATATGGTATTTCTGGATCCAGAGATAAAGACTGCCCTACATGACCTTTCAAGCTTGATACAGTGACCCCCCACACCAGTGTTTCCCCAGGCTTTCTGTACCCTTTATTCACCAAGAATTTATGGAACATCCATCGCATGCCAGACATGCCTGGATACAAGCAGAGATGAATACTTTGTAGCACAATGTGCCATAAATGTTGTCAGAGCTTTGGGTAGTGAGATGCCCAGTTTGAGGAGGGTCATAAAAGACAAGTTGACTTTTTTGAAACCAAGGGATTTTATGTGAGAGGAAGTTAGTGAGGAGCACTGAAAAAAAAAAAGGGAGGAACAACAAAAGGGCCAAGGGGAGTTTTCTGTGCAAAAGCATGGTAGCCTAAAAGCCTGGTATGTGTTCATATATTTGGCAAAATTGTGAGTTGTCTTGTGTGCTTGTAGTAAGCATAGACTTGGGAAGGAGAGTAGTAAGAGAATGCAAAAACAAAAACAAAAACAAAAACAAAATACACTATTATGTCACGCTAAGAAAGTTCTGACCTTATTCACATAGTAAACAGAGAAAGTTATTTATGGAGCCGCCAAGAAACTTCATGTATGATGAAATTGGATCTCACCACTTAACCTACTGAAGGGCACTGTCTTCAGTAGACCCTTGAAATCATTCCTGGGAATAAAGAAACAAAAGATGCAAAAAATTGCAAAGAAAGTATCCCCAAAGAATGTTGAAATGGAAACTGCAGAGAATCGACCAAATTCAGCAGTAGTATCTACCAAGTCTGTCACACTGAAGAATGTGCTATACTAATCATTAGTAAATTTGGTGATGAGTAACATTCTCTTCTCTAAAGAGAATGGCCTGGATATTGATGCATTTCCATTTCCTATCAGGAAAACAAATCCAGAGTAATAAACCTTAAAACATGTAGCCTAGATTTTAGTATGTGAAAAGCCCTTTGTACACTGTAAGTAGTGTTCAATGAAAGATATATTTCTGGAAGGTGGTTTAATAAAAACTTTTGCTTATACACAAGAGGTCACAATGTTCAAATGCCTGCTGTGACCAGGTAGATCATAACTTTCAGCAATTCTGGAAAATTCTCAACTCTTATCTCTTCAAATGTTTCTTTTACCTCATTTTTGCTATCTTCTTAAAGAATTCTGATTACATGTGTATTAGACCTTCTAATTCTGTCATCCAAGTCTTGTAATCTCTCATATTTTGTATTTGCATTTGGTTGTTTTTTAGGATCTGACTTCTAGTTTACTAATTCATTCTTGAATTGTGTCCAATCTCCTTTTGCTCTTGAGTTCTTAATGTCTATCATTTTTTTCTTTCTTAGCAGTTTTGTTGGACAATTCTGTATAGCCTCTTGTCTCTTGTTCATACCTACCAGCTTTCATTTCATGAAAAAAGGTTCAAAAGGAAGCCAGTCTGTCCCCTGGCCTCTAGGCCTTCATCAGCAGGAAAAGAGAGGGATCCTTGGTGTGACTTGACCTTTAGATAAGAGCTTTCCTTCCCTACCCCTCCCATAGGAATTGCCAGGAGAGAAGAGGGAAGCATAGGACTCTCTATGCTCTTGAGAAAGGACTCCACCCTCCACAAGGGTCTTACCACTACTATCTGCCACAAGGCCATTGCAATTCCATTTTGCCTACATTCCCGTTTATGTCAAGAAGCCTAGGGGCACCTGGGTGGCTCAGTAGGTTAAGCATTTGACTTCAGCTCAGGTCATGGTCTCTTGGTTCCTGAGTTCGAGCACTGCATCAGGCTCTTTGCTGTCAGCTCAGAGCCCACTTAGGATCCCCTGTCTCCCCTTCTCTGTCTCTCTGCTCCTCCCCCACTCATGTTCTCTCTCTCAAAATAAACAAAAGAAGCCCAGAACTCTCAGATCATCCTTCATACACAAAGCTAATCCCATGTGGCTCTAAGGACAGAGAGATACCTTCTACTATAGTATTCTATATCTCTCTCCTAGCTTTTTTCCCCCACCACCTGCCATACTATATATCTTATTAGTCTCCCTCTTCTAAAACCACAACCTCCTTAAGAGTGGGGATATTTGTTTTGTTAACTGCTTTGTCTTCAAAGCTTAGAATATTACCTGAAAAATAGAAGGTATTCAAAAAATATATTTGTCAAGTGAATTAATATTAAACATTCTTATTTTATATTTGGTATCTTGCCATTCCATTTCCAAAGATTTTGCAAGTCTGATTTTTGTTCAGCTGTTGCTGTTAGCTTTTATTTATTTTGCTCTTTTTACTTGTGTGGTTTGTGGATTTTTACTCTCATATTCCTTGGGGGTTTATCTGTAGAAATTCTTTGAGGCATAGATTAAAGTTCATTCATTCACAAATCATTTGTATTTACTTTTACTAGTTGGCTGGGGTAACTCTTTACCCAGGACCAAATTAATATCTCTGCTTGTTTTTGTTTCTGTTGTTTTTTTTTTTAACTACAAAAGTAGGATGAGTGGGGTTGCAAACCCATGTGTGTGGATATAAATTATCAAACGACAAATATTTTCTTCAGACAAAACAGAACAATGATATGAGAGTAAGAGGTTCTTACTTGTAAATAGGCTTTACCTGCTAAAAACAGGTCCCTGCTGTACAGATTTTGTATAGATAATTTATTTAGCTCTTGCAGTGTGGGGAATAAGCTTAGGAATTCCCTGAGCCTGCACTGATGGGTTAACAAGGCATAAAGAATTACAAAGCCATAGGATGTTCACATCCAACTCTTGGCAAACAAGATTATGTGAATAAGGATAGAGAAGAGGGGCAGAGGCCCCCAGTATGAGGGGGCAAAGGCCCCAATACAGAGGTATATGAGGTGAGCAAGATTAGGTATTCAGGGTGAAAACGCCCCCCAATTTAGTACAATAGTAGAAAGCTGCTTTCACAGGAAGGAAGGACCAAATTAGGTAAACAGGTAAATAGGGCTATATACTGCTGCAGGTGAAGTTGCCCAGAGGGGAGCTAATCAACAAAAGAAAGGTGCCTTGTTGACCCTGAGGTTACTTGCTCTTTCTTGTCCCCTAGACCAGTTTAGGTAAACAGAGGTGGTGCCTCACGTCTGCTGTAAACAACCTCCGGCCCTGCTGCCTCTGTGCCAGGATTTTGTTTTGCATTAACCGAAGCCCCTAACCCTGAATATCTTCAGGACCCTCTTTTCCTCACGTCCATGAGTTAAAGTTCACAGTTTCATTGTCTCTTTGTGCATGTCCATCACCATGTATGTAAGCCTTCTGATCCTAATAAAAACGGAGCAACAACCTTCAACTGGGGCTCTTGTCTTTTCCTGGACATTAGCCATCTCTCGCATTTTAATCCTGCGTCTGCTCTCTTGCTGGACAAGAAAGAACTTTAGACTCAGAGTCTGTGACATTGCAGTCCATCCAAAAAAATTCAATATTTTTTGAATGTCAGGTACAGACTTTTTGGTTAAGACCTTGCTTTTTAAAAGGCATTAAGTATAAATACAGTAATCTTGGAGTGTCTTTAGTTAGTCATTTGGGCCACCATAGAGGAAAAAGAAATTAGATTCGTTTCCTCAGCCTTTCTCCATGCTGTAATATTTTCAGCTTACTATTTGCCTGGTCTCAATAAAAGGTTTCTAATGTCAGATAGGTACTGTTGTGTACGTTGAGTGTTGCATTGGTCTCCCTTTCCGAGGCACGTTTAAGTACATTTCAAGGGATACCGAGCTGTGGTCAGTCTCTCTGCAGGTCATTGCATTTAAAAATAGTCTGGTGACTTTTGCCTCAGATTTCCTAGATAATATTGCAGTAGATGAGAAAATTATTCTCTGTTTCTTTAAATTAGAGTAAAAGATAATTTTCTACTGACTCAGAATTAGAAGGTAGCTTCTAAAATCATTTCCCTTGCTCACCTTCTGAATTCAACCTCATTTTTTTAAAAATGAAACTTTTCCTAAAGATGCCCCAGATCTTTGGAGATTAGTTACGAAAACCTTGAAGTTTAATGATTAAATTGCACTGGACTAGTGCTCTCGGAGTCAATCCCAGCACATTCAGTGTTTGACAGGAAGTGTCTGATGCAAATTCGAAAATTTGCTCCTGAAACTGCTCCTTTTTTCTTTTTGCATTTTTGAACTGGGTGGCTCCTCATGTGTCTAGCTCCAGAGAGGCAAATAAAATTCAGAATGGCATAGCCACGAGGGACCACAGCTTTACGGCATGAATTGTGATGGTACTTGGGAGTCTCATCCTTCCCCTCGACCTTCCTGTCTCGTTTAGAGACCAAGAGGCCAAAGTCCCGTCTGTGCTTTGACTTCTATTCTACTGTGGCTTTGCTCTGCTCTTGACTGAGGTTTATATGCGAGACAGAAAAATATCTGACTTAGAAAGGTGCATTCTTAACTCTGTTTTATTTCTTTAATTCCATAGTATCTTATTTCTTTAGTAAAAGGCGAAAGATTTATACGATCTGAAGAGAAACCAGAGTATCATAGTATCTTATTTCTATCTGATTCTTTTTATTATTTATAAATCTTGTCTTGAGAATACTGTGAGTTTAGAGATCAGATCCTCACAGACTGAATGCTGCCAGCGATGATGGAGTGACCTTGCAGGGTTACTTTTACCTTGAAGAGGTCATCAGGGTGTGAGCCTCTGCTCCTCAGTCTCAAATTTTTGTCAATACTGAGAATGAACCCATTTCAGAGATGAACTCACATTGTCTAAGCTTATAATATGCATAAGGTGATAGATAAACCGAGAATGCTGACATATTATGTGTGTGATCTTGGAAAATTCCACTAGAAAATAAGTTCCACAAAAGGCAGAGAGTCTGTTCTCTGCCATATCTCCAGTGCTAGTTCAGCGCACAGTGTGATAGGTGCTCAGCAAATATGTGAATGCATGATTTAATCCCTCATTGCCAGTTTTCTCTGTGTAAATCAAGTACCATGTATCTCACTGATTGTTTTGAGAACCTTGAGAACTAATTTATAAGCACTTAGCATGGTATTTGCCACAAAGTAAGCATTCAGTAAATTTCTCATCAAAGATTGACACCTATTAAGTTTTTATTTTACTTTTTGCTTATTTTACTTGAAATGAAACATCAATTCTATTTGCTATATATATTTGTTTTACCCCTCACTCCTTTGGGGGGCAATTAGTTTGAAATATGAAAATGTACATTGAATGTTCACTGTGTGGGTTACAAATACAATGCTTGTGCCATGTAGGAACCTAATCCAATGAAGGAAATAGACTTACAAAATGACTGTATATAATAGAAGACTACATATGGAGCTATAGAAAAAGGCATGGAATAGGGCTGGGGGCATTCTGAGTAAGGGCAAGAGGGTTAAAGGTCTATTTGCTAATAAAACTGTTGCTTATGCTGAATTAGAAAGCAGTAGGAAATATATTCCTGACTCATAAAAGACAAGTGATGGTTTAAAGATGGTACTATTTTTAAAAGGTTATGGTTAATATAAATTTTTTTCATTGTCTCATATTCTAATTCTTTGAAAATTTATAATCTATATAGAGTGTTGCATGGCAATGCAGAATTAATCAGAGTGTTTAATCAGTTGGAATATTCTGTTTTTCAAACTATTTTAGACAAACACATTTGAAACTGTTCTACCAAGAATAATACAGTTCTTTTTTTTAAGTTTATTTATTTATTTTGAGAGAGAGAGAGAGAGAGCACAAGCAGGGGAAGGGCAGGGAGAGGGAGAGAGAGTGAATCCCAAGCAGACTCTGCACAGTGTGGAGTCTGACATGGGGCTTGAACTCATGAACCACGAGATCATGACCTGAGCTGAAACCAAGAGTCAGACGCTTAACTTACTGAGCCACCCAGGCACCCAAGAATAGTACAGTTCTACCAAGTGACATCCTTTTGTTGTATAAAAACAAAACTAAAAATTAAAGAAGTATACATGTAAATATTTATTTTTTGGTAATTTATAATCACAGTATCCTTGGCACTTGGAGGAGGAGATAGAGACAGAGATAGATGTAGATATCTCCCCCATGGTCCAGACAGGCATGTTTCCTTGTCCCTTCCTGTACAGCAGCTGTCTATCCTGTTCATCATTATACTGGCCTCCTTTGAGTTTCCAGTTTTATTAGATTTCCCCATTTGGGGTGGACTTTAGTTCAAGCTGATTTCTAACAACCAGTCTTCTGAGATCATCAGATTTCTCAGGAGTAGCTTATTTTTTATATGAAATCAGCACTTTTTAAATGTTGCCAATCAATTCGAACTTATTTGTTTTTAAAGTGCTATACAAAAAAAATTTACCAAGGGCCATACATGGGCCTCAGTGTATTAGCTTATAATCTCTGTTCTAAACAGGCTAAGCCATCAACCCATGTGTGTTTTATATATACAATGTAGAATACGTTTTGCTAGCATGCATCTGTTAGATACAATATCCACAAATTTGGAAAGAAAAGTCCAATTTCAGATTTCTTTTTATTTTTCTTTATAAATGTACATGTGTCTAGATTTTTTTTGGTTCCGTGAATATGGTCACTATACCTACAATATAAGGAAATGTAGGACACAGTCCCTGCCCTCAAAGAATTTTTATATCCTGTGCGGTATAGAATGTGAGATGGATTGAAGCATCAAGAGATTTAAAGAAAGAAGAACACCCAGGAATTTACTAGCTCAGTCTGGGTCTGTTTTAAAGGAGCCAGAGGGAGAATGGGTGTGATGGCACTAGAATGAAAGGGGCAGATATCTGATGTTTGCAGGAAGTTGTGACAAGAATTGATAACTGAATAGACGTAGTGTAAGAATAAATGAGAAATTGTATTTGTTCTTCTGTAATTGGAAAATCCTAACCAAGCATCGTGTTGCATGACTATCCAAAGGAGTCCCTTCAGTGAATTTGGAAGGAAATAAAAAAGCTCAATGTCACTTTCTTTTCGGTTTGTTCATTTCTTATAAACCAAAAGCAATGTGGAAGAAGGCTCAACAGATATAATAATTTACATAATTAAAAGGCAGGAAAAACCCAAGTATTAGGGGAAATGTTTTAGCTGATATATTCATGTATATTATCCTTTTTTATTACCTTCTCATTTTACAGGATTGCCTTTCTTTTTTTGAGAAAGAAAGAGAGAGAGAGAGAGAGAGAGAGAGAGAGAGAGAGAGATAAAATCCTGATGCAGGGCTCCATCCCATGACCCTGGGATCCTGACCTGAGCCAAAATCATGAGTTGGACGCTGAACCGACTGAGCCAACCAGGTGCCCTGTCTTTCATTTTTAATCAACAAAAAATACATGTCTACAGTTACATCAAGATTTTAAAATTTCTGTAGGCTTCTCATGTTGAAAAGCCTCATTGAAATAGACCATCAGTATTCTCCCAAATCAATGCGATTAGTTCCACTAAGGGCATTTCACTGGCATCTGATTGTTTGAAGGGGCTATAGGGAAACTGATGACATTAAGTAAGATAGATTATGGATAACATTCAACTCTCATCTCTCCATGGACCTAGCAGGCATAGCTTGCATTATTGCTAATGGGAGTTTTGAGTTTACCATTAAAAGTCTATCAATCTCCTAATCCTTGCAGAACACAAATGGGCTTTAACTTTCGGTATAACTTGTTAATTGATTGACAACAGCCTCATTGTAAATGATTGACACCTGACAAGTTTTTTTATTATTTTTTTAAGGTTATTTATTTTTGAGAGAGACAGAGACAGAATGCGAGTGGGTTAGGGGCAGAGAGAGAGAGGAGGACACAGAATCCAAAGCAGGTTCCAGGCTCCAAGCTGTCAGTACAGAGCCCGATGCAGGCTCGAACTCACGAGCTGTGAGATGATGACCTGAGCTGAAGTCAGACACTCAACCGACTGAGCCACCCAGGTGCCTCCCAACAAGTTTGTTTGTTTGTTTGTTTGTTTGTTTGTTTGTTTGTTTTGCCCCTTCTCCTGCCCCTTTCTAGTTCCAGAACCAAAGGACATTTGTCAGCAGCCTAGAATAAAGACAACAGTAGGAGACTTCGGTTGCAGATTCAGGCCAACAGGGAAGACATCAGATAGGGTTATGTTTGCTGCACTTCAGGAATGTCCGGTGTCACATTTGAATGTCAGTGCAATTCTGTCTTGAGAGTAGGTTGTCGTCTTAGACTGGGCAGCTATAACAAAGTACCGTAGCTTGGGTGACTTATACGCAGTAGAAAATTTTATTTCTCACAGTTCTGGAGGCTGAAAATCTGAGATCATGGTGCCAGCCCGGTCAGGTTCCAATGAGCACCCTCTTCTGAGTAGCAGACTGCCAGCTTCTCATTGTATACGCACATGGCAGAAACAGGGATCCACCCTTGTGACCTAATCACCTCCCCAAAGTCTTCTCTTCTAATACTTTCATACTGGGGGTTAAGATGTCAACATATGAATTTGGCGGAGGGTGGGGGGGACACAAATGTTCCACTCATTGCAGTTGAACCTACCTAAGACACCCATGTAGAGACTAGTTATCCAAGTTGCCTTCAAGTTTCTTGTCCACGGTCACCACACTTGCACATATGGAAATTGGGACTAGAACCTAAATCTTATGGCAACAGGTCCAGTGCTTTTTGCAGGGCCCCAAACTGCTTCTCAGTCCCTCAGTTTAACAAGTGTTTCTTCAGGGCCCGTTTCATCGGGCTCTAAGGATGGCAAGAGGGCTTGCATTGCTGTCTTCTCTCAAAGGACTTAGAGTTTATTTGATCAAAATTTGTGTACGTGTGAAATGGCTGCAAGCATCAATTGTATTTTTGTGAAGTGTTTTAGGAATGTAGAGAAAGGAGAAATTGTGGGCTGTTCATTGGGGAAATTTTCATGGAGGAGGCCTGCGGGCTTTCATGGATGTTCTACAACAAATAAAATAACTAAGAAGCTAACCCTTTTGAGCACCTAGTCTGTGTTGGGCACTGTGTGAGGTACCTCTCATACTTTCCTTCATTTAGGCCCCATTATCCTCTGAGGTTGGTGTTATTACTGTCCACGTTGCTGATGAGAAGATCAGTGTTCAGAGGAGTGGAAGGCACACTTGTCCAAGGCACATGGTAGGAGCAAAGACAATGTTGAACATAGGAGGACACCAGTGTCTCAACTCTTAACCACTATTGTACAGATTTTATAGTAAGTAGATTTAAAAATCTAACTTAAAATTTTTTAATGTTATTTATTACAAAATTTTTAAAAAATGTTTCTCATCTTTGAGAGAGACAGAGTGCAAGCAGGGTAGGGGCAGAGAGAGAGAGGGAGACACAGAATCCGAGGGAGGCTCCGGGCTCTGAGCTGTCAGCACAGAGCCCGATGCCGGGCTCAAACCCACAGACTTTGGGATCATGACCTGTGCCAAAGTTGGTTGCTTAGGGGCACCTGGGTGGCTCAGTCAGTTAGGCATCCGACTTCAGCTCAGGTCATGATCTCATAGTCTGTGGGTTTGAGCCCGGCGTCGGGCTCTGTGCTGACAGCTCAGAGCCTGGAGTCTGCTTCGGATTCTGTGTCTCCCTCTCTCTCTGCCCCTCCCCTGCTCATGCTCTGTCTCTCTCTGGCTCAAAATAAATAAAAACATTAAAAAAAAAGTTGGATGCTTAACTGACTGAGCCACACAGGTGCCCCTGATTTTTTTTAATTTTAAAGAGAGAGGTAGATCGGTAGAGAGAGAGAGCGCGTGCACACATGATATGGGGAGAGGGGCAGAGGAAGAGAGAGAATCTTAAGCAGTCTCCACACTCAGTGTGGAGCCTGACACAGGGCTTGATCCCACGACCCCAAGAGCATGACCCAAGCTGAAATCAAAAGTTGAACGCTCAACAGACTAAGCCACCCAGATGCCCCCAAAATCTGACTTCTTACAAATATATGTAAAAATGTGTCTAGGTCTCTAAAACAAAAAAGCAATTAGAGTTCCCCTTTCCCTTAACATGTTGGCAGACCTGTGGGATAGAACAGAGAAAGGGGATCTATTATGTTCTAAGCTCTCACTTTATAAAACAAAATTCTGGGGGCACCTGGGTGGCTCAGTTGGGTAAGTGTCTAAAGCTTTTAAAGAGACCCAGGCTTTGTGGCCTAATATTTTGGGGACAATCTGCTTCAGGAAGTTGAGATGACACAGCTTTGTTCTCTAAGCCATTGAGGGAGGTGATTCAGGATGAGAGCTCATCTCCCTGCATAAGTTTGTAGAGCTATCAAATACAGTTTACCATATTTACTTTCTAGAACTTTTATTCAGTGTCCTTTTTATACATACATATTTACAGTACAAAAATGTTTCTGTGCTCATTTTAAAGTGTTTTTTCCCCAATGCCCTATGTCCTACATCAGCAGTTTCTGTCAGCACGTGGTACTTGGCCAGCATAGTGCTGGTTGGTGCATCCTTCCCCACTGGGGTTGCCAAGTGTACAACATGGAGGAAAAAGGCTTCAAGCAATTGGTGGAGAAATAGGCAACATTAGGTCACTGGGCTCAAAGGAGGGGATAAGAAGAAGCTGGAAAATTAAGTGGAGGGTCTACAAGAACCGTTTAATTAGTTACTTTTTTTATTGTAATGAAATATGTATAACACAAAATATGCCATTTTAACTATCCTTAAGTGTACAGTTTAGTGGCAATAATTATCGAAAAAGTTGTGTAGGGGTGCCTGGGTGGCTCAGTTGGTTGCATGTCTGGTTCTTGATTTTGATTTGTGAGATCAAGCCCCATGTCTAGCTCTTCTCTTTCTCTCTTTCAAAAATAAATAAATAAACATAAAAAAAGAAAGAAAATGTTGTGTAACTACTACCATGATCTATTTCCAAAACTTTTCCATCTCCCCAAACAGAAACTCCATACCTATCAAGCAAAAATTTCTTATTATGCCTTCCTCCAGCCCCTGATAAACACTAATATACTTTCTGTCTTTATGAATTTGCCTATTCCAGATAGACAGTATTCTAGATAGAAATATTCCAGATATTTCATATGCTCATACATTTCATAAAATATTTTTCCTTTTGTGTCTGACTTATTTCAAAGTTCATCCATATTGTAGCATGTATCGGAACTTCATTCCTTTTTATGGCTGGATTTTCTATTGTACATATATATCACGTTTTGTTTACCCATTTATTTGTGGATGGACACTTGGATTGTTTCTACGTTCCTGCCATCGTGAATAATGTTGCAATGAACACTGGCATACAAATGCCTGTTTGAGTCCCTCTTTTCAATTCTTTTGAGTACATACCAGGAGTGGAATCGCTGGGTCATAGGGTAATTCTATGTTTAACTTTTTGAGAAACTGCCGAACTATTTTCCACAGGGACTACACCATTTTACATTTTCAGGGCCCAGCCAACAGAAGGTGAAGCAATGCTCTTTGGAATGGCCCATGGGGTCCAGGTTGGACAGGCAGGCATACTGGCTCATGGGCAGGAGCAGCAGGGGCTCCACTTCTGGGGGTGGTAGGTGGTTCCATATTTCTCTTATTTGCAAAGTCCTAGCTATAATCCAAGGCTTCAGGGGTCTGTCCACCATGTACTAGAGCTTGAGGTAAGTGGAGTGTTCATTCCTTAGTTCCTCCAGCTTTGGCTGCAGCAGGATATCCTTCTTGGTCCAATTGGCAAAGAGCAGTTGACACATGGTGTAGTCATCCAGGTCCTTCATGATGTCACAGATCACCTGCAGCATCCCTCAGATGCTTTGGGATGCCCGTTCCTCCCATAGTCACACCAACAGACTTCACCATCTTGATGACAGGGTTAGATTTATTGTCTGGACAGATGGCCTTTGCCTGGGTAGACTAGCAGCCCATTTGAGCCCTGGAACGTAATCAATGATGTCTTCCATCTTCATGGTTTCCTGGTACTGGGACATCTTTCCTTCTAGCGGGAAACTTGGGATGGATGCCTTTACAGAAAATCTTGATGACCAAACGCACTAAGCCCTTGTCATCATGGCCAGAGATGAGTATATAGGGCGAATGACCAGGTTTTGGTGGATTTGAGTCAATAGTAGATGTGCTGGCCAAAGGGGAGACCTAGAATGTGATGGGGTTATAGCAGGATGAAGTAGAACCACTGGATGTCATGGCCAATATTCTCCTTGTTGATGAGCCGCAGTGGGTACTTGATATCCAGGCTTTTAAGGTTATATCCAATAGTGGATAGCTGAGCAGGCTATAGAGGAACCAGACTGGGGAGAGCACCACATGCCCCAGTATTCTCAGCTGGCCCTTGTGGTGGTGTCTGCTGTCCTGGCCAAGACAGTTGGGCTGCCTCTTTTCACTTCCTTAATAATATCCTTTGATGCACAAAAGTTCTTAATTTTGATGAAGTTCAATTTATCTATTTTTTTCTTTTGTTTCTCATTTGATGTCTTATCTGAGAACCCATTGCCACACCCAGAGTCACCAAATTTATCCCTATATGTTCTTCTAAGAGTTCTATGGTTCCGTTTCGAGTTAATTTTTGTATATGATGTGAACTAGGGGTCCAACTTCATTCTTTTGTACGTGGAAATCCGGTTGTGCCAGCATTATCTGTGGAAAAGACTAATTTTCCCCTATTGAATGGACTTGGCGTCTCTGTGGAAAATCAATTGGACATAAATATAGGGGTTTATATCTGGGCTCTCAATTCTTTCCATTGGTCTATATGTCTATCCTTAGGCCAATATCACACGGTTTTGATTACTTTAGCTTTGTAGTAAGTTTTGACACCAGGAGGTGTGAGTCCTCCAACTCTGATCTTTTTTAAGACTATTTTATTTATTCTGGGCCCCCTGCAACCATATGAATTTGAGAATAGGTTTTTCCATTTCTGCAAAAAAGGCTGTTAGAATTTTGATAAAGATTGTGTTGAATCTCTAAACCACCTTGGGGAATATTGCCATCTTAACAATATTAAGTCTTCCAATCCATGAACATGGATGTCTTTCCATTCATAGCCATACCTTGGAAATATTGTTGTTTTGGTTCCAGACCACCACAATAAAGCAAATATCACAATAAAGCAAGTCAAATGAATTTTTTGGTTTTGCAGTGCATATAAAAGTTATGTTTACACTAGACTGTAGTCTATTAAGTGTGCAATAATATTATGCCTAAAAAACCCAACGTATATACCTTAATTAAAATATACTGTATTGCTATAACTGACTGAGCCACCCAGGCGCCTCTGATTTTCTTTTTTTTAAAGGCTTTACATGTTTTTATTTATTTTTGAGAGAGAGAGAGAAAGAGAGAAAGATCAAGCTACCACAATCATGGCAGGGGCAGAAAGAGAGGGAGACACAGAATCTGAAGTAGGCTCTGGGCTGTCAGCACAGAGCCTGATGCGGGGGTCGAACTCATGAACCGTGAGATCATGGCCTGAGCCGAAGTCTGATGCTTAAATACACCGAGCCCCCCCAGGTGCCTACATTGATTGATTTTCTTAATGTTAAACTACTCTTGCATTCCTGAGAAAAATCCCACCTGGTCATGGCATATAATCCTTTTAATATGCTGTTAGATTTGGTTTCCAAGTATTTGGTTGAGGCTTTTTGCATTCATGAGGGATATTGGCCTGTAATTTTCTTTTCTTGTGATGTCTTTATCTGCCTTTGGTATCGGAGTAATGCTGGTCTTAAAGAATGACTTAGGAAGTGTTCTCTCCATCATGTTTAAGTGCATCAACTTTGGAGGCAGGTGGTGTAAATTTTAATTCTTCCTCTGCTACCAAAAAGTTTGTAGCAAGTTATTTTGTCATTTACCTTCTCTAAACTTAATTTTCCCTTCTGTAAAATGGGAGTATTAGGAGAATTCATTGGGATCATTCATTGTAAAGCCAGTGGTGTGCTGGTAAATGTTTAACAACCAGCTCTTAGAGGATGTGGAGGTGGAAAACCCTGATTTGGAGTGTTTGCCAATTTCCATGTGGTAACTACTCCTGCCATTACTGGTTTTAAGGTGCAAATAGAGTTAAAGAGACATGCACACAGTCTGTTCTCACATGCCAGTGGGAGCTGACTCCAGCACATTGGTTTTGTTTTTTAAGTGTGAAGTACACAATAGGTTATCAATCGATAAATATCATTTTCAGTTGCCTTTAACAAAAATAAAATAAATGAAAATAGGATGATTCCTGCAAAGCAAGATATATAATCTCCCTCTCTATTGCCTTCTGTTCTAAAATATTCTATATTTAATGTTATCCTCGGATAGTGTATCCTCTGTGGAAATCACATTTTATACTCATTTTCTAATTTTAGATCTTGTTATCATTGTTTATACTGAACATAATCACAGGGAGGATGATCCTTGCCCACAAGTCTGTTTGCCCTGCTGGCAACTGGCCGCACCTGGAGGGACTTGTTGCTCCTAACTGCTTAACATACTAACCTTGATGGCTGCAGGGAAACTTAGAAGCATCATTCTGCCTTGGCTTCCTGGTTGCTAAGGTCTTCTGCTTGATATTGGCCCTGGCAGGAATCACCAGCCAGTCCTGGTTTCCCTGGAAGGCACACATAGATTGCCCAACCGCCACCATTGGGCAAATGATTCAGCAAATGTCATGCCCTCTACACTTTTGCTCAGACCTGGTCTTAAGAAAATTTATGAAGGAAACAAAGACTATCTTACCCTGTCTCCTGGGCACCTAGTGTTAAACCCTTGACTAACTAAGTCACTGTGTTGTCTCATGTTCTTTATCCATCCATCCATCCATCCATCCATCCATCCATCCATCCATCCATGACTTACAGAATGCTTGTGGCTGCATATACGAAGATGCTAGATGGGCCTAGTGTCCATAAACTCACAGCCTGGGATGGGGCCAGGTGGTGTGGAGATAGAGATGCAAATGAATAGTGAGAATAAGGTATGATAAGAAAAAGCACGAACGTATATGCAAAGTATTATGGGAAACTAAAGGATGAATTCTGTTTGCCTGGAGGAGCTATGGAGGTTTTTGCAGAGTGTGTGCAGGTAACCAAAGGGTGAAGCAGAGGTTTGGGCCAGATTATGACAGACTTTCTATGCTCAACGTGCCATTAAACTTGATCCTCCAGCAATAGGGAGTCTTTCTTTCCTTTCCTCTTCCATTGCCCTGTATCTTAGGACTTCAAGGCCCTGGTCCCTGCTAATAAAATAATAACCAACTTTTTTAGGGCTTACAGTGTGCCAGATACTGTACTAGGTGCTTTAAATTCATTATTTAACTATCTTCACAACAACCTTCGAAGACAGAAAATATCATCATCCTCGTTTTACAGAAACGTTTTACATAAAACGTTTTACAGTTTTATGAGAAAACTGAGATTTAAAACTCCAGGTCACACAACTGGGAATAGGCAGAGCTATAACCCACTTCTGATTCACAGCCAAGCCTGTGCTCCTAGAAACATGAGCCAGTAGGACTTGGTATCGTTGAGGCATCGGGAAGAGTGGTTCCATCTCCCCAAACCCGCCTCCAAAACTTCCCTACGTTTTATGATGCTCATACCTCAAACCCTCTTACCTCCTACCTGGGCTGATAACAACCATCTGAAAGCACCTTGTTGAGGAGACATTCATAGTTATTGGGGAGAAGGGCTTCGGAGGATGTTGATGGCAGTGTCAACTTACCCTCAAGGACTGTGGTTGCTTCTGGGTGATGTTGAATTAACGATTCATCTGCTCATGCATAA
Source organism: Panthera tigris (assembly GCF_018350195.1). Taxonomy (NCBI): domain Eukaryota; kingdom Metazoa; phylum Chordata; class Mammalia; order Carnivora; family Felidae; genus Panthera; species Panthera tigris. The sequence goes on along the minus strand of NC_056667.1, from coordinate 53,161,898 downwards.
GTCACCTAATGCCCCTCCCAAATAATGTAATGTGTTAGCCCAGTTAAAAACACCCACTCAGCTAAATGGACCGTCAGTTCTGTCAACTCCCATTGTACACTCTCTGCAAAAGGAAGCAGGAATTCTCTTTAACCTTGTCAGGCAGAGTTAAATTTATATATGAAATTAACTTTATATTAAATATGCATATATTTATAGGCATAATTTAACTCTAAAATTGTGTGTACAAATGAATAACCTGAAGCTCAGAAAGATGAAACCACTTGTTCAAGGTCATAGAATCAGTTTTCTTCCTACTACTGAAGGACTCTAACATTGGGGTGGTCTTTAGTCTGTATCCTAGCGAATAACTGCCCTTCTTTTTAATAATGAGACTTGGAATGTCCCTGAAGAAGTATTATTATTTTAGAGATGTGGTGTAGTGAAAAGAGCAAGGGCTCTGAAACCAGGTATTCCTGCATTAAGATTCTAGCGCCTGCTCTGTAGTGGTGTGACCTTTGGCAAATCACCTCACGTCACCTGAAAGGCTGACTGTGGGAATTGCAGCAGATGACTGGCCCCTGGGGTACCTCAGTACGGGTTAGTCCTTTCCAGCTCTCCTCAGTGTAACACGAATGGACATCTCCAGCCATCTCAAGCAAATTGGTTACATACACAATACATTCTTGGAGGTATGTTAACTCATTTTAATCAAAATAAATTCCTGACATGTGGTATTTTGAAGGGCAATTTGGGGAAGGTATTGTGAAACTAGGCAAGTTATACAGCTCCCACAAGGTGGGACTCAGCAGACCAATCAGGGAGGCCCATGACCCGTGAGACTTTTGGGGAGGAAAGAGAAACGCTGCTGTATTGGGGACACAAAATATCTGGTCACTTAACACAGGGATAGATGGAAGGAGAAATAGTAATAGAAGGCATCAGAGGACAGATTTCCAGAGAATGATGCCCATAGTACATGCTGTGTGAATGTGGGGGAGAGAGACCAGTTGCAAGGGGCCAAGAAACCCACCATGATGCCCCTCCTGCATTCTCTCCTGCTTTTGTCCCCCCATAGCACTTTGGGTTTCTCTTAGAGTCACCAGTGCACTTACCTCTTTGTAACAAGGTGGAGAAAATGTCACTATCTTTTTTTTTTTAAGTTTATTTATTTTATTGAGAGAGAGAAAGAGAGAGTGAGCAAGGAAGGGGCAGAGAGAGAGGGAGAGAGAGAATCCCAAGCTGGCTCCATGCTGTCAGTGCAGAGCCTGGTGTGGGGCTTGAACCCACGAACTGTGAGATCGTGACCTGGGCCAAAATCAAGAGTCGGACACTCAACTGACTGAGCCACACAGGCACCCCCAGAAAATATCACTATCTCTTAATAACTGGTGCCAAAATTCCTCTTGGAGCTAGAAGCATCTAGGTTTGGAAAGCTGGGTAGAACAGAATCATTTGGAGAGCTTGAGGCAGAGCGTTGAGACTTGAGGACTTGGGTGTTAGAGGAGGGGCCACTTGCTGTGGGTACTACAGGGAGAATGTGCAATCCTTGGGGGCAATCTGGGATGGAGAGCATGAGGAAAAGAGAGGAGGGAGGGCAGGGGGAAAAGGGAGAGAGCGGCTAGCAGTGCACCCGAGCTGTGATTCCTCCCTACCCTTCCCTACGTCTCCAGCGATGACCACCAAACCCAGGCACCTTCTTCAAAGGTGAGTGCCTTTGATGAAAAAACTGGGAAGGGGCAGAGTTTCATTGCAACATTGTGCAGGACAGATTAGATGTGAGGAAGTGGAAGTGTCCCTTCGGATGTTATTCCTCTCTTGGAAGGGCTGTATACTTGCAGAGGCCAATGAGGGGTTGGGGTCTCAAACGAAGTTTACCCAGATCTATGAGAGGCAAAGGGGCCTCAGCTGACTTCCGAGTTATATCTCTAATTTCTTTCTCTTTCCTTCTTTACCTTTCCCTCCCCTCCAAAGCTTACCCAGTACAGCACCTGACATATAGCAGGCACTCTGTAAATATTTGTTGTGCTGAATCATGTAAATATTATGTATAGTTTCTGCTGTCGTGGTATCTAAAATTGAGTAAAGACAACACACATGTATTTCACACATAAAAATAAACCGAATTCTAAAAATTCTGGGAAGGAAATAAATACCATCTAAACAGGTTTAATACTTTCCCACCTCTTTGTTTTTTTAGTATCCTTCAAGTTCAACTCATATCTCACCCTCCAGGAAGTCTATCTGGACTTTCAGTGATGTTTCCTGTCTCTGAGATCTTATGCCATTTCCTGTCTGTGTCAGCCATTTGCCACTTGATCATTTATTTTTCAAATGGATGTTTTGCCTTTTCCTCTATATACTGCAGTCTCTGAGGACCACCCTTGCTAAGGGCCTAGTATAGTATCCTGTACACATAGTTGTTCAATTGATTGTTACTGATCGTATGTATCTTGCATCAGACTCTCAGAAACTGAAGAATTTATTATGTACTTAGCACATCCTGGTACTGAATAAATATTGTTGAATTGAGTTGAATTGTTGGCTGCCACAGACCTCTGAGAATCTCTGATTCCTAGATCTCACCCTCCTGCCAGAATAAGAGAAGATTAGAACTTGGGAAGAGATCAAATCTAATTCTTGTTAAGCTATAATTTTTTTTCCTATTGCTTTGGGGCATGTAATTTAGGCTTTGTACTCCAAATGAAAATATGATTTATTGGCCAGTCACTTTCACATGGATGCTATGAGGTTAAAAAAATAAAGATGCACAGAATTTTGATGCTGACAGATATTATCAACTCAGAAGTATGAGCTCAGAGAGGTCAAACAGACTGCCTTATGTTTCCTCGGTTTGTTGCAGAGCTCACTGAGCATTTGGGTCCCACACTTTCTGGTTCGTTGGCTTTCCAGGCTCTATTCTTGGTTGTCAGAATAGCATTTCTTCATAGTGTTTTCATTATTAATGCAGCATACTAAGTCTTTGGGTGGAATAAGCCTCATTATTAGAGCTAGTAAGTCAGGCCAAGGCAATCTGATATTCTTATAAAATCAAATAGATTTTGAAGTAAAGAATCCTTGAGCTCACTACCTTTATCCTACCTATATATAACATCATATATATACACCCTGTAAGTGGACACTTCTGCGTGGACATTCATTATAACAGTTTTATTGATTCTGTTGTACTGCTGTTAATTACATGAACCACAAAAACCTTCAGTTAAATTAAGCCATAATAAATAAGATTAATAACTCTGCTCTGTATATTGAGTGTTTTTACAAGAAACAATGTTCATCTTTTCAGAAATTACTACATTGACGCCTTGTAAAATAATTATATCAGATATGTGGACTTTTTTTTTTTAGTAAAAAAGCTTTTGCATGTCTTCTAATAACTAATGGTGTGAACTACGATTAATTATCCTCATGATAACCCTATGAAGTGGACATTATGATCTTCCTCACTTACAGGCGAAGAAAATCAAAGCTTATGGAAATTTGGTATCTTGCCCAAGATCCCACAGTAGGGGAGGCCGACACTGAATGCGATAAGATATATGTACTTAGCACAGTGCTGGGCAGATAGTGTGTTGAATAAACGCAATTGGAAAAGTCAGCATGAAGGGAAAATCAGTGAAAAGGAAGACAAAAGCTGTTTTGAAGGTGGTACATAAAGTATATATTAAAAGTTCCTGTATATAAGAATGCCTGGATGGCTCAGTCGGTCAAGCATCCGATTTTGGCTCTGGTCACGATCTCACAGTTCGTGAATTTGAGCCCCGTGTTGGGCTCTGTGCTGACAGCTCAGAGCCTGGAGCCTGTTTCAAATTTTGTCTCCCTGTCTCTCTGCCCTTCACCTGCTTGTGCTCTGTCTCTCTCTCTCAAAAATAAATAAATATTTAAAAATAAAAAAAAAGAAGTTCCTGTATATAAAACATGTATGACTAAAATTTGATTCTGAGCTTCCTAACAATCAGCAGGACAAATACAATCAGTTATATGAGTGGTAAGTAACCTTGCCCAAGAGAAGTATAAATATCTGGAGCTCAGACCTAAAGGCCTTTTTTTTTTTTCAATATATGAAGTTTATTGTCAAATTGGTTTCCATACAACACCCAGTGCTCATCCCAAAAGGTGCCCTCCTCAATACCCATCACCCACCCTCCCCTCCCTCCCACCCCCCCATCAACCCTCAGTTTGTTCTCAGTTTTTAAGAGTCTCTTATGCTTTGGCTCTCTCGCACTCTAACCTCTTTTGTTTTTTTTCCTTCCCCTCCCCCATGGGTTTCTGTTAAGTTTCTCAGGATCCATATAAGAGTGAAACCATATGGTATCTGTCTTTCTCTGTATGGCTTATTTCACTTAGCATAACACTCTCCAGTTCCATCCATGTTGCTACAAAGGGTAAGGGCCTTTTTTTCAAGACACAGCATTTAACCTCCTAGCGAGAACCTTGGAGGATGAGGCAAACTCACCGTGGAATAGATGGGATGGCTGTTAGAAGCCTGGAAAAAGTACCAGCCAACCTGAGTGAGGTGGAGATGCCTGAGTTGCCCTGGCAGAAGGCAGAAGAAGGATTAAGAACTTGAGGGAAAGGGCATGCTAGAGTGGAAAGGCCAGAGGCCCACGAGAGGACTGCTTCATGGGAGACCCAAAGGATACACCATTTACCAAGACGATTAAGAATGTACTGCAGAGAGGTACCAGTGTCACTAAGAAGTCACTTCTGAAGACCTGGGCTTAAGGTAGGAGAATAGTCCCAGAGCTGGGCTCCTTAATGGCCATGGGCATAATGGGGCTCCCTCTAAGAAACAGAGACCAATTGGAAGCATTTACCTATCAGAAGCCATGAGGCCACAATACCATAATAACCAGTAGAGTCAGAGGGCCAGCCAAGGGTGTGGTCTGCAGGAATTACAGAGAGGGTAAACAGCTCATAGTGTCCCAAGGGACAAATGTGTAGAGAACAAAAGTACTACATAAAATCTAAAAAAGAGAGGGCCTATGATCACGTGGTCCTGTGGTCATATATACCACATATGACACCACATAAAGCAGCAGACCTTGTAGAGTGCTGGCAGGCCTTGCAAAGGCACATCTGAAGTGACAGATCAGAAACAACCCTCTGAGAGTCTCGGTTGTCTTCCTGTAGGATATGCTTTAAATCAGAGACCTCTGTATGACAGTGTGTCCACACCTAGAAGAATGAATGGATCCAGGAACAAAGGAATCAGAGTAGGAGTGGTGCCATTTACCATCACTCCTATTGACTCACTGGGGAACTTTGTCCACATTCTGGTCTCTTCAAGTGTTAGGGGTCTTGGACCCTAAACATGGTGTACTCTTGTCAGGGGATGTAACAAGAGTCCCATGGAATTATGAATCATAGCTGTCACCAGGGCCCTTTGGATTCCTCATCTCCAGGGACCAGCAGGGGAAAAGAGTCACCATCATGGCAGGGAGAATCCATCCTCATCAGTAGGAGGAAGTAGAGTTCCTTTTACACATGTAGCTAGGGAAGAATGTGTGTGGTGCCCAGGAGAACACAAGGTCCTGGCACTCTGTTTCTCCACTGGAACTGTGATTGGAAGTGGATAGCACTCCTGGCCTGAGGAGGGTATGACTGAAAAGGGCTCAGCCCTCTCGAGGGTGAGATTTGGGTCATGTCACCAGGTAAGCCACCAGGACCTGCCAAAGTAATAGTTAAGAATGAGGGGAATTTAGAATAGAACAGAAAACAAACAAACAAACAAACAAACAAACAAAATGGACAGAAGAGGGAGAGGATGTGAACCAGCTGTGGCTCTGAGACCAACGGCAGTGACCTGGCCATAGTTTGCCTCATTAACCCCCCTTTTCTAAATTTCCCTGCAGACAGACAGATCCACAGACCTGTGGAGGTCCTGCTCCCTGAACCTGCTATAGAAGTTGGCCTGAGCAGTGCAGTGGGTAGAATGTAGCCTCTATGAAAGTGCACTGCCCAGATCTCCTCCTATGGGCGGCATGACTGACCGAGAGTTCCAGCTTTTCCCCTATGCATCCATTGCTACGTTTGTGTAGGGACTAGGCTTCCCATGCCAATGACTGAGCATGGCAAGCATACTAAGGCAGGCTAGTTCCAGTGAACAATGGCCACTTTGGCTTGAGGACTCCCAAGTGGCTTACCCAAGGTTTTCTTGGAAATGCGTTCTTTCTATCCCAACTTCCCTTTCCTCCTCTTTTCTTCCACAGATATCGGAGCTGCATCATGGTCTGGAGTTGAGTCTTCCCTCGCCTTCTTTTGCTTCCTCCCCAGTAAATCTCTTGCTTATCTAATCCTGTCTTACTTGCTTCTTTCTTCTTTTAAATGTTTACTTTTGAGAGAGAGAGAGAGAGAGAGAGAGAGAGAGAGAGAGAGAGAGAGACGGAGAGAGAATCCCAACCGGGCTCCATGCTGTTAGCACATAGCCTGACATGGAGCTTGACCTCACAAACTGTGAGATCATGACCTGAGCTGAAATCAAGAGTTGGACACTTAATCCACTGAGCCACCCAGGTGCCCTCTTACTTGCTTCTTGAAGGACCTAAACTAATGTGTGTTCTCCAGTTAATGACTGGCTAATTTAGTACAGTCCATACACCTTAATGGAGTTAAACCGTGAGTTTGTATATACCCGCTTTCTTAGTCTTCATAAGCATTTACTGAGGTAAATGGGCTGGGTAGTATTATTCAGATTTTACATTTGAGGAAACTGAGTATTAATTTAGGAACTTTCCTGGGGTACCCAGCTAGTAAGTGGCAGGGCTGAGCTGAAATTCAAACTTAGATCTCACTCCAAAGTCACCTTTGCTACTCAGCCATTGGACAGTTGGGCTAAGGGCAGAGTTGATAGCTTAAGAGAATCGAAGTTTCTAAGGAAGATGAACCTCATGTTTTAACAGGAGCGAGCTGAGGTAGTTCTCCAAATCAGGACCAAGGTATATCTCCAGCAATAATTTTAGGGTAGTACTAATGCTGTTATCAAATACATGATAGAAGCATCAATGTTCTGGAAAGTAATCCCTCAAAAATTTTAGCCTGGAAAGGTTTTAAGGTGGGTGCTCACAATCATACATATATGATTCACTGGATTTTATCTTTTTTCTTTCTCTGAATTATACTTTTATAACAAATATCTGCTGAACTTTTATGGCATGCATGATTCCTCTCAGGCAAAAATTACATACATTCCTTTTCCTTCCCCATTACATTTAATCAGGCTCTTTTTTCTTACTTTCAGTGTGTCATTATCAGTATTATTTTTTTTTAGTGTTTATCTTATTATTTATTTTGAGAGAGACAGAGAGAGCATGTGCAGGGGACGGGCAGAGAGAGAAGGAAAGAATCCCAAGTGCCTGAGTATTATTGATGGCCTACTGTTTTCATGGCACTAAGAAATGAGAAAGGATCTCTTTCCTGTAAGTGTAATAATTTCCCCACCTTAGAAGGAGACTAATTCAATGGATTAGAGACCACATAGGAAAAGAATTGTCCAATTACCATCTTAGTTTAGAGGGAAAAGACCTAACATTTTATTTTAGTTTTTCTTTCTTTCTTTTTTTTTTTTTTTTTGGAGAGTGGGATGAAGGAAAGGGAGAGATTATTAAATAAAAGCCATTTATGGAATAATATAGTTTCAATATAAATAACAAAAAGTTTCAGACACTTTGGAGCATCCATTGAAAATTCAGGTGGATTAAATATTGGATATTTAAAGCATTGAGCTGTATAAAACCTAGAGTAATATAGAAAAAACATTTGAGTCATCCTCCCTCATTCTGTTTCTTAAATATTTTTTCCTCCTTAGCATATATCACTATCTGACATTATTCTAATTACTTACTCATTTACTTGTTTTCAACTATCCTCACCAACTAGGAACCTTCTCTGTCTTGTTTCACTGCTGTATTCACAGTGCAGAATAGAGACAGGCACATAATTTGGTATTCAAGAAATATTTGTTGTATTCGTTTGTCTAACCTAGGGAAAGAGGATGGTTTCCTAGAGAATCACGGATAACAGCATAATGCAAACAAATAACCCACAGTAATCAATATACTTCACTATAAGAAAATGGAAAATTTTTACAAGCATTTTTTTTAGAGTAAATAGTATGCTGGAAAAATATATATCAAAAGTAGGACAGAAACATATTACTATCTTTATTAGAGATATCATTATTACAAATTGCTAGAAGATACTATGATCCCTGTAGATATCAGGTAAAGAATGAAAACAGAATTTCTCCTGCCTACTCCATAGACACACATTGATAAACTAAAAGAAAAATGAAAAATAGAAACTAGTGAGAAAGCACATGGAAAATTATTAATCTCTTTAATAATCATGGAGATTCATGGGTACCTGGGTGGCTCAGTCAGTTAAGTGTTGGACTTTGGCTCAGGTCATGATCTCGTGGTCTCTGAGTTTGAGCCCCACGTGGGGCTCTGTGCTGAAAGCTCAGCCTGGAGCCTGCTTTGGATTCTGTGTCTCTCTCTCTCTCTGCCCCTCACCCGCTCATGCTCTGTTTCCTTCTCTTTCAAAAAATGAATGAACATTAAGAAAAAAAAAAACAAAAAAAAAATCGTGGAAATTCACAATTAAAAGTAAAAAAAATTAAACATTAAAGATGTAAATATTTATTTACTTATTTTATTTTATTTTATTTTAAAGTAAGCTCTGCACGCAATATGGGGCTCAAATTCAGAACCCTGAGATTAAGAGTTGTATGCTTTACTGACTGAGCCAGCCAGGCACCCCAAAGATATAAATCATTTTAAAATGATAATGTTCATTCTTGCAGAACTTGACATTGTGTATGTTTTTTAGGACAGTGTAAATTTTTGGAAACTTCCTGGAAAGTGACTTGCCAATATGAATCTATGATCAGGAATCTAAAAATATGCAGTCCATTTAACTCAATAATTCCATTTCTGCGAATCTCTCCTAATGGCCTAAATAGTATATATTTAATTATTATTTAAGTTATTTGCATGAGGAAATCTATTAGTTATGAAGACTTCAGTAGTAACAGAAAAATGCTCATATATTGAAATAAATTTAAGGAACAATTTATAAAATTACATGCACACCGTGATCATACTTACATTAAAAATATGGCTAGTGAAAAAAATAACTGGAAGAAAATATATAATATGGTAAGCATATTTATATTAGGGCTGCAAAATTACAGAGATTTTATCTGTCTTCTCTAATTTCCAAGTTTTTGTAATTGAATTTCATCATCTGTACAATGGCATTTTAGTTTTGTTTCGTACAACCTTTTAAAGGCAAACCTTATTGTTTGAATCTATTTTCCCATTGTAATCTAATCTTTTCCAGAGACATAGACTGGTGAGCAAACACTCTTAATGAAGATTTACGGGTGAAACCCATGTGTATGATTGCTGGTTGGATGGAGTGGGTTTTTTTGAGAATTTCCCAATAAGAGGGTTAGTTCAATTTAGATGAATGTTTGTAGCGGGCTTGCAGATTTCATGCCACATGTTACCTATTAGAAGGGGATGTGTGTAGTCCTCCTTCTATACTGTTCTCTGCTTCATATGTTCCTTATAGGGTAACTGTACAATTTTTTTTTTTCTATTTTGAAACATAAGATTGAATTCCTCATCCAATTTAGTTGGTGTTCTTGGTCAACCTGTCAACTAATTTGGAAAATTTGGGAGTCACGTGCCGTTCTGCCTTTTGCCTCAGCACCCACATCTAATCAGTCACCGCACAGTCTATTATATCCCCTCAGGCTTTTGACACTTTCATGCTTATCCCTCCTTAGTCTACTGCTTTAATGTTGTTCTTATCACTGGTAGTTTGCGGCTCTACAATGCTGTGGAGATTAATCTTGTCCTCCAATCCATCATCTACCTTATCTTCACATTAGTGGTTCTCAATAGGGGTGGTTTTTGTCCCCCAGGGAACATTTAGAAATGTCTGAAGACATTTTTGGTTGTCATAACTGGACGAGGAGATGGGTGGGTGGGGGGTGGAGGGCATGGAGGAGAAGCGAGGGGGATTGCTACTGGCATCTAGTGGTTAGAGGACAGAGATGCTGCTGAACATCCTGCAATACACAGGACAGCACCACATAACAAAGAATATTCTAGCCCCAAATGTCAATAGTGCTGAGGCTGAGAAACCCTGCCCTAGGGTGATTCTTGTAAAATGTAAACCTGCTTAAATACCTAAAGAACACACTATATTTTTCAGGCAAGATTTTTGCATGACTCTTATTCCCCAGCCACACAAGCATATATGTATTACTGTCTGAATATGCCACGATCCCTCTGGGGCTCCTGTGATTTATCTGCTGCTTATAGCATCTTCTTCCTGACTTCTTCAGGCTAGGTTTGGTAATTCTCCTCTATGACCAGTTTTGGAAGAGCATGAATCACACTGAACGGTCACCCGTCAGTTATGTCACTCCAGTGTGAGAACCAGAGGTCAGGAGCTGGGTGTTTCCCCCCAGAATCCTCAGCACTTAGTGCAATGCCCAGTATGGGGAAATACACTCAGCCAAGGCCCTCTCTCCTTATTCCATGTCGTGAGTCTTTCATAGCAGTCAGATTCATTCTTGAGTACAATGGGGTCATTGCTGCTGTCCTGACTGGCCTTTATCTTTACTTTTCGCCTTCCCTGAAATGTGGCTCTTTCATGTTTCTGTCTCCATTCATTCACTCCCACCTGTTCTTTAAGGCCCAGCTCAATAAAAATGACTTACCGAGCCCACCACTGTGCCAGACCTGCATTATCTTCTTTATAAAATGTTTATATATTTTTGAGGGGGGAGGGCTCAGTGAGAGAGGGAGACACAGAATCCAAAGCAGGCTCCAAGATCTGAGTTGTCAGCACAGAGCCCGACCTGGGGCTTGAACCTGCAAACTGTGAGATCATAACCTGAACCGAAGTCAGATGCTTAACCTACTGAGGAACCCAGGCACCCTGGGGCTGCATTATCTTAGTTCACTTTCAGCATAATCCCTGTAAGGAAGGTATATCCCAATTTAACAGGTGAGGAATGTGATGTGAACAGCCCTGAGTTGCAGGTGAGGCAATACATGCACACAAACACCCACAAATGGAGACAGCTGGGGCCACAACCCTCCCTGCTTGCTTCTCCTGACCTCTCTGTTAACTCTTCTATCTCCTTCCAGAAGGCAGTTTGGAGATCTTTTAGTCTGCCCCTCAACTTTTATGAGTAACCTGTAACTTGTTTAGGGTATCACAGGTGGCTAATGGTGGGAGCCAGACCTAAAATCTAGAACTCTAGAATCAAGTGCTCTTTTCACTCACCAGGAACCACACTGGCACTTCTTGCTCAGTATGAGGTAAGTCTTAGTAGTCCCCCAAGTTATCAGGAACCCTCCAGCAGGATTAGCTGGGCAGGTGGGGCAGTCTTAGTCCACAGTGACTGAGCTGCAGAAGCCTGACCTCATGCCTAGGAGGATTTTCCCGGGGAAGGCACTGGATTGTTTCAAGCTTGGGAGTGGAACAGATTTGAAATTTTAAAAGCTCACTGTAGAAAATTAAATAGAGACTGTAGTCTCTTCTATTCTCTAACTGTTGGAACAGTTAGAGAAGTGAAAGGACTAGAGATTCCTTGGAAGTAAAATTGTCAGGATCTGACTGTAGACTGTCTACGGGATATGAATCCTGGCTGTAGTGTGACTTTAAGATACATAAACCTCAATTTGTTTTCTCATAGCTAAAACGAGGATAATACCTACTTTGAGAGATTATTAGTAAAAAATGAAAAGTGCTGAATACATGAATACATTAGGTATCAACAAATGTTTTTTTTTGTTTTTGTTTTTTTTTTTTTAATTTAAAAGAGCTCTTTAAATAGGGCATGGGTTGGATCTGAAGTACCTTGTCTATGTCAAATAAAATTTGTTCTTAAGTTCCTGCTAGTCAGGTGCTCTACAGCTCATCTCTTATTCTGTCGCGACGAGGGGCAGAGGACTGTGATCAAAGCATCGCGGTGCAGGAGCACATCAAACTTGGGAGGTGTCACCCTATGGCCAAAACCTCACAACAATTTTACTTTTTGCCCTTTCAGACCTCTCCTCCATAGACTGGTGTTTCTAGAAGACGCGGTGTAAAGAAGCGAGTGAGGCGGGGGAAGCATGAACGACGCCGAGTGGGAACCGGACGGGAACACTAGTGGCGCTGGTTCTTGCGCGGTAGCTGAGCCCACCACTGGTCTGCAGCCTCCGCCCCCTGTTTCTTAGGCTGTAGCTCGTGACGTCACGAGGAGGCGGGACCGACTTCGGCCTGGGAGGCGGAGCCAGCGGCGGGGCGGGGCGGGAGCGTCGCGAGGGCAGGCCGCGGCGGCCGCGGAGTAGCTAGCAGCCGCTTCCAGCGCTGGCCTGCGCCCCAGCCCTGATTTCCCATCCCGCGCCCCCTCCTCAGCCCCGGGCGTGCGCTCGCCGGGGCCCTGCGGGGCTGGCCGCTGAGCTAGCAGGCCGCCGGACCTGCGCAGCGACCCGGAGCACCCTCCGGCCCAGGCGCACACGGAAGTGGTGAGTGAGTGTCACGGAGGGGAGGTGGAGAAGCCTGTGGCGGCCGCCGACGGCCGGGCGAGGGGCGCGGAGCCGGGCGCCGGCGGCCGACGCGGCCGCTGCTCTCTGTTCTTGGGAGTCGCGCACCCCCGGCCGCTCAGCAAGCGGGGCGGTGGACCGGGGGGCCCGGGCGGGCTGGGGGCGTGTGGGTGCGGGCGAGGAAGCGGGGGATTTCCAGCCAAGCGGAGTCTGCTGGCGGCGGGGAGGTTGGGGGGCGGGAGCCCCACGCCAGGATGGGGGGGATGGTTAAGGCTCGCCGCCCCCTCCCCCAGAGCACACACCAAATTTTCATAAACAAGTCTGGAACGCGCTGACATCCTGTTTATACCACCCTGAGATACAGGCGCGGGCTTGAGGTCTGACGTTCTTCGCTCTTGCACCGAGAACTTGACCGCCAGCACTCTGGCATAATTGCTGTTGGGGTAGGGGCGGGAGGAGGTTTTCTCTGGCCTCAGGACGGAGGCCGAGGGTCTTCGCCGTTGTCCTCCTTTGCCATCTCAGCGAGGGAAAGTTCGTGAGATTTGGGGGCATGTCTGGGGCAAGGAGGGGGCATCTGTGGACTCAGGAAACGCCCCCTCCCCCTTTAGGGTCTTTTGGGACCGTGGCCTAGCAGCCAGCGAGGAGGGGGAAAGACACATCTTGGGCGAGAGGGCCTGGGAAGAGGAACAGTGAGAGAGAGCGACTGGGGGAAGTGCGAATCCTTCTGTAATGGGACTGAATAACTGAAACTAGGGCTGGTCTCTGGCCTCCTGTCTTACTCCTCAGACCCCATCCGCGCGTGGTCGCCAAGCATCAAAGGGAGATGTCGCTTTAGCAGGACTGGTAAACACCCCTCTCAAGTCACATCCCAAGGTTCTAGGGATGTGGGCTCCTTGGATGTGTGTTCATCACGGAACTTCTTTAGGGAGAATAGATAAAAGGTGTGATTATTGGCAGGTGTTCACATTTTTAAAACATTGTGTATTCTCTGAATTCCTGTGTGTCCGTTGGGGAAAGGAGCGAGCCACTTCTCTGATAAGTGGCTGTGAGCCGTCGGTCTTTAAGCCCAGGGTAAATACATGCTATTAACCTTTCTTTTCTTTCTTCCTTTTCTTTCTTTCAGAGTCAGAGTTTTTCTTTCAGTGGCAGGAGTTCACAGCGGTATAAAATTGTCATTGCTTCTTTCAGGGAGGAATGCATTAAAAACCTTGGACAGTTAAGTGAGGAGTAGAATGCAGAAACAATTAGATTTGACTGTGGAGTCTTTGTTGGCAATTTTTAAAGGAAAGGATCATGGGCATATACACGGTGCAAAAAAAAATTTTTCACATGAGCATTTTATATTGATTAAATCCTTGTTCTTCCTTTTCCAAAACCCCATTTTGTGCTGTTTCTCGCTTTTGCTTTTGGTGGCTCTGTTTTCTAAGACCAGGGAGTCGTTCTCACTGAAGGATCAATGTGTTCTTTTTTGTACTTTGTGGTGAAGGTTAATGGAGACCATAAGGGTACCAGACACTTGGGGTACAATATGCTGTGTATTATGGAGAAAATGTCTCCAATATATATAGATCCAGATCACGTTTAAAGTACATCATACCTGAGTGATTGTGGACATTATGAATAGGAATAATCACCATCTTAATAATTCTACTTATCATATTAACTGAGCACTTTCACTGTATCTTGATTTCTCTAAATAGCTACAAAAATGCATTTTTAAATCCAGAGATTGCAGTGTGATATTCTGCATTGAATAAAAGCCAGTTTAGTTTCCCCATTCCATGATATACTAATTGCAGTTATTAGGAAATGATGATGGAGGGTAAATAAATTGTACATATATAGATAAAATAATTCACTTTCCAAAATATATAACTACTTGCAAATTGCTATAATTTAAGCAGTCTTAGTGTCCGTTTAATACTGTACTTGTGACTATCTTTCTGGTCATTTGGTATCCACCCTTAGTACAGATTAAGATGAATTATGTTGCAAGATTTTTTCAATTCAGGAATTTGCTAAGAAGCTGCTAAAAATAAGGAATTTTGAGGGTGGAGTTGCTTTTGCAGGAATAGGGATTTGGATGAAATGGCATGAAGGAACTTAAATTGAGTGCTTTTAAATCAGATTGTTAGGTCTACCAGTTTACATTCTGGGTTCACAAACACTAGTGGTTTCAACTGCAGACCACAAATTCTAGTAATGTTTTAAGGTTATCACTCAATTTCTTCTGAAAAGCTTTAGGTCATACATATATTTGGACAGAAACCCAACTGAAGCAAGTATTGAGAGCGTGTGTAGGTTTATATTCACTTTTCTAGAGGGAACACTCGTGTATAACTGCGTTAATAAGGTTCATTAGCAAAGACCAAGATCTGTGTTTTCTAACTCCTCTGATAAGTGTTTTTCCCCCTAAACCCATGTGTATCATTTTATATTTTTTATTACGTGTGTCCTTGTTGTGTTCTATGAGGTAATTTATGCTTTTCAGAAAATTTATCATCTGAGATGTAACTATTCGTACAAGGATATTTTTCTTGTTCATTTCCACATTTAAAGTTTTTTTTAAGTGAATGGGGAATTGGTTAATTAACTCCATGTCCCCGAACAAGCAGCATCTGATGCTTTGTGATTTCTTGTGGCTTAGTGGTATATGGAGCTTTGTCATAAAGTAGAGATGCCAAAAAGAACCTCCCAGATACTTTTAGACCAGTATTTCTCAGCTGGGTATGATTTTGTGCCCGAAGGGATGTTTGCATTTTCCAGAGACATTTTTGGTTATTACAACTTCGGGGGTGGTATGGGAGGGGGCAGTGTTGTTGGCATCTAATGGCAAGAGGTCAAGGATGTTCCTAAACATCCTATAATGCATGAGGCAGCCCCATAGAACAAAGAATTATCTGGCTCAAAATGTCAGTAGCGCTGGGGTTGAGAAATTCTCTTTCAAAATGCCAGGTAGGAAACAAGAAGATGTGGGCTTCTGTCTTGGCAAATAGCTTCCCTTCAGTTCCCAATTTTCCTCATCTGTAGAATGGAAGTAAAAGTGTTCACCATTTCAAAAAGTTGTTGGGGGAAAATCAGTTAAATAATGCATGGAAACTATGAAGTGCCACACAAATATAATTGTTGGGAAGACATGATTTTTAAAAAAAATTTTTTTTAACATTTATTTATTTTTGAGACAGAGAGAGCGTGAACAGGGGAGGGTCAGAGAAAGAGGGAGACACAGAATCTGAAACAGGCTCCAGGAGCTGAGCTGTCAGCACAGAGCCCGACGTGGGGCCCGAACCCACGGACCGTGAGATCATGACCTGAGCTGAAGTCGGACGCTTAACCGACTGAGCCACCCAGGAGCCCCAAGACATGATTTTTTAAATTGTTAGATATATTAGTAGTTGACGAGCAAAGAGGTTAAGGTTATGGAGTGAAAAGATTGGATGGTTTGGTATTATTGAATTGTTACTAATTTTGGGGGGAAAGGATTTATTTAATGTAGTTTTCTTATAAACTTCAAAGCTCTATAATTTCTTTAAACCTAAGGATTATTTTTTCATCATAGCAAGAGGGAACACTCACTGTAGAATAATTAGAAAATTGAGGAAAGTGGAGGAGAATAGTCATCCATGGTCTACTCCCTTTCCCGTTTAAAGACCATTGAGTTCTTATCAATTTCTGGAAGAGTCCTTAAAATTGGAAGAAGAGCTAACGATGAGAAAAGGGGGAGCAGTGAAGGTGCTGTTGACCAGAGAAGGTACTATTTGTTTCTAAGCCCTTCATTTTCTCTTTTTTGGTAATTACCACGTACAGGTAAAATGCATTATAGGAGACATTAGAAAAATTGGTTCATTGTTTTCATACTTTGTGGGCTAACCTCCAAGCCATGTTCTCACTCGGCATGTTGTTTCCTCTCTGCTTCTTGCTCTCCCCTGTACTCAGCTAGGTGTGCCACTATTGCTTCCTGTCTCGAAAACCCAGCGGTAACGTGGGGTTTTAAGCAGCTGCCATGTTGAAATGACTGGGTTTCAGGGGCAGGAAACTGCTTCCTATGAGTATTCTTCCCTCTGAAGTGCACCAGGTTTTTTGGTATTTGGGGGCAACAAGCAAGCATAAAACATGAAGTTCATTTCCATGATATATTTACTTCTAAGATTTTATGATCTGTGATTCTTAGCAGCTGGCAGCAGGTACACATTTTTCCTTGGTGCTCTGTGAATAAATTGCCCAGTCTGGAGGCGAGACTTGCATTAGAAGAAAAACGAAAATTTCTTTAAGTCTGCTCTAGCCAGAAGACAGAGCTGGTCTTTGTTGGGATATTTTTAATCTGTGGTAACTGAATTTATTTAACAGTAATATTCACACAACACTTTGTTCACTCCTTTATTCATTCAGTAAATACTTGTTGAGCCTGTGCTATGAATCTCAGGGAGTGAATAAACAGAAAAAAGCATGCAAAAATCCTTGTCCTTACAGACTTTACAGTCTAGTGGAAGAAACTTGGGAGTTGTTCATTCAGGGTTTCTCGGTTGTAGATTTTACACATGCAAAAAAGTAAATCCTTTTTTAAATGTAGCCAGGCTGCTTGTTTTGATCCGAGCTGCGACAATGTGGGCAACTTAAGCTTGTCTCATCAGTAAAAAGAAATAAAGATGGTACCTACCTCTAAGCTTGTTTCGAGAATTGAATGACTGTGCCTGAAGAGTTTGGAATGGTGCCAGGCACAAGGTATAAGCCAAACATTTGTGTTTTTATTTTTTTATTGGTGAGTGCTTTGGGTTAAAAACAAAATGAAGAGCTTAAATCGTGTCCAGAATGCTTTAAAATGGTAGGGAGGGGCGCTGGGGTAGCTCAGTCATTTAAGCTTCCGACTCTTGGTTTCAGCTCAGGTCGTGATCTCATGGTTCATGGGTGCAAGCCCTGTATTGGGCTTGGTGCTGACATTACAGAGCCTGCTTGGGATTCTCGCTCTCGCTCCCTCCCTCCCCGCCCCCATTCTCTCTGCCCCTCTCTACTTTCTCTCAAAATAAATAAACTTAAAAAAAAAAAAGATGGCAGGGAAGTATGACCCATTAAATACAAAACAGAGTGGCTAATACATTCTATATTAGAAAGGCTTCGATTAGAAACGGATAAACCAAAGAAGTTTAGGCACTTAAAGTATGCAGTTTCTGAAATCTAGAGGAATTTGTTATGTAGACAGCACCAAAGATGATAACACATTAGGTGTTGTATTTTTAAGGAAAAATGAGAAACAAAGGTGCCTTTAATTTAACTTTAAAGGTCATGCAAAGTATATAATTTGGTAGGAATGTATTAGACTTTCTGGGCAAGTCAATATAAAGGTACGGTGTTGCTCTCACTGATTCAGTTTACTTAGGAAGTGGCAGAAACATAGGCATACCCTTTTGTAAAATGGTGTTTTCAGAGTTGTGTGCAAGTTAAAAATCTTACAAGTCAGATGATGTGTTAGGGAATTTTGCTCTTTAAGCAATTGTAAGAGTTTAAAGGAACTCTGAAGTATATATTCAGTTTCTCCTGAATTTTGTCTTACCAGTTTCTATTTCAGATATGTGCTTTCCAGAAGCAAGGTTTACCCAAAATACAAATTGCACAAGAAAGTTAGCCCTTCCTCCTACTTATTTTAAATATACCTTTAGTTCCTTCTCAGTACTGTTTATATTGCATTTATATTCTCAAGAATAACAGTTGCCACGTGGTTGGAGAAGAGCTCTTGACATTTTCATCCCATGTTCTTTGATAACAAAGGTGTTAGTTGTATCTTTTCCTTGTCTTCTGGTAAAATTCTCTGATTTAACTTTGTGGAGGGGCAGCTCAAATGGTGAACAGGTTGGCCTGTAGGTATTTAAAAAATAAATTTAGGTTGATTATTTTCAGGTGCATTGGGTAACTCAGGCAAGTTTGTATATTTAAAGTAGAAATAGGTAAGAACATTTTGTAATTAACACAGCTCTTGTTTTTAATGGTGATTTAAAGGGCTTACGGCTATTAGAATTGACAACAGTTCATTCAATTAAGCACAATTATATCTGCAGACTTATTTGCAGTTAATTTGCTCAAGCTGTAGCAAGGCTGTAATTTTAGCAGTTTTTTTCAATAAGTAGAATTTAAAATCTTTATCATAAGAGAAAAGACAAAAAAAATTAAGGAGAAAACAATCTGCCAAATGTATATTTTCCCAGTAAAAAATTTTGTTATTGAACAAGATTGTACACAGGGAGGCAGACACTACCCGCCGGCCCCCCCCCCCCCCCCCCCCCCCGTTAAAGCCATTGTGTAAAACTAGATAAGTCTGCTAATCACCGTATATGAGTTTTCTAATTGGAAAAATCATT
Source organism: Panthera tigris (assembly GCF_018350195.1). NCBI lineage: Eukaryota > Metazoa > Chordata > Mammalia > Carnivora > Felidae > Panthera > Panthera tigris. Next base: position 53,142,994 of record NC_056667.1, on the reverse strand, counting down.
TCATGTATTGTGGCATCTCCAAAGAATCCCATCTTTATACCTGTTTAGAATGACCATTCATGCGTGTTGGTTAGAGACTGCTGGATGAGCCTGAATATAAATTATAAGCCCACTTGATGTGGATTTAGGAAGTGGGCTGCTAGAGATGTACAAACTGGCTGATATAGAAATGCTTTCAGGTTTTCATGTTTATTCCTTTATTTAACTATTATCTGTAAATGTGTATTATGTGAGAGCAAGATAGGCCTGATGTCTGCCCTCAGGAAGCTTCCTTGCTAACAGAAAACACAATAATTCAACAATTCTACAGCCTGTGTTACAACTATGCGAAGTACCAGTACTAGTTTGCTGTAGAGGTTGAAGGCAGTAAGAAGAGGGGGTCTCTATGGTATATTTTTAAATTTTTAAATATTGAAATTTGAAGGGTGAAAGAGTTAGCCAGGCTAAGAGGATGAGGAGGTTTTTCCAGCTAAAGGAGACAGCATGTGCAAAGGACCTGAGGTGCAACCAACACTGCAGCTGGAGCAGAGGGGACAAAGATGCAGACTGGTAAGGTTGGCAGGAACCTGATCAAGCAGGGTGCTTCTGGGCCATATTACCTTGGCCTTGTAACATAGCAGGGGAAATTGAAGGCTTTAAAACAGGGCATCAAGTGACATGATGGGACTTGAATCCTGTGTGAAAAAAAGAAAGAAGGATTCCCCGATTGCTACCACCCCTGGGAACATCTCTCTTCTCTCTCTGCCAAATGCCTTGAAAGCCTTCATTTCCTTTCACTCACTCATGCTTTAATTCTTTGCAATCTGACTGCCACCTCCACACTCTTGAGACTTCTTCTTTGAGGTCACTGGTGACCTTCTTGCTGTCACATTTTGACACCTTTCTTCTCCTCTTGTTATCTAAAACATTGATGCTGTTAACCCCTTCCTGAAAGCTGTCCCACAGCTCCACTGCTGTCTGGCTTCTGAAGCACAGTACCTCTCTCCTTCCTTTCTTTGTCTTTGCTCTCTCCTCTTTGGTGTCTTCTCCTCTTCTCATCTCTCCCTTTCCCCCAGTGAAGACTTTTCCCCAAACTTCTGTGAATGGCAAGTCTCTTTTGTTACTGCAACTGCGTGGATGGCTTGCTTTCACCTGAGCTCCAGTTGTTGAGCACCCCTAAGTGCTATTCAAAGCACTGGGGATGCTCTAGGCAACAAGAGGAAAGGCCTCTCCTTAAAGAGCCACACTCCAAGATGTTAAAAGCATCCATAAATAAACAAGATAATGTCAGGTGGTGATAAGTGCAATAAAAAAAATAAGATAATGAGTAGAGAATGCTTAAGTGGGTGGGAGAGGGACTTCCCCCTGGGAAGTGACATTTGAGTTCAGGCCTGAGTAATAAGTGGGACCCAAGCCATGCCAGGATCTAGAGGAAGATCCAGGCAGGGGGAACAGCAGAGGCCTAGGCCCCATTAGGAATGGTCTTTCCATTTCATGCTGTGCTCTCTTATCTGGATGTCTTACTGATACCTCTTATTTGACTGCTTCAAACTTGGTATCTCTCTTTCTGGTCCCGCCTTACCAATGGATGATTTCTCTGTTCCTCGTAACACCATCTCTGTCTGCCACCCTCAAAACCTTAGACCAGCGGTCAGAAAACTTTTTCTGTGAGGGAAAAGGCAGTAGTTTTAGCTTTGAGGACCATGCTGCTTTTGTCACAGCTACACAATTCTGTTGTAGAACTGAAGCAAATATAGACAGTATATAAACCAATGAGTGTGGCTATGTTCCAATAAAAGTTTATGTATGGACCCTGAAATTTGAATTTTCACTTGTCACAAAATATTTTTTCCCAACCACTTAAAAATGTAAAATTCATACAGCTTCTTAGCTGTCCAGAACAAGTGGCAGGCGGGATTTGGTGCGTGGGCCAAAGTTTGCTGCCCTTAGTGCTCCCTTCCAGTATTTGCACCTTTCACTGCTCAGTGGTCCCTGCCTTGAGCTAACTTTCTTCTGCCTGGTGATACCAGCAATCTCTAATGTAGCCTCCCTGCCTGCAGCCCTTTCCCTCCAGTTTGTCCTCCACACAGATATTGAATAATCTTCTTGCAGCTGGATTCAGGTCATAGAATTTCCCTGACCACAAGCCTTCGGAGGCCCCTACTGCGTACAGAAAATAGTCTAAACTCCACCTTGCTGTGGCATTCAAGGCTTCTTATGATAAGACCTCAACTTTTCTGCTTCTCCAATTTCTCTTCCTCTGCACTGTGCCAAAATAGATTATTTACTGTATTGCATTCAGCCTTAAACATTTCTTCTGTTTTTCTGCAGTCTTCTTTTTTTAAAATTGTTTTGTTTATTTATTTACTTATTCATAGTGTGCATGCGTGGATTGGGGGAAGGGGCAGAGAGAGAGAGAGAGAGAAGAGAGAGACAATCCCAAGCAGGCTCCACACTGTCAGTGCAGAGCCCAACACGGGGCTCAATCTCACAAACCCATGAGACCATGACCTGAGCTGAAATGAAGAGTCGGGGACAATCAACCGACTGAGCCACCCAGGTGCCCCTGCAGTCTTCTTTTTTAACGTACTTTGCCTATGCCTTCTGCTGTCTCTGTCTGCCAAATTTCTATACCTTTCACGGCCCCTTCAAATGTCCCTACTCCCTCCCCCTCATCCCAGACAAGAAGTTTGTATACATGTAGCACTTCAGTGGTGTGCAATCCTCTTTTCGAGGGCATCGTGTTCTGCCTTGTGCCTCAGTTCTTTTGTAGACTGGCTTCTACTGTACAGTCTCAAGGTCTTGGAGGCCAGGAACAGTCTCACTCACTGTAGTATGGCCTTTCACAGTAGGCACGTGGTGTTTATTGAATAAATGCTAAGTCCTATGTAGATATATACAATATGTAGATGTTGTAAATGAGAATGTTTTGCTGATGGGAATTTGGTCAGATTAAATCCTTGAGTCTTATATAAAGAGGTACAGTTTTGTGAAAGATTAGGTGTTTTGGAAGACATTAGTTGTATTCTTGGTCCTGAATATTGAGCTTAGATAAATACATTCAGGCAAATTACTGATGTTCCTCTTTAGGAATTGTTGTTTCCTTTCATAAAGAAAAGAATGCTCTTTAATTCATAATGTTTCCTTGCCTGAAAGCTCAGGGCCGAGTTATTTGCTTGTTTTAGCTTGCTATCTGTTTTTTCTGACAATAATCTCCTTGCCTCAGTCTCCCATCAGATCACTTGTCACATATGTTAAGTCCTTCCTTTAATGAGTGGTTCTGTCGTATGTGGCTTTTATATTCATGTAGGTAGCCTCAACGTCTTTTTTGGTGATAGGATTATAAATAATAAATAGTAGCTCCTTAGTGTAACCATCCTGAAGTGACACCAAGATGGTAGAAGTAACTGAGAAGAAACAGACTAAAAGGCTCTGGGGCAACGTGGGAAACATGATGTGGGTTTGGTGGAAAATGAGAAAGCGACTTTATAAGTGTCTTGTAATCTTTTGATTAACGTGTGCCTGGGGCAGATTGTCTCCCAGGTTTGTGGGTGTGTAGCACATCTTTATCGATAGGAAGGAGAGGGAGCAAGAGGATGAAACTCAAGATTAGTGAACTTTTATGCCTGCTGTTGTATGTGCTTTGTATTTGCTATTTAATCTTTTCATAGAGGGTTGGATCTTAACAGCAGCATTTTCCAGATGGAGCAAACAAAGCTAATAAATAGCAGACCCAAAATTCAAATTTGAAGCCCTCTGGCATTAAAACAGATAAACACCCTTTCTACTCTTTCTACTCTATCCCCAGCTTTACTGAGATATAATTGGAAAACGCTTCTCTTAGAAGAACCCTTTGTACTGTCTGGTCACTTGTCTCTTTGTTTTGTGTGTATGTTTTGTTTTTTTTTTGTTTTTGCTGTTTTGGCATTTAAACCAATGGAACTTGTTTCTGTCCCATTTTATAGCTTAATGCTTCTGAAGCAGTTTTTGCCTCTCCAAAAAGTGCCTTTCCGCACCTGTATTGTGTTTGGTATTGTTAGATGCTAAGTAATAAAGAGGATCTGAGAGGATTTTACCGTGAGGGGATGGGGGTGAAATAGGCAACTGGGTTCATTTAGCTGTCCTAAACAGAGTTTTCAGTACTTTCGTGTGAAATCTTTTTGACAGTGTAAATCAAACTTGATTTACTGTTATTTTTTATTACCTGGTTATTATATAGTATGTTCCGTGTTTACAGGTTTGGATCTAGATGTGTTGTGAAAAGCAGGCTGGACTTGGAACCAGCAAGAACTGGGTCTGAGGCTGTCCTCTGCCACAGCTAGGTCTGTGACTTTGGGTTCATAATTGACCCTCAGTTTTTCTCAGCTGTAAAATGGATTTACTAGTGCCTATCACAAAGGTAGTTTTGTGAAGGTTAAATGAGGTAGAACATATGAAATAACTTCAGACGGCACCTGGGATTCAGCAGCATTTACTAAATGTTAGTTTCCCACTCCAGATACTGAAAATTGCCAGGGAATGTGTAAATGATTGTAATGTTTGCATGTTTATAAATGGCAACTTGATCGATAGATCATACTCAAGTTATGAACTTGTGACGCAGGAAACCTCCTAATGCAAATGGCTGGGTTCCCACTGCTACAAAAACATCAGTATTGCATAGTGGCTCAGACTTCCAAATATGGAACTAGAGTCTGTGGGTTTGAATTCTGCTTTATTTTACTAGCTTTTTGATCTTGGGCAAGTAACTCAAACTCTTTGTGTCTTAGTTTCCTCCTGTGTAAAATGGGGATAATGATAGCACCTAGTTTTTAGGTTGTAAGGATTACATGAGCATATGCATGAGCATGTGTGTGTACGTGTACCAGTACTCCATAAGGGTTTGTCACTACTATTTACTATCACTCCTGTCTTTTCCTCATTGTGTAGACAGACCATAAATCACTGGAAATTCCTTGTAATCCCCTGCCATGTCTTCTCTTATCAGGGGAATCCTCTGTGCATTATAGGTCTATCTTTTCCCTCTATCTTCAGTCCCTTTTTAGCTACTTCATTTTAACTGAGGCTGTCATTTTCTCATATGCTCTCCACGGTGCTCTTCCTTGTACATTTCTTGTCTAGACGCTTAAAAAAAAATGGCTTTGTTTTATGTGGAAACTGAACATTTTCTAATAATGAATGATAAACCCAGCTATGTGTTAAGGATACTTTTATGCCAGGGAAGATGAAAGCCATAAAGTCTCAAGCAGATTTAAAAAAAAGTGTATAAACTACTTTATTGTGTATTGAATGCTTACTCTGTGCCAGACATTAAGTTCAGTACACTGAGGCTAAGAATGACCAAATATGTTTAAAGACACCCAGGTTTTTTTTTTTTTTTTTTTTTTTAATGTTTATATTTGAGAGAGGTGGAGGAGCAGAGAGAGAGGAGAGGGGAACAGGATCTGAAGCGGGCTCTGTGCTGACAGCAATGCTGACAGCAGAGAGACCAACGCGGGGCTGGAACTCACAAAGTGCGAGGTCATGGCCTGAGCTGAAGTGGGACGCTCAGCGGACTGAGTCATCCAGGTGCCCCTAAAGGCACCCAGTTTTTTTTTTTTAATTTTTTTTTTTAACGTTTATTTATTTTTGAGACAGAAAGAGACAGAGCATGAATGGGGGAGGGGCAGAGAGAGGGAGACACAGAATCTGAAACAGGCTCCAGGCTCTGAGCTGTCAGCACAGAGCCCGACGTGGGGCTCGAACTCACAGACCGCGAGATCATGACCTGAGCCGAAGTCGGACGCTTAACCGACTGAGCCACCCAGGCGCCCCTAAAGGCACCCAGTTTTTAAGTGGAGGAACCTAGATTTGATTGAAGTGAGGCCTCCCTGACCCTTGGTTTCAAAATTCCTGAGGTGAGTTGCCTTAAAGCCGACAGCCACCTCCTCACCACTCCGTCTGCAACCCTTATTAACCTACTCTCTGCTTTCCCTTAAGCTCCAGCTTTCAAGGTGACAAGATCACTCACAGTTCTTTGGCTGCAGTAATGTTTCCTGCTCCTTTTGCAAGGCAGATGTATAGTGTTTCAGTTGCTGTATGTGTTAAATTGGTCTTTTGTGTGTTGGCTTGGAAACCTAGCCACATTTATAGCAGTGCATGTTGGGGGAAAATGTGCTTTACATTTCAGACAGCCAACTGGGAGCAAATTTTCAAAAAGGCAAAACCTTTTATAAATTAGAGGTACCAATGTATTTGAGTATACATTACCTGCATTGATACACTTGAAAGGCTTACATGTCATGCCTGAACTAGGCACGTTCTGGAATTTATACACATTATTACACTTCTGCTTAGCTGTCTGTTCTCATCTGTGCCTGACCTTTGTATCCCCAACCACCACCATTGTGTTTGGCACATACTAGGAACCCTATGAAGAGACCTATTTAGTCCTCTTTAAAAATCGATGGCTTTTTATACTTTTCTGTATGTTCGATATAGTTCAATAAAAAAAAAAAATCAATGCAATAAGGGTCAGGCAACATAGAAGGAGGGATGTTGCCACGCAGTTACCGATTAGATGAAAATACTGCTTATGCTAGACCGAGTTGAAGCATTGAAAAGTATTTGGGAGCCAGACACTTAGACAATATTGCTTTGATTATTGGAAGGCAAGGAAAGCAGTCAAACGAGTTCTTTCTTGGCTTGGAGTCTTGTTTACTTTTCTCAGGTTGAAGTGATAGCTCTAATGGTTTTAAGGAATCAGGGAGACAGGTCTGCCATGAACCCAGCATATTGGGTTCTAAGTTTATAAACATTTTCTAGTTGGTGTTGTTTAAAGGTTTGTAGTACACAGTGATCATAAAATCTTATAATAATAATTGTAAGAGTTGGAAGAAATTGAAGTCACCCAGAGATACTTCCCCAGTTTTATAAGAGAAAACTAGGAATAAGAGCATTTGTATGGCTTGCTCAAGACCTCAGTGGGCCACCACTTCTGTGTTTTATTTATTTACTTATTCATTCGTTCAACTGTTTGTTTTTGAACTAGAGAGAGCACGAGTGGGGAAGGGAGAGAGAGAGAGGGAGGGAGGGAGGGAGGGAAGATGGATCCGAAGCGGGCTCTGCACTGACAGCAAAGAGCCCGATGTGGGGCTCAAACTCATAGAACCACGCGGTCATGACCTGAGCCGAAGTCAGCTGCTTAACTGACTGAGCCACCCAGGCACCCCTTTGTGTTATTTTTAAAATACAACCTCATGCAGAATTTGTGATTGAGTGGTAAAATGATATAGAAAGTATTGACATGTAGAACTTAAGAAACTAAATGCCCATTTGTTGAAATAGTTCTGAGAAGTTTAAGATGTATTTGTGGGTGAAAGATTTAGAGATTATTTAAGAGCAGTGGGGGTTATGTAGGGTCCAGCCATTGGACAGTGGACATTGTGAAGTGCAGTGTCTTGTGGGAGAAGAGCGATCATGCTGCTCTCTTTGGCTCTTGCCATATTAGAAGTTATAGAGGTTAGGGACCAAGTCTCTCTTGATTATCCATTAGTCCCAGTCAAGCCCTATCCCTGCTGCCAAGCAGACGGTCAGTAAGTATTACTGAACACGTGAATGCCAATTATAAGATGCTAAGTATGGGTTTGTGTTGTGTAAGTTTGATTGTTTTGGCTGGCATTTCTTTTTTATGTTCCTTTTATCAGGAGAAAAGCCACTTTACCAAGCATTTCCAGCCTGTTAGACCTTAATGGAGGTAACAGTTAATATTAAGAGCAGCAAAAACAAAGTATTGTGATGTCAGGGAGATAAAAAGGTGTTCGGTATAACTTTCATTTGAGACTTAAGGCAGCTGAGATTCAGAGGAGTGAAGCAGTTATGAGCTAGCCTGGAGCCCTGTACTCTCCCATTGTGCCCCAGGGCTGCACTTGACTGCTTGTGACTGGTTTGGGGGGACAGCACAACCTGTGATGCCTTCTTCTGTTGCAGTCCGCTCAAGTTCATCTGCTCACCCACTGGCTCCTCTGTCCACCTGGCTCCACAGAGCCTCCCAGAGGCTTAGAATTTATGCCTGCTGTCTTCTGGTCACACTCAAGGCCCTAATCACATAGCTGAGTCAGAATGACCTGTCCTTGACATCTTGCAATGAGGCCTGCTCTTACCATATTCTCACTGTGGGAATGAAGCCTCAGGAAGTAATTCAGTCCAGGTATTTATGGCTGAAACAGGTGCCTTAAAGCAAGATAGTCTGCTCACCTTGACTTGGGACTCTGAGGAGAGAGGTTTTTACTTCCTCTTTTGACCTTTACCTTAAGTCATTTAAAAGCTATAGCCTACAAATGCAAAATAATCGTAACTGTTCGATTTTCTAGAAGTAAGAGACATATGCTGTAGAGTCTTTTGTATTATGTTTAGTTTCTTTTTCACAGTATAATACCATTTATTTTACAAACTAGTTACCCAAACTATATATTCTTTATGTACACGTATATGTAACAGATATATAGAAAACTAATGATGGCAACTGAAACTATTATTTTATTTGAATATTTTGAAGGTATATGAGAATACATTTATTTAATGTTTCTATAATTACAATATTTACTTTTAAAGAGATTACAATGATTATAAATATAGGAATTTAAAAATGGTATATTAATATGAAGCTGTCAGGGCCATCTTAAAAATGCCATAAAATGAAATGAAATGAAATAATGAAATAAAACTATTTCTACTCAAAGATGGCTTTTATTGTATCAATAATTAGAATTCTTTTTACTATTAACACTATTTAGATGATATGTCAACTGCTAACCCCTCTTATTTTCCATTTAAGCTTTATTTTTACAATACTTCTCACTATGAAATTAAATACTCTATGGAAGTCTATACTGGCTCATCACTGTTACCATTAAAGTGAAGATCTTCTGCACACACTATATAAAAAAGTATATGCTTTTATATACTCTTCAAGGGATCCACTAATTTTATTTTATTTTATTTTTAAAATTTACATCCAAATTAGTTAGCATATAGTGCAACTATGATTTCAGGAGTTGATTCCTAAATGCCCCTTACCCATTTAGCCCATCCCCCCTCCCACAACTCCTCCAGTAACCCTCAGTTTTTTCTCCATCTTTAAGAGTCTCTTATATTTTGTCCCTCTCCCTGTTTTTATATTATTTTTGCTTCCCTTCCCTTGTGTGCATCTGTTCTGTGTCTTCAAGTCCTCATATGAGTGAAGTCATATGATATTTGTCTTTCTCTGGCTAATTTCACTTAGCATAATACCCTCTAGTTCCATCCATGTAGTTGCAAAGGGCAAGATTTCATTCTATCTAATTGCTGTGTAATACTCCATTGCATATATATGTGTGTGTGTGTGTGTGTGTATGGGTAAGGGGCACATCTTTATTCATCCATCAATGGACATTTGGGCTGTTTCCATACATTGGCTATTGTTGATAGTGCTGCTATAAACATGGGGGTGCATGTGTCCCTTTGAAACAGCACACCTGTATCCTGTGGATAAATGCCTAGTAGGGCAGTTGCTGGGTTGTATGGTAGTTCTATTTTTAATTTTTTGAGGAACCTTCACACTGTTTTCCAGAGTGGTTGCACCAGTTTGCATTCCCACCAGCAGTGCAAAAGAGATCCTCTTTCTCCGCATCCTCGCCAATGTCTGTTGTTGCCCGGATTGTTAATGTTAGCAGTTCTGAGAGGTGTGAGGTGGTATCTCATTGTGGTTTGGATTTGTATTTCCCTGATGATGAGTGATGTGGAGCATTTTTTCATGTGTCAATTGGCCATCTGGATGTCTTCTTTGGAGAAGTGTCTATTCCTGTCTTTTGCCCATTTTTTCACTGGATTATTTGTGATAAGTTCTCTATAGATTTTAAATACTAACCCTTTTTCTATGTCGTTCGCAAATATCTTCTCCCATTCTGTTGGTTGCCTTTTAGTTTTGCTGATTGTTTCCTTTGCTGTGCAGAAGCTTTTTATTTTGATGAGGTCCCAGTAGTTCATTTTTGTTTTTGTTTCCCTGGCCTCTGGAGACGTGTTGAGTAAGAAGATGCTGCAGCAAAGATCAAAGAGGTTTTTGCCTACTTTTGCCTCGAGGATTTTGATGGCTTCCTGTCTTACATTTAGGTCTTTCATCCATTTTGAGTTTATTTTTGTGTATGGTGTAAGAAAGGGTCCAGGTTCATTCTTCTCCATGTCGCTGTCCAGTTTTCCCAGGACCACTTGCTGAAGGGAGTGTCTTTATTCCATTGGTTATTCTTTCCTGCTTTGTCCAAGATTAGTTGGCCCTACGTTTGTGGGTCCATTTCTGGGTTCTCGATTCTGTTTCATTGATCTGAATGACTGTTTTTGTGCCATATGTTTAGTTTCTATAGACACTAGGCACTTGCATTTTTAGTTGTTTATCTAAAGAGTTTTTTTTTTTAATTTTAGATACTTTGTTTAGCCAGTGTATTATGTTCAACAAGTAGTTACAGTTTCATCTGGAATACTGTTAGCCATTCTTTTATTTACTTGCAGAGAAGTCAGGATGTCAGCCTAAATTGGTGCTTCCTAGGCAATCACTTGAAACTTGCTATAGTACCTGAATTCTTCTTTTAAAATTTTATTTAGCATTTTAAAGAAATTAAGACAAATACTATACATGAATTTTAGAAAATTCATAAAAATTCATAGAAAATTCAATAAATAAAAATTATTTTTACCTGACCTATCACTCAGATAAACATTTTTGTTATTATTTTAGTGTTTATTATGTCAGACTTTGTTTCATGCATAATGGACCTATAAATTTAAAAAAAAAATCAAGGAGATCGTAGAACATAATGCTGTTTTGTAATCTGGTTTTTTTCACCAAGTGGTTCCTCACAATTTTATCCCCACTATGGTAATAATTTTGGTTAGGGTGACCTAATGTTTTATGGTACATAGTTTTCCTTCTAAAGTGCAACATGCATTGTTTGTTTTTCCTACTGTAAATAATCCTATTGAAAACATCTTTGTGCCTCCATTTTTGTGTACTTTTCTGATTGTTTCCTTAGGAGGCCGTGAATGGTATTGCTTTGTCCAATTTTTTCACATTTTAAGATTTTGGATAATTATTTATGTCATGGTTTAAAAAGCATCTGCTGTGCTCTAATGGAAACATCATAAATCTGCCCAGTTGGTGTTGTACAATAGCAGGTTGCATAGGTTCTTTGGTGAATGTATGGTTCTGGGGATTTTGGATTCCTGAGCAGTGTTTCTAATGGTTAGATTTCCCCGGAGTACCATAAACATTCTGGGCTGCCAGATTCCAAGATTTACTTTGAAGCTGTGAGGTGGAAGCCACCTTAAATACTTAAATAGTGGGAAGATAATCTGTGGAAGAGACAGGCTTTATCATTGTGTGTTTACCAGGTGTGTTGTAGTGAACCTTGGAAAGTCTTCCAAGTAAAATAGGGACTTCTTTTTCCCCCCTTATGATTAAAATAGTTTCTGCTAATCTTTCATGACAAAGAGAGACACCCAAAAGCAATTTCAGAAGACAGATCTTTTACTGATCAGTGGTTATCAAGATTTCACATGGATAGTATTCTCAGTGTTCTCAAGTTATTTTATCAGTCAGGTCTGTTTCAGTGAAATAAGCAAGGCTAGTTTATCTTTGCAAAGGCTTGCTACAACAAGCTCATAACTGTGTTCCCTGGGGAGCAAAGAATACTTTTAAGATTTTGCTTTAGGCATCTCTGTGCAGCCTTATGCTATGAGCCTTTCAGATTCTGTATGTGAAACTGGTGTGACGTTAATTCTAGCATGACAGCTTTTCAGATAGTCTTTTTGCTTAAGTCAAAGTCTGCAGAGCTAACACCATGCTGGGTACATTAATTTCTTTTCTCTTTATTTGCTCCTTTCTCCTTGCCTCCTGATTTATACAAGAGAGTCATTATACCTAAGCGGTCCTACAATTTTTTGATTAGATTTATATTTGATAAAATTAAACTGTGTCAATAATTAATGGAAACCAAACCAAGGGAACCTATGTTAAGGGAGCATTGAGTTGAAGACCTGGTAGAGGGCAAAGTTCTTAGAGCACAGATGAGAGATCCTATCTGTGTATTATCTTCCTGTTCTTTGACTTCAGTGTTCGCGTGTTCCTTCCAAAGCCTCGGTTTCAGGGTAATAAAATAGGCACTCTTTTCTAGGTTATACTTCAGGTAATTTAGAAACATTGATACTTCTAATTCAGTCTATTTCGGTATGAGCCTTTAATGCTTTGTAAGTCTCTCCTTCTATATATAATCTAGTGTAGATTTAATGATTTTTTTAAATTATGTTTTTTCTTCATAAATGTAATAGTACTCAGGCCTAACATAATGCTGTATTTACCAACTGGAAGGATGATGTTAAATTTGAAATTGTACTCACAAAATTACGGAATTGTGTACTACTGTTCTAATAAAGGCATGTGATACTGCAGATAAGATATCAAATGGAGCTATGGAGAGAAAATTCTTCTACAAGGACCTATATAGTTCAGCACGATTTTGCTTTTTTTTTTGGATTTCTGTGTTGTCCCTGGTGACAGATGTTGAGGTTTATTGGCCCATGGAACTAGAGCCTTTTAAAAGGAGGGAGGGAGAGAATCCATGAGATTCAGTGATGTCAAGGCATGATCCCTTCATTAGGGTTCTTGTTTCTGTTTCATTGGTCTCATTTCTTGCCAATAGTAAGGTTTTCTCCAAGTGGCTTGAAAGAGAAGAACTGGCTGCCCCAAGATGATATTCTGGCTTCTGTTCATCAAATCTCCCTGAGGGTCTCTTGCTTGAGTCACTCCTCAGTCCTGTAGGTAGATAGTGGGAGGTCAGGCCTCCATCATGGATGGGGGTCAAGCAGGACACTGCCTGAATTGTAGCCCTAACAGAACCACATGGGATGAGAAATTTCTAGGCATAGATGTCTACCATAACATCTTGAACTGGAAGTTTTTTAAAAAGTTTGTTTTCAATTGTGAAATACACAACATAAAATATACCATCTTAGCCATTTTTAAGTTATAGTTCAGTAGTATTAAGTACGTTGCACATTGTTGTGCAGCCTGGCTCCAGAACTCTCTTCATCTTGCAAAACTAAAACTATATTCCCAGTTAAATGTACTGCCCAGCCTCCATTCTCCCCCTCTTCCATCCCCTGGCAACCACCATTCTACTTTCTATGATTTTAACTACTCTAGCTACCTCATATGAGTGAAATCACACTGTAGAGGTGGAAAATTTTTCCTTTCTTCTAGGTTCATTGGCTGGTCTAATAATTAAATTGGCATCAGATAGATCAACAGGAGAAACACATTTAATTTTATACATATGAAAGCTCATAAAAATATGAGACTCGAAGTGACAAAGCAGGCAACTTTTTATACCTTAAACAATAGATTTGTGAAGAATTGGCAAGACAGAAGTTTGGGCTTGGGGTAGCAAATTAACGAAGAAGTAACACGTTATGTTTATATAGCCTTTTCCACCCTGGATTTGCTGTTTCTAGCAATAAGGGTGCTTTCTATCCTGTAGGTGCAAGGAGGGTACCTTTCACATGGGGGAATTTATGCCCTGCTTTCAGAGGTACAGGGGAGGGTCAGAGTATCCTTCTTGTACTGGCTATTTTTAAAGTAACTTTAATTCAAAATAACCACTATGTCAGAGTGGCACATTTTAGGGCAGTCTGCCTGGAACTCCCTCAATATGGTATTTGTCCTTTTGTGATTGGCTTACTTCACTTAGCATAATGTCCTCAAGATTCATCCATGTTGTAGGATATTTCAGAATTTTTCTCCTTTTTAAAACTAAATTAATATTGTGTTGAATGTGTATACCACATTTTGTTTATCCATTCATCTGTCAGTGGACACTTGGGTTGCCTTATACCTTTAGGCGATTGTATATAATGCTATGAACGTGGATGTACAGATATCTCTTTGAGACCCTGGTTTCACTTGCTTTGGAAACTGGCAGTTTTTAGACAATTCTAACTCAAACAGGACCAAAACGAAGTTCATCTTTTCCCTTAAAAACTTTCCTATATCTTAACCTCCCTTTCCTGTCACCTCCACTGGTCACCTAAGCCCAATCCTGGGGCTTTTTTATCTCCTTTCTCATGGACTATTAGTCACCAGGTTGGATGATTTTTAATGTTTAAACATCCTTTTAATCCAGTGCATCTCTGAGTATGTTTGTTCTGAAGGTGTTCTTTGAATAAAAAATTTCATGATCTGGTAAGTTTGGGAATTAGATGTTGCTTAGTTTATCCTTTTCTTGGAGAACCAAAATGTATGTTAACATTCTAAAGTCTCAAGAAGGCTTGCAGTAAAGTAACTCTTGAATGTTACTGAGTTAACTCTTTTCCAGGTACACTTGATTATGGAATCAGTGTTTCACTTAACACTTTACTCATATGGATTCGAGTAAGAAACACAGCTCTCATCTCTCCTTTCTATCTCCACTCCTACTGCCTGCCTTCCTTTAGTTTTTATCTCTTGCTTGGACTATAGCCTAAACCTCTGAAATCAGGAGTTTTAAATCTTTTTTTTTAAATCTCATCGATCCATTTGGCAGTCAGTTGAAGCCTCCTTCTCTTGGAATAAGAGAACATATACAATTAAATACATAGGATTACAGATCATTCACTGATTTGCTAGAGAAGCTGTCATCTGGTTCATCATCAGTTACTGCAGACTGGAAATGCTTTGTGGGGAGAGTATTGTATGGTGGGGAATAGTGTAGGCAGTACAGTTAGGACAGTCTCTGTGGGCAAGTTATTGAATTTCTCTGTCTCAGTTCACTCATCTATAAAACTAAGATAGTAATAGTACCTACCTCATAGGATTGTTCTGAGAATTAAGTGAGTCCTTATATTTAAAGCACTTATAATGGTGACTGATAATATAAAAGTGCCTAGTAGCTGTTAGTTGCTATTTCTTTCCTCCCTTCCTCTGTGGTAGCATTATTTTGATCACATTGCAAAAGATGATTTATGGTTCCTGTGAGGTTCATTACTTGCAGATTTTGCATGCGTTTCCATAGTTCATCCCCAAAGAAGGAAAAATGCATCTGTTAACATTACCTGTAACTAACTTTTTTGGTGCTCAGTAAGTGGAAAATAAAGAACATCCTTTAGTGTAGAATGTTTGCTTTATTTATTCATTCATTTATTTATTTTAAGATAAAAAAATTCTTAAGAAATCTTTCCACCCAGTGTGGAACCCCAAGATCAAGAGTCATACACTCCACTGACTGAGCCAGCCAGGCACCCCGAATATTTGCTATATTTAACAAACACTTATTCTCAAAACCTAGAAAACAGAATATTAGAGGAAACACGTGGAAGGAAGTATGGTTACGGGTGAATGGCTGACAGTTATTTTTACTGAGACCTAAATTTTCCCTTTGAAAGTTTCAGCAGGTAAAAGCATGAATTCCAGTCATAGCCCTGTGACTTTGGGCAAGTTACCTAATGCCTTGCTATTTACTTATTTACCACCATTTGCTTATTTGCAGGAATGGGGCTGGTTATTCCTCTGAGGGTTAATTTGAATATTAAATGAGATGACTTACACAGAAAACACAGCCCCTGGTAGATGGTCTGTAAATGGTTTCCTCTCTCCTTGGAGGGAAGTGGAAGAGTATCCCTGTGTGATCGATTGCTCAGCTCCAGTGTTCTTCGCTGTGGGTGGCAAATGTCCCTCTTAGGCTTTCTTGGCAAGTGTTTTAAACAACAGCAGCAGCAGCATCATCATCATCATCATCATCATCATCATCATCATTGGTGGTAGTGTTGATGTTTTGTTTGGCATGGGTGCTATATGGTTCAGAAACCCAAGCACTAAATAACAAGGTGCACATTGAGAAAGCTCCTTTCCATCCTTGTGTCTGGCAACTTCCTTCCCTGCCTACATAAGTATCCTCCTTTATTAATTTCTTGTGTTCAGATACAGTTAATACAAGTATATATTTTGCCTCTCTGTATACTGTTCTGCACTTTGCTTTTTTCTTCTTACAGTATATCCTTCTCACTTTTTTTATTAGGACATAGAGTATTTCCTTATTTACATGCATGCATGCAAGTGTGTATGTGCATGTGTGTATATTTGTATATGTGTTAGAGCTCCAGAGTTTTCCAGTGTGTGAATGTACCATGGTTTACTTAACCAGTTCCCGTATTCATGGATATTTGGTTTCTTTCTACATTTTTGCTGTTGCAAACAGTGCTTCTTCGTATAACCTCATATGTACAAGGTTGGACAAATTCCCAGATGGTACTGTTGGATTAAAAGATAAGCATGTTTATCATTTTTATTAATATCGAAAATTGCTTTCCATGAGGTTTGCACTATTTTGCATACATTGGTATGCATTTATTTTTATTTTGCATTGCAGATAGTTCTTACCTCTCTTCCCTCCTGGCCCCCCATACCTTTTTTGAGCTGCCATCTTGTTAATATAGAAGGTATTGTACAAATGGAGGTGATACCTTCCGGTGTTTCCTAAGTGGTACTGGGCTGTTCAAATCCAGTGTTTTCCAAGCCAGATACTAGGGCACAGGGTTATAGTGTGGTGTGAGACAAGGCTTTCTGCCCATCCTTATCTGCTCTTGTCCCTGTCTTGGGATCTGAGGATGGAATGGGTGGGTGTATTGTGTGCCTGGGGCACCAGGTAGGTATGGGGAGATAGTCAATTGCCCTGCACATAAACTGTTATTGGCTACAGTCTCCCATCCTTGGAAGTTATTTATATTTTAAGGAATTATGTTCACTGCTTTTTGCAAAAGTTATTTCTGTTTATTGAAGGTTTAGAATAAGAGAAAAGAATAAAAAACACTTGGAATCTCGTAACCATTGTTAATATTTTAAATATCCTCTCAATCTTATGGATGTATCTTGATCATAAATGGTAATCATGTACTGAATGATGTTTTATAACCTTTCATTTATTAGTGCATTAGGAATATCATTCTATCTTTCAGTAATCATACACACACACACACACGAACATGTATGTATATATATGTGTGTGTTTGTGTAGAATTCTGCTGGGTGGCTTCACTACAATTCTGTGTTCCTGGATGGATGAACATTTTAAGATCGTTTTGTTAGTCATTTTAAACAGCCTTATGATGAAGATCCTTGTAGCTTAATCTTATGTATCATTGTTATTTTCTTAGAAGAAATTCCTAGAAGTAGAACTGCTGGGTCAAAGCACATGTGCAGTTGCTCAGTTCTACTGAGTGCTCAGGCATTCCTGAGACACTATAACCATAGTTAAAACTAGTAACTCAACATAATAAAAGGTTACATTTTGGGTTTTGAAGGAATTAGGAAAAAAACCCAACAAAACAGCTTCTCTGGCTTTAATTTCTCGTTAGCCAAATAGAACCCAATCACTAAACCAAAAATAAGCATGTTATAATTATTTTTAAAATCTTTACCGGAATTAAATATAGTAATTAATGATTAATAAATATAGGAAAATGTAACAATTTAATGATAAAAAATAGAAAAATGTAATGCTGCATTTAGCTTTTCACATGTTATTTTTCATTTGTTTTTTTTCTTTCTTTTTAAAAAAATTAAGACGGTTCCTTTATTTTGAACAAGAAAGTTGTGTAAGCAATTGAAAATATGCCCCATTATAAGAGAGGTTCTTCCCCCATTCTACACCATACCCCAACATATAATTTTGGAAGGAAAAATACCAGATTTAGTTCATTATGTTACTTACTTTTATTCCTTCTTCTAGGGCAGGTGTGGCATTGACTGATATCTGGCTTAAAGTCTAAAAATGATGCCCAGGTAGAGCATGCTAAATACATTTGGGGAGATTAACCTTTCATTTGGGTTAAAGTTGAATGCATGTACTAACACAGTGCAACTGAGCCACTATTCTTGATTTAATTAAAGAAAATAAATGTGCTTTATCCACATTTTTGCAGTTTCTTTCATTACAAATCCATCGTTTCTTTCACTTAAAAATATTCTAATGAAATAATCTTGCAAAGGAAAGCTATCCTAGCTGTGAGTCCACAATAAAAAAGCAAAGAGTAAATGTTTAATTTTCTGTTCAGTTGTGTTTAGGACCTTTACAAATAAAGGAGCACCACTATGCTGCCTCTGCCAAAAATTTCACATTCTCTCCTTGAGCCTCAAAGTGGGAACATTGGTTCTGCAGCAAACAGCCAGAACAACAATACTCTTTTCATCCACTGTGAAGTCGTGATAAATTCCTGCAGGAAATAGCAGGTCTTCTTTCTCCATGAAGCTCTGGAGCCACTGTCGTCTTTATCTCTGATATCAAAATCTCCACTCTCATCTGAGATAGATCAAATTCCATCATTAAATGTTCCTCCTAAAACATCTTATTTTTTCCTTCTAATCTGGAAGTTTATCTTTGCATATTTTTTCTTCTAATTTGGAACTTTATCTTCACATACGGTTGTTATGTTCATCCAGGAGTAGTTTTTCTCCTTTTGGATTTTGTCTGATTCTAGATTGTTCTCACGGTCGTCAGCAATCTGTTCCCAGTGACAGATACCAAGCTGATGCGATTGCTGCAGGCTGACTGGACTTCAGTAGAGGTTCCTCTGGCCTGTATCCCACGCCTCCAGCATCTCCTCTCCCTCGCCTGAGTATTGCCTGCAAATCCTGGGGGGCACTGATGGGACACAGCTGACCTCAGGCTCTTCATTTGGTCTTTAAATTCAGACATTTCCTCTGAACTTACACAGTCAGGTGGCTCGAGTTGTGTGGGGATCTGATAATAACTGACTTTCAGACCATAGTTAAGTCATTTCATGCTACTGAGCTTTGGTGTATTCATCTGTAACATGAAGCTCCTTTGTAGGCATTTGAATGTAATGTCCCAGCTCTGAGGTCCCCTTTGCAGCCCCAGTTTCACTGATAGGAGGGACAGTTTTTTTTGCATTCTAACCATGGGAAATTTGAAATGTTGACTTCACTTCATTTTTATGTCCCTAAAATAGAAGAAAACGATCATTTTACCTTTGATTCCTGATTATTATCAGGGTAATGAGCAGGTAAGCTTCAGTGAAAGCCCCAAATGAAGGAATTTCCAGTATTGTTATTGTAGTCCATATTTAAAAGTGTTTCCATAGAGGGGCGCCTAGGTGGCTCAGTTGGTTAAGTGTCCAACTTTGGCTCAGGTCATGATCTCGCAGTTTGTCAGTTCGAGCCATGCCTCGGGCTCTGTGCTGACAGCTCAGAGCCTGGAGCCTGCTTTGGGGTTCTGTGTCTCCCTCACCCTCTGGCCCTCCTCTGCTCACTCCCCCACTTCCAAAAATAAACACATATTAAACAAAAAGTATTTCCATAGAGTTAAGGAATGAATTTTTTTTTTCACATGTAGATGCAAAGTTACAGTGCAAGTTACTTGCAGTGTGTATGCAAGTTAAATTCTTGACTCTTTTCAGACCCTTAGGGATGAATCATTTTGGGATAGCCAAGTTTTCTAGATGGATGAGAGTTTATTCTTATGACCATATTTTAAAAACTTTAATCACTTTGATGAAAAAGTTCAAAAATATATTTATTATGTCTTTGCACTGAGGTAACTAGAGCCAATTTATTTGTCTCTATTAATCAGGTTCAGTTATGAACATAAGTTGTTATGCTGAGCCTTGTGCTTATAGGGGCATAGCATGGCCTGGAGTAAAAAGACCTGGGCTTAAATTTACATTTTACTACTATTTGTTTGCTCAGCAAACCCCTCCTAACTTCACTTTCCTCATCTTTTAAGAAATTGAGATTGAAAATCTTTGTATATGATAGATCTTCCGTAAGTGATAGCTGTTATGATTGGGATGATAAATAGAGGGATGTCCTCCATTGTCTATTGAATTGTGTATATACACACTCTTTCTGTCTCACACACACAACATATATACACACAGTGTATTTGTTTCATACTGACTAACTTTGGACTAGAATTCTTGTGCTTTCTATAGTTTTTCTATCAACCTCTCTGTTTTCACTTCCTGAAGTGATCAGTGTGCCTATGTATAGAGCCTTATCCCATAGGATTTACAGGCTTGTTGGCATCTAGTCACTTTTATTTTATGCACAACTCTACATGAGAAGACCTGGCAACATGTAATGTTCATGAATATTTGTGTGAAATTTCTGTAGCATTTCCTTTGGTGAACTCATATTTCATGTGTGTTCCAAAACAATGAAGCTTAGCGTTATTCAAACATAAGAGTGTATTTGCACACTGGTCTTTATTTACAGAGGAATAGTATTGAGCCACCCACTGGGGAGACACATAGTCTAAGTGGTTCTTTTATTTCCTCTCCCCTTTTTATTGACAGTGTGGCACACATACACCAATACTGGTATAATACATCTGAGTTTCAAAGCACAGATTGAAACCATGTGGTTTTGTTCTTTTAAGCCTTGTATAGGGATTATGCCTAGGACCTTGACCTTAAAAGTTACACATCTATCATGTGCCCAACCTTTGTGCACTGGATGATATCCCCATTTAAAGATGAGAGAGCCAAGATTTGCAGAAATTAAGTACCTCGTTTTGTAAATGAGTAACTCCTGTCTAACTTCAAAGTTCTTGCTTTTTACCACAAACCATGCTATATGTTAGCTCCAAACTGAAGCTCTTGTGAACTTGGGTGGATGTATTGGAGTGATGAGCAGTAAGCTGCCATCTGCTATCTCAACTACATGGTCACTTTCAGAGGCGTGTGTTGTGCTCGTATGTATACATTTATGCAAAGATACACTGCTCACAGAACCATCCCACATCTTCCTGCCTCCAGAAAAGATGGCTGGTGGCAGCCAGAACAGTGTGCCACGGCAAAGACATCTTTAGGGGAAAACATGTTATCAACTCTCAGATAGCAGTGCTCTAAGCACACATGAGCCAACAGTCTCTCCATGAAAAGAATGCTAGATGGATCTTCAGTTTTGTTCCGTTAATTTAATTATTAAATATTAAGTTAATTATAACATTATAAAGACTGCCAGGGGAAGGGAGATGACATCATGATTCTGTTCTGGGGCACTACTGAGATCGTGTGATGCTACTGTCTGCCCCTGCCTCCATCACATCCTTGTGTAAACATAAAATGTGTATTAAGATGAGAGATTCCACGAGGAAACAGTAGTTTTTCAGTTTCTTTTGCAATGAACTCTTAATTTTAGATGAGATACATGGAACCAGCTGGTCTTGTATTGATAAAAGTGTTTACTTGGGAAGTTTCATTTAGAGCTAATATTGTTTTGGGTTTTATAAATGGTTATATTGAGGGAAGGAGAGAAGATAAATAGTGCTGGCATTGATGGAAATGGAACAATAACATCAAGATAAAACGTCACTAAGCCCAAACTAATCAGATCATCTGTGAGTCTTCAAATAAGGCTGAATCAAGGATTCAGACAGGTACAAGTGCTTCTGGATTTTTTTTTTTTTCTAACCAGGCTTAGTTTATGGACCAAAGAAAGGTTCTGCTGCCATTCCATTATTACTGGGCCAATAGTTGAAAAAAGTCTGTCTGTCATTAATGGAAAAAAAGGCAAAATCATACAGTGCATCCAAAATTTGTGATTAAAGTTGTTCTTTATTAAAGGGCCATTTCTTATGTCTTTATATAATTGAATTTAAAACACTTCTTATTTTGAAATAATTACAGGTAGTTACAAAGATAGTACAGAGAGGGCCTGTATTGTTTAATTGACCTTTAGCACAAGCAATAATGCTTTTCTTTCTAGTTTTTAAAGATTTTAAAGATAAAAGATGCCCAGTGTTGGGTCTTTGAAACTTGTTTTGAACTAGTTTTCTGAATGACTCCAGGTACAACTGGAATAATGGCTGAAATCCAGATGGCGCTGGTCAGGAGTGTGACTGTGTCACAAAAGGGAAGTGGTTTCCCTGGAAGCCAGAAGCACCATTAGAAGGCGAAGAGTTCTCTGGTCACTATAGCTTGGGCCTCTTGAGCCTTTGAGCTGCCTGTAGATGCCTGGGGTTTTGTAACAGGTCCTAGTAGCCCTAAAGCTGCAGTTGTCAAAGCAACAGGTGGTAGCTGGAAGCCAGCTTGGCAGCCAGTCAGCTCTGCAAATAGCCAAGGTTGCTCAACCTTCACAAGGTCCTGCAGACCAAACTGGGGGTGTAAGGATCAGCCGATCAGCCCCACACAGATATTTGATTCTTTTTTTTTTTTTTTTTTAACAATCATTTGAAGTCAATCGCTTTGTGTTTTCTTTCATACCTATTTGATTTAACTATATGAAATGGCCACTTTTGTGAGTTAAAAAAAAAAAGGTCAAATGTTGGAAGTTTAATATGGTTCAGCCTAATGCTTTCTCCTGTCACATTGAAAACTCTTATGAGTGTGGAATAGCATATTTTCAAGGAGACCTTGGCTCTGCCCCTTTCTTTATGGAGGAAATTTAGCATTCCCCATTTTAAGTAGATTAACTTAATCCTCTTAAAAATCGTGAGGTAGGTCCTGATATTTTCCCTCTGTTTAAGATCACAGGTAGTGAGTGGTAGAGCTGGGTTCACACCCAGGCAGTCTAGTCATGGAGTTGACAGCTAGCTTCTCAGCACTTCTCTTTGGCCCCACCTCTCCAGTCATGCTTGTGAAAGTCCTGGGTGTCTGGCCACCTGATGGGCAATGATGTAGGTGTTTATTTTGACTTCATGGGAAGAAGAACTTAATTTCCCCCTAAAAATGAATTCTGCAATACAAGAGTTTTGCAGACTTAACAAAGATACTCTTGCAGTCTTTGGGCCTCTAGAATTGAGGGTAAGAATAGAGACTTGTTGGCCCTAATAATGAAAGTATAGATGGTTGCTGCCTTAGAAGAGGAGGGTGAATGTTTATCTGTCCATTCCAACCATGAAATCCTGTGGTTCTCTAATAAATCTCTGCCTCTCATCTGTGTTGCTTAATCTCTTTGATCTTGAGCATGAGCATGGAAGGAAAGGAAGCAACACAGCCCACGAGGGAGCTTTATTTGGCAATTGCTCATGGTCTGAGTCCCATATTGATATTGGTGGAGTGAGGCAGAGGGCTAGGAGCCTAGGCTCCCTGGAAGCTTTGTGAAGTGGGGAGAAGAGGGGTGTGTCCTTGGGTCTTGTGTTTCTGGGGCAGCTGTCCTAGGTATTGAGACACACACAGATCTATTCTAGAACAGTCCTACTGGAGCCTGTCACATCACACTCTAGCCTTTCCTGATTTATTTATACATCAGTTATGGCTCTGATGTCCATTGAACAAAATTGTAAAGGCTCACATAGTGCCTTTCCAGGGACTTTCCCTCTTTCTCTCCCTTAGCATCAGAGATGAGCCATCATGGTTGTAGGCAGTTTTGTCATCAGCATCTTAGGTATTCTGTCACAGCAGGAAAGGCTGGACAAACAGTGAGTGAGTGCCAGAGACCCAGATGACTTCCCACTCAGGCTGAGTAGGAGGAAAGGACAGGTTGTTAGAGACTTGGTTTAAAGTGAAGTACGATCATTCTTTCTGGTTGTATCCTCTTATAGGCAGAGGAGGGAAAAGGTCAGAAAACTGTTTTGAAAGTATTTTTCAGTAACCTCCAAGTCTGATGCATTAGTTTGGTCACAGTGGATGTGAGGTTGAAAGCCAGTTTGATTTGTTTGGCAGTGACAGGGATGTCAGCTGCATTTGCATTATCATTTCTAGAGGGCAATCAAGGGAAAAGCTCCCTCATTCCTATGTTAGAGAAAGTAAGGAGGGGAGTGATGCATATCTGTATGGCTAGGATTCGATTGGTCTTCAAGTGAGTTGGTTTCATAAGTTGAACGTGAATCTTCCTGCAGAATGCCATGGCCTTTGGAACTCTGGATGGTCATGAGTTTATCCATTCATTCATCCATTCAGTACCTACTATGTTAGAAGCCCTGACTCTGAGAAATAAGAATGAGTAAAGCACAGCCTCAGGCGCTCCTATGGCCTGGTGGGTTATATTTACAGAGCAAAACAAGCTTAGGTTATAATTCCTGTGTTTAATAAAGTGCTGTTGAGGCACAGACAAGAGAATGACTGCATTTGTCTGGGGAAGCCAGGAAGACTTAACAGGGAGGGTGAAGCATTTGAGCTGGACTTTTAGAGAATAAGATAGAATTCTTCAGGTCCAATAGATGGGAAAACTTTCAGAAAAATCTCAGGAGGACAGAGCCTTGGGAACAGTCAGGGTTGAGGGAGCACTCATACAGGTCCGTGACCTGAGGTCCTTACCCATCTCATTTTGTAAGTAGAATGCCAGGCTCTCCCTTTAATGTGTTTTTCTTCATTTTCCTATGGATTCATCATGATGAGTCACTGCAGTTTCTGTTTGCAGTTATACCAGGTACAGCTGCTGAGAAAAGGACACAGCTCTTCACTACCTGGGTCCCCTGGTTGTGGCTTCTCCCACTCTTCACTCTCCCCTTCTCAGAAACAGCCTCACATGTTGTGCCCTCATGTCATTTATTGAGCATATTTCTCAGGTCAGGACCGGTCTGGAGGATATTTGCATGATGCCTCTTGGGATTTCCCTGAAACCTTTCCTCACTGGTCTCAGTTGGTGACCAGGGACACAGGCTGCTTTTGGTCCTTTGCCATGTCTCCATGTGTTTTCTGACATCTTGAGATACTTCTGTCCTTCCTGGGTGTGGGCCAGCATTTCTCTTTCCTCCTGTGGACTCCTGGTAGTGTCTGCGTCACTGTGTGCCAACTCCCTAGTTCCAGAGGTGGACCTGAGGTAGGCCCTTGGCCGTATGTCTCGTTAGTGTGTTTGCATTACTTGAGGGTCTCCGTGTTTATATAATAATTGTGTACTCTGTAGTGCCTGAAAATCCTAAAGGCCAAGGCTGGTTTGAATGATTCAAAGTTAGTCACTTTGGTATGAAACAAAGTGAGTCTAAGGCAAACCAAGAATTCTTTGAAAGCAAAAACTTTTGTTTAGAGCAGCGTGTTTGATGAAGCAAATAGATTGATTTTGTGGTGCCAGAAATATGCTGTTCTTTTTTTATACTGTTCCTCCTGCCGGTGGTCAGAGACATGAGGATCTTTTGGAGTGAATTCTAACCACACAGTTCTGGGGAGAGCATCAGGGCGATAGTGCAGCACGGAACGAAGGCCGTCCAGTCTGTTGAAGAGTGAGCGTCACTCAGCCTGTTGCCCGCGTGGATTGTGAGGGGAGGATGCAGGTGGGAGGTGGGTAATGTGCGGGGACACTGTGAAGACACGTGTGAAAAGCCCTTTGGAATCTGCTTCTAGGCAGTGTTGTGCAAGTCCCTCCGACGTTTCCTCACTTCCCCAGGAACGTGTACAGAGAGCGATATATCACTGGTATGTGAAGATTACTCAGGGCCTGAAAAATGCTGCACTTGCAAACAGTTTTGCTGAGCTGAACATTGGTCAGTTCTGATGTTTGGATGGTGGCCACGGTTATTAAAAATAACTTCCTGAGTCCGGGAATCTAGGAATTTACTAGTTCAAAGCAGAGGGGTGGGAGCCCTGTGTTCTCCCTCTTCCCAGGCAAGGGAAGTGTTTTACTAGCTGTAGAACTTTCAGTAAAGCTTAACTTCTTTGCGCTTGGGTTTACTCATCTGTAAAGTGGGGGTAATAGGGGTACCCACCTTATGGTATGGTTCAGGATTAAATGAGTAAGTATAGGTAAAAGTCTTGGCTGATGCCTGATACATATAGCTAACACTGATGTAGTGCTTATTTCTATTTATTTTCCTCCTTTCTCATTTGAGATTTCCCTGAGATTCTATACCCATTTAAAAAACATAACTCTTTCTATGGTTTTAGGCTCCATCAGCAGTGGCTTAAGAATGCTTCCTAGGAGGGACTTTTGGTTTGTGGTAGGCTTCTTTATTCCCTTCCTTTGCCCTTGGGGTGGTGCAGGGGAGGGGGTGGTGCAGGGGAGGGGGTGGTGCAGGTTCAGAAGCCAGTGGGGAACAGAGGTGTGTGGTCGCAGGCAGAGGCACCAGCCGGAGCTACTCCCTGCCTCATAGTTGGGCCCTTGTATTTGTTTGAAGGTGGAATGAATGGTTATTCCATTTTGCCAAAAAAGCCATAGCTTCAGTGGCAGGAGAAGCTGAACAAAGGCATGTAGGACTCTCTCAGTTATCTTTGCAGATCTTCTGTAAATCTAAAATTAATCCAAAATAAGAAGTTTTTGAAAATCAAGGGGAACGAACAGTTGCTCATGGTTATAGAGTTTGAGTCATGCGAGATGAAAACAGCTGTGTGCATGTAGTTAACAATACCATGATGTACACTTAAAAATTGTTAGGAGGGCAAATTTATATTACGTGTTTTTACCACAGTAAGAAAAAGAAAAAAGTAAAAAAAAGTTGAAAAGCTCCAATGACAAAATTGGCAAGTAGTACCATGCCCGGCACATTAGTAAATACTTAAGAAATGCTTCTGTTGGCTATGGGAGTGAGTGAGCTAGGTTTGAACCTGACCTTGACACTTACTAGACAGGCAACCTTGGGCTGAATTGTTTCTTCTGTGAATCTGCTTATTTATAAAGCGCAGTCATATCTACCTCATAGAGTTGGTGTGAGCATTAAATGAGGTTAAAGAACTTTATCAGAGGATCCAGTGTTAGTAAGCGCTCTAAAATGTGGGGATTGTTACTATTAATTATAGAATTGATATACTCTTGTTTGGATATCCCATTTTTAAAATCTATCCTTTTTTTTGGTACATTGAGGTTGCTTTCAGATTTTTGCTATTGTGAACAGTACTGTGATTAATAGCCTTACAGTTAAATCTGTGTGCATACATTGTTTTCTTAGTATATATTTCAGAGAGTTGCATGGTTCCTAATTTTTAGGTCTTCTTATTCCAGTATCACACTGTTTCCAGATAGTTTGTAACAATTTGCTATTCTCCACAGCAGTGTGAACAGACTTTCGATAGGCAGAGATGGGGGCTGGAGGGGGAATGGACCCTATACAAGTGAGGTGCTCTCTTCACAGTAACGTTAAATGTTGAGGGCCCCTCTGAATGTCGACCTGAGCACGAGAAGTCAGCCTCGTGCCAAATAGCTGAGCGCCCACCACATGGCTAGGGTGAGCTAAATGGCTTTCAGCCTGTGGCTGGGGAGGTGGGGACTGTGTGGCTGGCATATGCAGGGTGGACAGCTGCCCCAGGTGTACAGAACCCTACTGCTGACAGATCAGGGAGCAGAAAGGGAGAATTTTTTTTTTTAATTTTTTTTTTAAACGTTTATTTATTTTTGAGACAGAGAATGAACGGGGGAGGGGCAGAGAGAGAGGGAGACACAGAATCTGAAGCAGGCTCCAGGCTCTGAGCCATCAGCCCAGAGCCCGATGCAGGGCTCGAACTCACGGACCGTGAGATTGTGACCTGAGCTGAAGTCAGACACTTAACCGACTGAGCCACCCAGGCGCCCCCAGAAAGGGAGAATTTTTGCTTAGGCCTTCCTTCCCCATGGGAGCTATAGTGTGGGTAAGCAAGGGTGGGCAGGTAATACAGACCTGATTAGAACTTGCCTTCCTCTCTGAATATTAGAGCCTGAAGAGGACTTTGATGGTATCTGGTATAGTGCTTTTTGACTCTTTGGAAGCCAGGGATCTCTATTTCAAATTTAATCCCACATGGAACCTCAGCATACTGAAGAGACTAATTTTATAAATTCAGACACAATACCATAACTTGCCAGTATTATAGTAATTATGATAAAGTGAACAGAACAATGAATCTGATTATGGGCACTGAATTTTGAGTTGGGTTCAGAGTGGAGTGGCAGTCCCAATCATTTGCCAGTTCTATTACCCAATTTACTTCTGAATTTAGTTTTGGTTGCAGTATGGAAAAGTCTGATTCACATAAATGAATAATTACAGATAGTTTACTAATAACTTACCTTGCAGTTTCAGGATACTCTTCACTTGGCCCAGAAGCCTGAAAGAAGAATAGGGGGAACTTTTATCACAGAGTAGATAAAACTATCACCACTATCTAACAAATGCTTTATTTTCTACACATAGCGCAAGACTGATGCTAGGTGCTTACTCTTTATTCCAGTGCAGGCTGCTATGAATTTATTTGTTATTGCATAACTGACGATGCCCCTGTGAGTCTGAACCCAGCGGATGTGCTGGAGATTTGCCCGGCATTCAGTTGAACATGCTGCAAGTATGCTCTAGTAGTTTGTATATTTGTTTGAGCAGTTTTCAGGGAGCATGTCAGTAGAAGTCTGAGTTTAAAAAATAGAGTTCCAGCTTCCTTTATAAGATGTTGAAATATAAGCTCAGAATTGACAAGAGAAGCTTTATTCTGATGTCTTCAGAAAGAGAATGTGAACACATTGGTCATCTTCAGTGGGTTAAAAGTTACTATAAAATTGAGTTTGTGAGGGTTCATTATAATTTCAAAAATTGTTAAAATAAGGCTGAAAAGTGAAATTTGAATGTATTTTCCCCCCAGAATTTTAGAGCACTCCAAACATTTGGTTACTTAGAACATAGCTTGAAAATCCTTATCTCGAATATAGTACAGCTTCACTTATTTTGTAACATGATAAAATTGAGGTCTCAGGAGGGGAGGTGACTTTCCAAGGGTCACTCTGAAAGTTACTGGGAAAGCTGAGAAGAGGGATCCTTGGGTCTCTAGATGCTTCTGTCTCTTTAAAGTTTATTTTATTTATTTTGAGAGAGAGAGAGAGAGAGCAAGGGGTGGGGTGGAGAGAGAGAATCCCAGCCAGGCTTCGCACCGTCAGCACAGAACCTGATGCACGGCTCGATCCCACAAACTGCAAGATGATGACCTGAGTCAAAATAGAGTTGGATGCTTAACTAACTGAGCCACCCAGGCGCCCCTCCCGATATTTTTTTATGCGTTTTTTTTTCTGCTGAATCTTGAGGACTTCCCAACGGGGCAGGAAGCTGGGAAACGTGTAGGCACGTGCACGGACTCCCATATACTCACCCACACGCTATATACCCTGACAGCCAGCTTCAGGTAAGGGGGGGAAGTGTGTGAAGTTTGGAGTCCCCAGACTGAGCTGCCCTTCCTGGCAGTATTGCTTGTTGTGAATCTCTCCTGAGAGACCTTTTGCTGCATGAAAACTTAATCTTCTCAGGACTCTACTTTCTGGCTGCTTTGCTCGGACAAGTAAAAGTAGCTAATCTGATAAACTTGTCTAATTTAAAAGGTGGGAGTGAACTGACTGGCTGCCCCTCCCTGTTTTTGTATTATCATAAGCATCTCCTGGAATACAGTGCTTTCACCCTGACTGGCTGTTTCAGGGGCACTCTGAGGTTGTGTGTGTGTGTGTGGGGGGGTGTTCTTAATAGTGTCTCATTTGCCTTTAAAATAAGACTGACCCTCCCCAGGGCTGCTGCCAATCTGCTGCCTTTGCGGGAGTTAGAAAACAGCCCTGCACTGGGAGTGCAGCCTGGCCAGTAGAAAGAAGGCAGCCATTGCGATTTTTTCACCTCAATTGGGCACTCTTGACAGGACTGTAGTCCTGATCCTGCTTGTTGTCTGTCTTCCAACCAAATACAATGACTTATTGTTTTGCATTATACAGAGAACATACAGATTTGCTCCTTGTGGGTGCTTAATAGATGTTTCGGTTCACTGATAATTCAGAGTTGACCAAATACAGAAAATGGCACCTCGCAGGATGACACCTGCTCTCATAGCAGCAGTGACCATTCAGCATTAACTTTAGGATTCCATAGTTTATACATTTATTTATTTATTTTTAATTATTTTTTAATGTTTATTTTTGAGAGAGAGAGAGTGAGAGTGTGCAGGGGAGGGGCAGAGAGAGAGAGGGAGGGAGACATAGACTCTGAAGCAGGCTCCAGGCTCTGAGCAGTCAGCACAAAGCCTGATGTGGGGCTTGAACCCACAAACTGTGAGATCATGACCCGAGCCCAAGTCGGATGCTTAACTGACCGAGCCACCCAGGTGCCCCTTAATTTTTTAAAAATCATACATTTATTAATTCAGTAGACACTTCTTGAGCACTTACTGTGTAGAACCAGGCTCCGGGTAGACGTAGTTTGTTCTCTCATCTCTAGTCAGGATGATGGACCCCAAACAAATACACAGACCAAGTTATCATAAATAACAGATTTCTAGGTTGTGATAAGTGCTCTAAGGACAATAAACAAGGGTGTGGTAAGGGGTGGATAGGAGTGGCGGAGGGAAGAAGAGGGCACTGGAGGCAGGGCCGAGATGACCAGGATCTTCTTGATCTGGGTTGTCAGGGAACATCCCTCTCTGAGAGAAGCACATAATCAGACCCAAAGAATGGAAAGGAGCTGGTGTGCAAAGAGCAGTCAAGGAAGCTTGGATAGAGGTGGGTAATAGTTTGGTATACTTGAGGCCCTCAGAGTATGGACTTGGAGCATAATATGAGACAAGGTTGGAGGCAGCAGGATAGTAACAGTCACGAACACTGAGTCTATATAGTATGTGCCGGCGCTGAGTGCTTCCCGTATGTTAACTCTTCAAAGGCTGAGAATGATCCTATGAGGTATGTAATAACACATACTTATTATTTTACAGAGGAGGAGCCGAGGCACAGAAGCTAAATAACTTACCTGAGATTTCACAGCTGGTAATTGGTAGAGCAGGGATTCAAACACAGGCAGCCCGACTCGACACTGTGCTGGTATCCACTATGGTGTAATGCCAGTGGAAGCTGAATAATGCCAGGTCTCAGTTTCCTCATCAGAAGAATGGAACTGGTCTATAGATTAAAGGAGATAATACCTGCAAAGTGACTGGCACATGGGTAGGCACTCATTAAGTGGACTTTCTATCTAATGGTGGTGGTGGTAGTGTTGGTGTTGTGGGAGGGGAGGGGCGGAGAGGAAATAAGGAACTAAAGCTCTATGGAAGGGATGTGTATACTGACTGCTGTGATGCAGGAGAGTGCTGTGAAGGCTCTGAAGTAGGTTGGTTCCTTCCAGCTGGAGCATGCAGACAGTCTTAGTGGTAGGGGAGGGTAACCTTACTGTAGACCTTGAAAGATGGGCAGAAATCAGATATGCAGAGCAGGTAGGAGGGGAGAGCTAGCATTTGCTCAGAGGCTGGGAAGTAGGGCCTGGGGGCAACAGTACTGGCCCTCCCGAGGGGAGAAGCAGGATCCAGATATAGGCCAAGTGATGATAGGTTGGAGCCAAAACCCAGCAGGGCTTGATGCCATCCTGAAGCTTTGGGTCTTCACGTATCAGGGAATGTGGTGTCCTGGTGTCCAAAGCTTGGTTTAAAGATCCAATTTGGGCTCCTCCCAAGTCTCAGATTGGGCCTGTGGCTGAGTCAGTGAGAGAGAGGAATTTTTTATTTTGTCTTTTGACATGGCATCTGGCTGTCCAGTAGAGGTGTCTGCCCACCTTCCGGGTCCACGCAGAGAAGCACTGCTCTCTAGTAGAAAGCTCTATTACCCTGCCCCTTCAGACAAGTTTTATAGGTAGTTGCAGACAAATAACTAGCACAGGCTTTGGAGCCAGATAGCTGGGCAGGAATCTGGGCTTTGATTCTAGCTTTTGATCTTTGGGGCTTGTGTTTGGGCCTCATTTAGTTTCTGTGAAGTAGAGATTTCTACCACCTCATGTTGTTGTAGGAGGGTCAAATAAGCATTTAGCACTAGGTACCTAAAGCACATAGTAAGTGCTCAGATGACAGTGGTTGAAGTTACTAGATTGCATGTTGTGGAAAGCTCTAAATACCCAGGGGAAGTTTTTTGAGCCTACTAATTGCCTTCTCCCGTATTTCTGAGGTTAGGAAGCCTAAACAGTTGGCGGGACTCACTGGAGCCATGTTGAGATGGATTTTAAAGCCATTCCCAGGCTCAGTGGGACATCATGCTGCAATGTGTATTTGCTGTCCTAGTCTTAGGCTGTCATTTTAGAATAAGAACAGTAGCATCTTTTGAAGTGTTTCTGATTGTGAGTGAAGTGTCAGCAGTTTTACATTCCAGTCCGGTAGACCAGTCATTTTCATATTGACTGAAAATATTGCCTCTGCTTTTCTGCTACCTAAGAATGAATTTTTATTTTTTTTAAAGTTTATGTATTTATCTTGAGAGAGAGAGCACGCACACATGCATGGGGGAGGGACAGAGAGAGGGAAAGAGAGAATCCCAAGCAGGCTCTGGGCTGATGTGGAGCCCAATGCGGGGCTTGATCCCACGAACATGACATCATGACCTGAGCCTAAATCAAGAGTTGGATGCTTAACTGACTGAGCCACCCAAGTGCCCCTGAGGCACCTAATAAAGAATTTTGGAAGAAATATCACCCAATTCCGTAGATCCTTTGAGCATCTGCTTAGGAGCCAAGTATAGCTCTAAGGTTAGTACTGGAAAACACAAAGACAGTAAGACTCCACTTGGGCTCAAAGCTGCATTCTTCATCTCAGCTGGTTCAGTGACTTGCGGTGAGATGTTGTTGGTTGATGGTGGGTGGGTATCTTTGGCATTTAGAGGGAATGGCTGGGAATAATAATTATCCTGTAATGTGCTTAGGGATAGTCCTGTACAAAAAAATATTTTTCAGTAATCTGCATGACTTCCGAATGTCTCTCCAGACATTCTTGTGGGGGAAAAAAACCTGTTTGTAATTTTATGAGCCTAGAACCTAATTTTATTTTACATAATTTTTGCATCATTTTGATATAACCTGAATTTCCTAGGAATGCAACTACTGTATAAATTGATATATGGTACTATAGAAACCTAATAGTATTTTATTTTGGTTGGAACTTTACCAGAAGCTGTTCACCATTTTTATAAATTGTGCTACCAATGTTGGGGTGCTTGTATTTGTGTCCCCAAGAAGAACCTGCCAGTATCTGTCTCTATTTGTAGTTACTGCATTCATGGCTGCTCTGCTGTTGGTGCAAGACGTAGACTATTTCATTATGTCTTCTAATGTACTTTTGACAGGAATTACATGTTGAAATACAGATTCTTATAAACTTCTTTGAGTGACCCTTTATTTATACTTTGGACGTCATTTGATTATTTTGAATTTTGCATATGAGTAGTTTTTATTTTTGATTTTCATTTCAGGGTAGTAAGGGAAGCGTTACAAAATACGTGTTTAAAAAAAGGGGGAGGAGAATGTTAGAACTGCTGGTCTGGTGCACGGGTTCCATATCAATTATACCTGCTGATGTGCGGAGAAGTCTGTAGGGAAAGTTACACCTCCAGTTTGTTTTAAGTTCTGGTATGTGTAACCTTGATTCTAAACTCATTTGCATCAAGAGTTGTTTTTAGCTGATGGTTTTGCAGTTCTAGAAAACGGGTATATCTGAGTGGATGTGAAGTGGTTACAGTGGTTTTGTCCACAGCACCCTGCGCCTGAGAATCTTAGCTGGAGGGATTCTAACTTGTGTTCTAGTCACCACAGCCAGCAAATGGGAGTGTCCCCATGTGAGCTGAACCAAAGTGGTTTTAGAGAAGGTCGAATGCTCATTGCAAATGTTAACGTTATCTCTTAGTGTTCAAGAGTGATTTTGAAGTTTTCGTAATTCTCACTAAATGGCATTGTGTAATCGCTTGTGGTCTCAGTGTAGTTTATAATCATCAAGAGTAATGAAAGGGTAATGAGACTGGAAGTTAGAGAAACACAGAGAACTCTTTCCCTGAAGGTCTTCAATGGATAGGTGTTGGGGCTGGCCTAGTCATCAT
This sequence comes from Panthera tigris, assembly GCF_018350195.1. Lineage (NCBI taxonomy): Eukaryota > Metazoa > Chordata > Mammalia > Carnivora > Felidae > Panthera > Panthera tigris. The sequence continues at coordinate 53,109,318 of NC_056667.1, read as the reverse complement.
CCTGGAAAAATAATAAAATGTTTAAGGGCTGATTGTGTTATATGTCAGTCATTGTAGGCCAGAGTTGATGGAGATAGGTAGTGGAAGAGGAGGTTGGATCAGGGTGGACCCCAAAGGGAGGAGCGTAGAGTATAAAAAAAGCTATATTTGTTTCCTACCCTGAATTTCCATGCTATTATTACCCCAGCAATCACGCTGGCTTGTACTCTGAATTTACAGTCATAGGAATTAATGGATATCTTTTATTTAGTACCTAATGTATGATTTCCTTTGTGCTTGGCTTTTGGCAACAGTTAGATGAGAGGGACTTGGAATTGAGCTCAGAGACATAAGTGCCCAGGGCCACATAGCTCATAAGTGGTAGGGTCAGAATTTGAACTCAGGTTCGAGTGCTGCCGGAACCTCTCCTTAAGCCTTTCCATATCTTCACTGTGGAGGAGGTGATCAGGATTAGCTTTTTTGCTCACTGTTTGGTACCCAGATTGTAAAGCAGATTTCATTTGGCCTAATTATGGCGATTTAAGTTTTTGACATATAATCTCTGATTGTATTTAAATTAGGGATGGTTAGAAAGTTCCAGCCCAGTTAGTAATTTAGCAACTTACAGCATTTGACTATCATGGTTAACCAAAAACCTAAATCATACTAACTGTTTGAAGTGGCAAAGAGTAAGGGAGCTTTTTATATGGTTACTAGTCTGCTTTTTAAAATGTGTTTGTAAACGGAGAATCCTAGGTGATCAGTATTTGTATAGTGATGTTAGATGGGCTTTGGAAATTCCCTCACTGTGACTTCTTGAAAACTTGGCTGAATAAACTGACAAAGGATTCCAGTCCTTGTTGTGTAATTGAAGGTAAGGATATAGAGTGAGTTTCTGTGCCCCCAGCTATTATCAAGTTAGTTGTAGCTGCCAATGAAACTGTCAGGTTAACAAAAAAAAAAATCTTACTATTTTTTTAAATGTTTATTTATTTTTGAGAGTGAGAGAGAGTGTGAGTGCGGGAGGGGCAGAGAGAGGGGGAGACATAGAATCGGAAGCAGGCTCCAGGCTCTGAGCTGTCAGCACAGACCCCAATTAAGGGTCTCGAACCCACAGACCACGAGATCATGACCTGAGCCAAAGTCGGACGCTTAACCAACTGAGCCACCCAGGCACCCCTAAAAAAAATCTTATTTTTTAATGGTGCTGGTATGGCTAGCTCTCCTCCACTAGGGAGTGTGTTTAATAGTGGATTTGGTTTTTGTTTTTTTTGTTTGTTTTCTGAAAGACAATCTAGTGAGGAACCTAAGGGCACCTTTGGTTGCTGACATTGAACGGACTATTGAAAACTGTGATTTTTGGGAAGGATTGCCACATGTCTTAATGTCTGTGTGGAGAGAGAGGGTTGAAGGCCCAGTGTTGTTCTGTGATTTGAGGCCCGTTACTTAATCCCTTTCTGGCTCCATTGACTCAAGCCATGCTGTAACTAGCAGCTTCTGTTCTGAGGGTAGATCTCAGGAGTTGTCTTCTCAGTTGGGAATGGAAGACGGGGCACATCTCGGGTCCAGCCCAACTAGGTAGGCTGCCTCAGTTCCTGTCCTGACTGGCTCCTCTCCCCACCTCTGGAATTTCTACCTTGGCCTCCCTGTCCTCTGCCCTCCTCTTCTGAGACTGTTCTGACCCACTTTGTGAGGGACAGGAAACAAAAGTGATGGGGACAAACTGGGGTGCACTTAGCCATGGAACTGTCACTAGGCCTGGTTCTAATTTTGGCCCCATCACTTCTTTGTTCTTTTTGGAAATAGATGGAATTCACTCACTGGTGATGTTGGGCATTGGGACAAGTGAGCGGTACTAGCTTTTTATGTACTGACTTTTTCTAGTTGGCCCTTTCTCAGTGCAAGGGGACTAAAGAAAGGGAGAAGGAAGTTTAAGAATCTTTTTGTTGTTGTTGTTGTTTACAGTGTTTACAAAATATTGAACTCTCATAAATAAAGTTTACAAAAGATTGAACTAGTAAGTAAAATCACAAGAGTTTCCAACAGGTTTCATTTCCATCAGTTGTTTTCTTATCCCAGATCACAAAGCACTTTGGTGAGAAGAGGCCAGGTTTTGGTTTTGGATAACCTGGGTACAAGTCCCAGCTCCACCACTTGCTAGCCGGATACCCTTAGGCAAGTCACTTAAATTTTCTGAACCCCTGTTTCTTCACCTGTTAAAATGGGCACAGAAACGTTTGCCATAAGCACTCTACTGGGTCCCTGGAAATCAGCTAAGTTCATAGATGTGGAAGTGCTTTGTAAACTGAAAAGGGCCATATAAGCCTGAAGGACAATTGTTGCTATGGTTTCACGTATCAAAAGTGGCCGTGCATTGAGAGGTGAGGGAAGTTATATTGTGGGCGTCTGACTGGAGGTCCTATATTCCAAAGCCCAGAAATCCTCCCTGGAGTTTTGTCCTAATGCAGCAGTCCTGTGGTGGTAGTTTTTGGAGTGTGGCCAGAAGCACATGCTACACTTATTAAAGGGTTTTGGCACTCTGTAACATGGGATTACTAGCACCGGAAGATGAAATGATAAAGGAACATCACATTATATTCAGATGTGTGAGTCATGCACATTTATGAGTTACTTTAAAAAATGGAATCATAATAGAAATGGGCATGGGTTCAACTTACGTTCCTTGTCTTTAGAAGTTTTCAGGTTAAAAGTCACTGCATTTAACTGTCTTAAAGTATAGCTTTTATAAAAAGCTTTTAGAATTTAAACTCTGTGTAAATGAACCTGAATTCAAAACTGTCTTTTAATTTTCCTGCCCGTAAGATATTAGAGACATTTTGCATTGTGCATGTGTGTGTGTCCTGCTCTGACTCTTACTGAATCAGAAGCAGGAATATATGATTCCTACAACCCTGGTGGCCTTCAGAGAGCTTCATGGTCTTATATTCTGCCCGCTCATTCTGTGGTGAGGAACCCCTGCGGTCCTGAGGGGTTGCCGGATTTGTCAAGGCCCAGAGCTAGATTATGGCAGAGGCGGGATTAGAACTCAGTCCACATGGCACTGCCAACAGGGAGATAGACTCCGGGAAAACTTAGTCACGGCGTTAGGTGAGAAGTCTCCCTCCACTCCCACCCCCTGCCCCAGTTCACTCTATCTAAAGATCATGGTTTGTTTAGTTTAACCTACTTGCCCCTGGTTTAATTCTTTTCAGAATTGGAAATAATTTTCAAGGATTATCCTTTATGTCATAGTACCTCTTTATGCTTAAGATTTTTGCTTGATTCATTTAACCAGGAGCGATTACAAAGACTTTTCCTTTTCTATAAGGGGCGACTTTTCCATTAATCAGCTTAGTCATATTTGTCACTCTACTTAGAACTTTTTTCTTCAGATTTCATTTATTATATATCAACAGACATTTGAGTTCTTACTCTGTGCCAGTTCCCTGTGCTAGGTAGATGCTGTGAGTAGGAAGGCATTGAGTAACAGAGCGAAGGACCTCATCTAAGAACTTGACTTTCTCCTGAGAGGATCTAGTGTGCCTGTCACCCCCCCCCACCCCCATCGTTGTGTTTTATAGTAGAGAATGGAAGGCTGAAAGAGAAAATCATTAGCCAAAGTAATGATTTTTCTAAAAATGTCTGTTCTCAACCTAGCTAAGTAGACATACATTACCAGTCAATAATGACATAAACTGGCAATAAAAGTCAAGGGGATTCTTGCATAGCCAGGGTTTCAGAAGATTGCTGCCACTCGAGATAGTCTTTAAAGCAGCTCAGGATTTGGATACCTGCAGGGAATAAGGTAGGTAATTGATAATGAATATCTGATAAAGATCTCTTGCTGTGTTTGGAGCTTTAAATATTTTTTAATGTTTATCTTTGAGAGAGAGATAGTGACAGAGTGTGAGTGGGGGAGAGGC